>NC_041384.1:661264655-661328058 GCF_002162155.2 Triticum dicoccoides
AGCCACTTCAATATAGAGGCGACCCCATGTGGGATTTCAACGGGGAGGATGGCGCCACCCGTTACGGTCGTAAGGGGCCGGCCTCAGCTGCCGCTCTAGTAAAGATCTTATCCTCTTTGTACAAGGGAGAAAAGGAGGAATTCCTCCGTGTCAACCCGCAGGCCGGATTTACTATGTACGATCCTCCAAGTTGGGTAAGTGAACAATTGCGCTTACCCGTTTGTTTTATACTCCCATGGTTAGATAGGTAGTCTAACGCCTACAATGCAGGAACTGCGACAGGAGGTAAAGGATATAAACAGCCGCCCTCCACAGCCCGAGGACCCAGGACGGTCCCTCAATCCGGACTCCGAAGAGGATCCGGACATATCGGTGGAGCTTATCGACGGGGTGTTACATCAGCTAAGCAAGGACAATACCTTGGTAGCCATCACGGCTGATTACCCAGGGTTAATCCCGGCCTCCCAGGTTACAGAAACCGGAGTCTCATTCCCTTGAGAGAGATTCCACTCTCACGTATTCCGGTGTTTCTGACGACAACCGTGTTTTGCAGGGGAGATTTCCGAGGTAGGAGGCCGAACCTGCGGCGGCTAGCCAACGAGGGGCCGCAGGGCCCCATGGGACAAAAAGGAATGCAGTACGGACTGAGATGCCGGCGCAAAGGTATAGCGCACCCCTTGCTTCCCTGGTGTTATTCTGTCAGGGCATATTAACGTTCGTGCTATCTTCAGAATGAAGAGACCTCGCCGGACTACATCCGGAGAGGTTGCCAATCGCGCCTCCACTAGCCAGGCTCCAACGTCTGGCTAAGAAGCGGAGGCGAGCACAAGGCACGCACCGGAGGCTCCTCCGACAGAGGATGCGGACAGGCTGTCTGCCACAAATTCTGAAGTGGAGAGTGCCATGAACCACAGGCGTCGCCGGACAGTTCTACGCGACGCTTGTTTCTCCCAAGAGGCTTTCGATGCCTTTAATTCGGGAGATGCGTACCTCCGTGCCGCTCAAAATGGTTTAGCCAGAGCCACGGAGCAGTATGTAAAAGACATACGAGTAAGAAAATTTTGGTTAAACATATATATGCCAGTAGCCCCCAAGACTTGAAGCAGTTAGAGCAACTGATTTAAGGATCATTTAATATGCAGGTTCTTACAAAGAAGAATACCGTATCCCAGGAGCTGGAAAAGTGCAAGGCCCAACTACAGGCCGCACTAGCCGCAGCAGGGGAGCCCAAAGAGACCCCCTCAGGTAAGATACACTTCGAAAGATTAGTATTGTGCGGTGTGGGTGCAAATCTGACAAATCATATTGCAGATGGCGCCGGACTCGATCCGGACAAGCAACAACTCTTACGCCGGCTAAAGGCCGGTGAGAGTACGTTGACAAAGGTGAGGCGAGAGAAGAATGATCTTCAGGATGCCAACACCAAGCTGGACGTTGAACTTAAAGATGTTCGTGGCCAGCTGTCGGACTCCACGAAGGAGAATCAGCGGCCTCGACGCGGCATTTTTAGTAAGTGCTTGAACAAACTTCGAAAAAAAAGTTCGGCGAGGAAGTCGACTAACAGAGTAATGTCTTTAGGTATGCTCACAGGTCGTCCTGCAGAGGAGATGCCCAGTTCTACGGGTGACCTTCTTCCCGAACTCTTGCAACTGCACGAGCGAATTCGGTAGGCGATGCGGGGTATTGCCCAAGCCTTGTGGCCTGCCCACTCCGTGCCCGAGGGCCTTGGAGAGCTTGCGGAGAAGCTGAAGGGAGCTCGGTGGCGCTTCCGGTTGTGGAAGATATTGGCCTGCCGACAAAGCGCTAGGGAGGCCTGGGCCATGGTGAAGACCCATTTTACGAAGTCTGACCCAAACCACATGGCCGAGGTCGGACCAGTGGGGCCTGACGGGAAGGAGATCCCTGTAAGCTTAGTATACGGCCAAGTAGAGTTGGCCGCGAAGTATTCCCAGCAGGACTGTAAATTAGACAGCCTGTTAGATGGTATAGAAGAGGAATACAATCAGTCAGAATGACTGTGTAATTTTGAATTGACATGTATAATGCCTTCTAGCCGGATTGTAGATCGTTTGTCGTTGCCGACCTTTTCGCTTCAACCTCGGGGACGGTCCGGAGTGTGTCTGAATACAAGAGCAGTTATATAAGAACCGGGGTATGCGTGGAGACCAGGCGTAGGGGTCATCAGTGCTTTATCAGATAGGTGCCCAACTAGTTATGTTATATTACATGGTTAGTAAGAAACATCTTCCAGAGAGAATAGTTCCGTTAAGGGTTCCTTTCGCTGGGAGGCATGCCCTAAGGTGCATCTCCGGACTGTGTGAAGAGACGCAGAAAAAAAAAGCATCTGGGGGCGCATAAAATGAGTAAAAAGATCATCTTTTATTTCACCGACCGAATATTCCCTTAAGAACGCTAGCTTTCGGCTTCACCCAGTCTGAGGTACACATCCGGCTGACCCGGCAGTAACAATCGCAGAGGTGCTCCCTTTACCGCCTAGCCGAACAATCGGTAACGTAGGGGTAAGCACAGGAGCCAGGCAACCCAGCTTGGCCAAAACTTAAGTCATATCGATGCATATAATGGTGAAGAAAAAGGGTACATGCGGAAGTTTGACGCATGTGTTGGGCGTGAAGCCCGTATAAATAAGCTTCTGTTAAAGAAGCCCCCAGGTTTAATGAGCGCGAGTGGGGCGTCACTAGATGAGCCTTTAAGGGCTATAAAAGAAAAGAGGGGAAGGAGAGAAATGTAAGACAGAAAAATGCAAAAAATGGACAGAGGAAGGAGACGAACACAGAGTCCGGCGCTAGGCATAGAATCTTCGGAGACGGGCGGCGTTCCACGGGATCGGCTCGAGTCGGTTATCCGACGCATCTCGTAGGCGGTACGCCCCACCAGTGAGGACTTGGTCGATTATGAATGGACCTTCCCACTTGGGCTTAAGTTTGTCCTTTTTCTTATCCGGTAGGCGTAGAACTAGTTCGCCAACATTGTAATTTTTGGCCCGTACTTCCCTGCTTTGATATCTTCGGGCCTGCTGTTGATAAAATGTGGAACGGGCTTTTGCCACGTCACACTCCTCCTCCAAGGCGTCCAAGTTGTCCTGTCGATCGAGCTCGGCTTCTCTTTCTTCGTACATGCACACTCTAGGTGAGTCATGAATTATGTCACAGGGCAGAACTGCCTCTGCGCCGTACACCATAAAAAATGGTGTGTATCCGGTGGTGCGATTTGGCGTGGTCCGCAGCCCCCATAGCATGGAGTCGAGCTCCTCTACCCAGTGCGTGTTAGATTCCTTGAGGGACCGCACCAGTCTGGGTTTAATGCCGCTCATGATAAGACCATTTGCACGTTCGACCTGGCCGTTGGTTTGTGGGTGATAGACGGAAGCATAATCAAGCTTGATGCCCATGTTTTTGCACCAGAGTTTTACCTCGTCGGTGGTAAAGTTTGTACCGTTATCGGTTATGATGTTGTGGGGGACACCATAACGGTGTACAACCCCGGATATGAAGTCTATCACAGGTCCAGATTCGGCCGTTTTAACAGGCTTAGCTTCTATCCATTTGGTGAATTTATCCACCATGACCAGTAAGTATTTTTTCCTATCGGTCCCACCTTTAAGGGGTCCAACCATGTCAAGCCCCCAGACCGCAAAAGGCCAGGTGATGGGTATAGTTTGGAGTGCGGTGGGTGGCATATGGCTTTGTTTCGCAAAAAGTTGGCAACCAGCGCATCGTTGGACTAGGTCATGAGTGTCTGCCCGGGTCGTCGGCCAATAAAAGCCTGTACAGAAAGCCTTGCTAACAAGGGACCGAGCAGCGGCGTGGTGACCACCGAGTCCGGCATGAATTTCAGCCAGAAGGTTCTGCCCTTCCTCTTCGGAGATGCCCTTTGAAGGACTCCGGTAGTGCTTTTCTTATAAAGCTCTCCCTCATGGACTCTGTAGGCTTTAGATCGCCGCACTATGCAGCGGACCTCGTTTTGGTCCTCCGGGAGTTCCTGCCTAGTAAGGTAGGCTAGGAATGGTTCTGTCCACGGGGTGATAACCGCCATTATTACGTGGGCTGAAGGTGTAATTTCATTGGCAGAGCCTCCAATTGTGTCAGATTGTTCGTCGTCGAGTGGTGCGGCTGGGTCCGGGCTGTTATTTGGGGGTTCCCCCTCCCATGCTACGGATGGCTTGAACAATCTTTCCAAAAAGATGTTGGGGGGACTGCATCGCGTTTTGCTTTGATGCGTGCCAGGACGTCCGCTGCTTGATTGTTTTCTCGGGCCCTTCGAACCGAGCTGACATTTTTAGGATGGCGTTGCGGGGGACGTCAGGACGACGCCAGCCCCCAGTCCGGCCAACATTTGGAGCACATATTGGACTGTGTCTCCTGCGGGGGACGTCAGGACGACGCCAGCCCCCAGTCCGGCCAACATTTTGGAGCCGTCGAAATACATAATCCAGTTTGAATATGTGCCGTACTCTTTAGGGAGCTCGGCCTCCGTCCATTCTGTGACGAAGTCGGCCAAAACTTGCGATTTAATAGCTAGCCATGGCTTATAGGTTATATCGAACGGGAGAAGCTCGATGGCCCATTTTGCAATCCGGCCCGTTGCATCGCGGTTGTTGATAATATTGTTGAGTGGTACTTCCGAGGCTACTGTTATGGAACACTCTTGAAAGTAGTGTCGTAGCTTCCGGGATGCCATGAATACCGCGTAAGCAATCTTTTGATAATGCAGGTACCATGATTTGCATGGAGTGAGGACAGTGGATACATAGTAGACCGGCCTTTGAAGGGGGAATTTGTGTCCATCCGTTTCCCGCTCGACAACGAGCACTGCGCTGACAACTTGATGTGTTGCTGCAATGTACAATAACATTGGTTCGCCGGTGTTCGGCGCGACCAGGACTAGGTTTGTTGCCAATATGGCTTTTATTTCATCAAGTCTGGCCGTGGCGGCATCCGTCCACTTGAAGTGTTCGGTGCGCCGAAGGAGGCGATAAAGGGGTAGTGCCTTTTCTCCCAAGCGGGAGATGAAGAGGCTTAAAGCCGCCACGCACCCGGTTAATTTTTGTATTTGTTTAAGGTCCTTTGGGACATCCAATTGTGACAAAGCTCGGATCTTGGCTGGGTTTGCTTCAATTCCTCTACCGGATACAATGAAGCCCAAGAGCTTTCTGGCTGGAACGCCGAAGACGCATTTTTCTGGGTTGAGCTTGATGTCATATTTTTGGAGGTTATCGAATGTAAGCCTCAAGTCATTTACTAGGGATTCGACATGTCTTGATTTGATGACCACATCATCCACATACGCCTCCACTGTTTTGCCGATCTGGTTTGCCAGACATGTCTAGATCATGCGCTGATATGTTGCGCCGGCGTTTTTCAGCCCAAAGGGCATTGTGTTGAAGCAGAATGGGCCGTATGGTGTGATGAATATTGTTGCAGTTTGGTCTGATTCTGCCATCTTGATTTGATGGTAACCGGAGTATGCGTTGAGGAAACACAACAAATCATGTCCTGCGGTGGCATCGATAATTTGATCGATACGGGGGAGGGGGAAGGGATCCTTTGGGCAAGCCTTGTTAAGGTCTTTAAAATCAACACACAGGCGCCAGGATTTGTCCTTCTTTGGTACCATCACTAGGTTTGCTAGACAGTCCGGATGTTTTATGTCTCTGATGAATCCGGCCTCCAATAGCTTGGCTAGCTCTTCTCCCATAGCCTGTCTCTTGGGTTCGGAAAAACGCCGAAGGGCTTGTTTGACAGGTTTATATCCTTTTAGGATATTTAAGCTGTGTTCGGCCAGCCTGCGTGGGATCCCTGGCATGTCTGAAGGGTGTCAGGCAAAGATGTCCCAGTTCTCTCGTCGGAACTCTCGCAGTGCGGCGTCTGCATCAGGGTTCAGTCGTGCCCCGATGGAAGCTGTTTTATTGGGGTCCGTTGGATGGACCTGGAATTTGACTATTTCGTCAGCTGGCTTGAAGGATGTGGATTTAGATCTCTTATCGAGTATCACATCATCCCTGTTAACCATGGAGCGCAGCGCAGTCAGTTCCTCGGCCGCTAAGGCTTCGGATAGCGCCTCAAGGGCTAATGCGGCCGTCTTGTTTTCGGCGCGGAGTTCTATGTCCGGATCACTAGCTAGAGTGGTAATTCCATTCGGCCCAGGCATCTTAAGCTTCATGTACCCGTAATGGGGTATTGCTTGGAAGATTGTGAATGCTTCCCGCCCTAGTAAAGCGTGATATCCGCTCTTAAACGGGGCCACCTGAAACATGACTTCTTCGGACCTGTAATTATCCGGCGTGCTGAACACCACATCTAGTGTGATTTTTCCTGTGCAGCGCGCTTCCTGACTGGGGATTATTCCTCTAAAGGTTGTGCTGCTTCGCTCGACACGGTTCCAGTCTATTTCCATTTTTTGAAGGGTTTCCTCATAAATGAGGTTCAGTCCGCTGCCTCCATCCATGAGCACCTTGGTGAGGTGAAAGCCGTCCACTATGGGACTAAGGACCAATGCGGCTGGTGCTCGGGCTGTTCGGAATCTAGGTTCATCACTTGCGTTGAAGGTAATGGCAGTGTCGCTCCATGGATTTGTTGTTGCAACTGGATAGACTTCGGCGAGGCTGCGGAGTGTTCTTTTTCACACATTGTTTGATGCGAAAGTCTCAAAGACTGTGAGAACGGTACTGGTGTCCTTGGGTTGGCTTTCTGCGGCCTCCAGAATTAAGAGGTCCTCACCGATTTTGGCCACCTTCCAGAGTATCCAACATGCTCTAAGGCTGCGAGTTGGTGTGGCGTCCTCTGTACTGTGAATTCTACAGGGTCCATCAAGCCATCTTTCCAGTACGGTTCCATGCCCTGTAGAGGGTTTTGGCTTTTTGGTGTTTATCCCGGGTGTTTTGTGATGATGCACCCTCTTAGTTCGGACGGGATTATTATTCAAGGCCGGATTATCCCAAAAATTTATTTCGGTTTTCCAGGCGCTTTCCATCGCACAATATTTTTGTACTATGGATGCCAAATCAGCGAAGCGTGTGATATCGTGACGACTTACGGCGTTAAGGATTCCCTTGTCCGTGCAATTACTGCAGAAAATTGAGATTGTGTCTTCCTCGCGGCAATCCTTTATCATGTTCATAACCAGGAGGAATCTGGCCCAGTAATGATGTACTGTTTACTCGGGCCTCTGCCTGATTTGGGAGAGATCGCTTATGATTGGGTGGGCGGGTGCCGTTGAATCTGAAACCTCACCCCATCCAAGATTCGGAGGCCGAAGAGTTTCCAAACTCTGAAGTTCGGATTCTTGAATGTTGTCCAGTGAATCTGGCCCGTTGCCTGATCTTAAGCTCAGGTCTTGAGTTACATCTCCCCCTCCGTGGGTATCCGGCTTGGAGGGGTCGGGAATTCGGACGTAGCTACTCCTTAAAATAGATGAAGGGTCGCCGCACTGCGTCTCTACCACGGCAACATGGTGGGTGACTTGGGGAGAGTTAATTTCTCTTAGATCGGGTTTAAGCCCAACCCGGTTGTAATCCGTAGCGACCCCCAGGGCGGCGATGCGATCCAAGAGCTCGTTTACGGAAGAGAGCTCCATTGGATCTAGCTGTTCGACGAGCGCCAAGCTGACGTGTAGGTTGCTTTTGATGACCCGAGAGGTCACCATCGGCGCAACAGCCGAACAGGCGGTCATGAGGAAACCACCTAGCCGGAGGGTTTGGCCGACAGCCAAGGCTCCCTTAGCAACGTCGCCGTCTTTAAAGACGGGAGGAGGCATCCTTCCTGATTGTGACAGCACAGAGGAACTCTCAATGAAAGCACCAATGTCGGTGTCAAAACCGGCGGATCTCGGGTAGGGGGTCCCGAACTGTGTGTCTAGGCCGGATGGTAATAGGAGGCAGGGAACACGATGTTTTACCCAGGTTCGGGCCCTCTTGATGGAGGTAAAACCCTACGTCCTGCTTGATTAATATTGATGATATGGGTAGTACAAGAGTAGATCTACCACGAGATCAAGGAGGCTAAACCCTAGAAGCTAGCCTATGGTATGATTGTTGTATATGTAGTTGATTGCCTACAGACAACAACCCTCCGGTTTATATAGACACCGGATAGGGTTAGGGTTACATAGAGTCGGTTACAATGGTAGGAGATCTTGAATATCCGCATCGCCAAGCTTGCCTTCCACGCCAAGGAAAGTCCCATCCGGACACGGGACGAAGTCTTCAATCTTGTATCTTCATAGTCCTGGAGTCCGGCTGAAGGTATAGTCCGGCTACCCGAACACCCCCTAATCCAGGACTCCCTCACTAGGTATGATCATGTATATAGGCATCACGTCCGAGACAAGTTGGCCGACTCCTGCCTGCATCTACTACTATTACTCCACACATCGATCGCTATCCAGCATGCATCTAGAGTATTAAGTTCAAGAGAACAGAGTAACGCTTTAAGCAAGATGACATGATGTAGAGGGATAAACTCATGCAATATGAAATAAACCCCATCTTGTTATCCTCGATGGAAACAATACAATACGTGCCTTGCTGCCCCTACTGTCACTGGGAAAGGACACCGCAAGATTGATCCCAAAGCTAAGTACTTCTCCCATTGCAAGAAAGATCAATCTAGTAGGCCAAACCAAACTGATAATTCGAAGAGACTTGCAAATATAACCAATCATACATAAAAGAATTTAGAGAAGATTCAAATATTGTTCATAGATAAACTTGATCATAAACCCACAATTCATCGGTCTCAACAAACACACCGCAAAAAGAAGATTACATCGAATAGATCTCCACAAGAGAGGGGGAGAACATTGTATTGAGATCCAAAAAGAGAGAGAAAGCCATCTAGCTAATAACTATGGACCCGAAGGTCTGAGGTAAACTACTCACACTTCATCGGAAGGGCTATGGTGTTGATGTAGAAGCCCTTCATGATCGATGCCCCCTCCGGCGGAGCTCCGAAACAGGCCCCAAGATGGGATCTCGTGGATACAAAAAGTTACGGCGGTGGAATTAGGGTTTTGGCTCCGTATCTGATCGTTTGGGGGTACGTAGGTATATATAGGAGGAAGGAGTACGTCGGTGGAGCAAGAGGGGGCCCACGAGGGTGGAAGGCGCGTGTGGGGGGTAAGTGCCCCCCTACCTCGTGGCTTCCCTGTTTGTTACTTGACGTAGGGTCCAAGTCTCCTGGATCATGTTCGTTCCAAAAATCACATTCCCGAAGGTTTCATTCCGTTTGGACTCCGTTTGATATTCTTTTTCTGCGAAACTCTGAAATAGGCAAAAAATAGGAATTCTGGGTTGGGCCTCCAGTTAATAGGTTAGTCCCAAAAATGATATAAAAGTGAATAATAAAGCCCAATAATGTCTAAAACAGAAGATAATATAGCATGGAGCAATCAAAAATTATAGATACGTTGGAGACGTATCAGACGCTAATTTGCATGTTTCTCAGCCCACTTTCCGCACAAAATTGGACCGCTATCGGCGCAAGTCGGCCCATATTCGCCATGCTTCGGCGCAAATTCAACATAAGTTATTTTTTATCACATAGTTCATCACAGAAAATCAATAGAAATCAAATAGTTCAACAACAAATAGTTCAATACAAATTATGTAGTTCGACAAATAAAAACTTATATTTCATTACACGTCGAGCTAGGCGTTGCCCTTGAGCCTTCATAGGTGCTCCACCAAATCCTGCCGCAGTTGTTGATGCACATGTGTGTCTCGGATCTCCTAGCACATATTGAGAAAAGCAGGCCAGGTTGCCGGTAGCTGGTGATCAACTTGGGCAAGAGGACCCTGTGTCAGGACCCCGATTCTAAGTCACATCGATCTAGTCGGTAACACCTCATATCACATTGCGGCATCACGCATGGTATCCCCACGGGTGTCGCCTTACCATGGCCCGGGACCGTTTGCGCCTTTTGGCTCACGTATATGATAGTGTCGCTAGCATCCATATGACAGAGAACCCGGGCCGACATGGCTAGTCGTGAACCCAAAGCGGCACAGACCTATGGAGACAGGCATACATGAATCACATCGAGCATGTCGGTCATCAGCGAGTGAATCCGGGCTGTAGCACTGGGCTAACAGGACTTCGGGGAACCCGAGCTGTAGCAGGCTAGGCAAGACTCCGGATGTCACCGCGTGACATTTCCCCGAAGGGACAGACATAGGAACGAAGTGAAACACATGCCGGCCAGTCAAGTGTCCTGAGCAGTAGTGCTGGGCTAGCAGGACTCCGGTGAACCGGGCTGTAGCAGACTACTATGGCTCGAGGAACACTAGACTACATTTCCCCATAAGAAAGGCTACAAAGGATAAACAACTAGATTGTTGGATCCCACTCATACCAAGCATTTCAATCATACACACAATATGCCCGATATGAGTACATACAAGATGGCATCACAACAAAACTCTACAACTCAAGTACTTTATTTAAAGGCTCCAGAGAGCCATACATAACATGTTCATACAGGTAGGGGTCACATGACCCGACACTCAAGTCATACAAGCATACAAGCACATGCGGAAGTAAATAGTCTAAGTACAGACACTAGAAAGCAAGAAGGCTTCCGAATCCTGTCTATTTACACAGGGCCCTCCATGGCCAGGATCACCACGTGGGTGGCTAGTCACTCGTCGACATCAAGGTTTACATAAAACCCATCGGAGGGGGCGGTGTTGTCGTCTGAAAACAGTAATTAAGCAAACATGAGTACAAAGGTACTCAGCAAGTCTTACATCAGATCCTACGATACATGCTCATTATCAAGAAGGTGGTGGGGTTATTGCAGCAAGCCAGCTTTGACTCTTGGCTAAACTATCCTATGGAACTCCACTAGTAAAAATAGTTTTCGCACACGAGTCCACTACTCACCAACATGATACTCCACTGGGATCCTCCCTCGACATCCTATGAGAGGGCCATCCTCGGTACTCACACTTATCTTGAGTCTTTTAGTAGTATCCATTAACTTGTCTATGAACTGTATAGGCAACCAAGTAGTCCTTTACCGCGGACGCGGCTGTTCGAATAGTTTTATACCCTGCAGGGGTGTACTTCTTCATACACGCTTTCACCACTTACCGCCGTTTACACTTCATGTACTCAGCAACCTTCAAGCGGAAGCCCAACGAGGGTGTCGGCCACGACCAACCTAAACACTCAAGTCCCTAGTCCAGGGGTATCGCCTATCCAGGTTCCATCCGCAGGGAGTCCGGCTGAGGTTTCCACATACGGCCCCGAATGATGTGAACAGGGTTCCCGAGACACCATACGGGTGACTCGGTACACCGTGCCACGGTGTATCTACCGCAACATAGCCCACCCCTAGGGTCAGCGCTACGCACGGCCGCCAGCACATAACCTACAAACACCAGAAACTATTTGCAACTCCTGGATAGAGTACTAGGGTGATTAAGAAGCCGAGAGGGTCCATTGGTTTTGGGCCCAATGTATGGTAGTAACTGCATCTTAAATCACACATAAAGATCTCAGTTCTTATGGACGGCCTCAATGAAACAACCCACCATGTACTCCTACATGGCCTCTCATCGATACCTTTACCAAAATATGTTCATCACATCCCTCACATTACCGATATAACCATTTCACTCTAGCCCATCACCCAGATGGACCAGAACTGACACAACTCTAAGCATAGCAGGCATAGCAAGGTAGGAAACACATACATGGCTCAATCAACTCCTACACATGCTAGTGGGTTTCATCTAGTTACTGTGGCAATGACAGGTCATGCAGAGGATAAGGGTTCAACTACCGTAGCACATAGCAGTTTGAATCGTGTTGTCTTAATGCAGTAAACAAGAGCAGAAGCGAGAACATGGGTTTGTATCGGAATGATCAATGGTTGCTTGCCTGATGTAGTGGTAGTAGGGTACTGCCCTTCAGACGGATACTCGGGGTTATCCTCAGAGGCAGAACCTACCACGAAAGGCACACCGAACATAATCAACACATGACAATATGCAACAATATGATGCATGCTATGACATGGCAAGATGAATGTGTCTTGGCCTAATGCAAGCTAAAACAGAAGGGGATGAACTCATTTGAATCAAAGATTCAAATGTTGGCTCATTTAATATAGCCTTATTAGTGCATTATCTTATTCTGCTTAAACAGCAAGGTTAACTTGTTTTGTCATGCATGAAACCATTGCAGATGGATAGATTGAATTTTTCTGATCATTTTTCATATATAACTTGTTTGATTTGGAGCTATGGTTGATTTTCTATGATTTTCAGAAGTTTTGGCTATTTTCTGGAATTTCCTATATAAGAATAATTGCAGTAATTGAATTAATGCGTCAGCATGACATAGGTGTGACGTCAGCGGGTCAACTGGGTCGGCCAGGTCAAACCTGACTGGTGGGCCCTGTCTGTCAGTGTCTCAGCTAATCAACAGAATTATGTTAGTGCTAATTAACTATCAGTGGGGCCTGGGCCCACATGTCAATGACTAAACTAATTAAATTTAGTTAAAACTAATCCTAAACTAATTAGCAGGCCAGCCCCACCTGTCATAGACTCAGGAGGGGAGTCAACCTGGGCCCACACGGGGTCAAACAGAGTCAAAATCGCCGGAGTCTAGCTGCCGGCGAGGCCAGATGCGGCGGAGGGCTCGGGTTTTGCACTCCGGCGACCAAAAGGATGGCGGAGGCCATCTACGTGTTGCGGGGAGTGAGCCGCGTCGGGTGGTGGCAGTAGCCGGAGCTGGGGTGGCCGGAAACATCGCCGGCGTCGACCTTGGCGGCGGCCGAAGCTCGGGTGAGGTTGAACTAGTCGTTAGCAGGCATGGCGAGGGGCGTGCGGGGGTGCTACGGGCTCCTGTGAGCGCGTGGAAGACGAAGGCGTGCTCGGTTGCGTCCGGACGTGGCTGTGGCCACGACGGCGACGTGCGGTGGCGGCGGCAAGCTTCGGCTTCGATGGCCGTGGTGGTTAGAGGAGGCGGACGAGCGCGGGGAGAGGGGGAAACGGTGGCGGAGCTCACATCGGTTGCAGGGGAGCGAACGGCGAACCCGGGGAAGGGCTAGAGCGAGCGGGGCGGCGAGGGGGATCTCCGGCAATCGAGGTTGAAGACGATCTCGGTGCAGCGTCTCCGGGGCGAGTGAGCGCTCGGGGATGGGTCAAGGCGAAGCGGTGGACGACGGCGGAGCTTCCTGGCACGACGAGGCAACGAATGGACGGCGGTGGCTATGGTGGAGCTTGTCGGCGGCGATGGCTGCGCTCGGCAGGGAGATGGGGAGAGAGCCAGAGAGGGGGAGAGGGCACGGGGAGAGTGGGGAGAAAGAGAGGGGGACGTGGGGGTCGGCGTGGCACTCGTAGACGCCTCCAGGGCGTCGGCAGAAGCAGGAGATGGCCGGCGTGTGGCCGCGGGCGCCGTCCACGCGCTCCTCGTCCTCCTGGTGAGAGGAGGAGGACAACTAGCAAGAGCCAGTGGACTGGGCCGAGCCGGGTGGGCTGGTGGGCTGCGCCAGGTAAGTCCCTGTTCTTTCTCTCCTTTTCTGTTTTTTGTTTTATTCTATTATTTCTGTAACTTCAGGGCTTTATTAAAAATGCCAAGGCATTACCATAAATCATAAAATTAATCATGGCCACTGCTTAGAATATATCCAACAGCAAACATTTTAGTTTATGATTATTTGAGCATTTAAAATATTTTATAGCATTTAAATGCCCAAATGCAAATACTATAAGGATTAATCCAATGACCTTAGATGTCCAAGAAAAATGTGCACCATTTTTGTCAAAGGTTTTAACCCAAAACAAAAAGGGTGGGCTTTTTAGAAGGGCATTTCAGGTTCATTGAAAAAGTTTTTTGTAAACCCTAGTTGTTCCAGGGGGGTGCTGGGGGTTCTGTCATCCCCATTTCAAATTTAAGAGAAAATTAAACATGATGCACACTCTAATGCTTGAACTAGCTAGGGTGTGACAACTCACCCCCACTCAAAAGAATCTTGTCCCGAGATTTAGGATCCTTCGGGAAGAAGGTGGGGTACTCGAGTCGAAGATGATCCTCCCTTTCCCAAGTGGCTTCTTTCTCGGAATGGTGTGACCATTGAACCTTGAGAAACTTGATATTATGACGTCGAGTGGTACGCTCGGCTTGATCAAGGATACGAACGGGATATTCCCGATATGAGAGGTTATCTTGTAGGTCAAGCGATTCGTGGTCCACTCCACGGATAGGATCCGCGAAGCAACGCTTGAGTTGAGAAACGTGGAAGACATCGTGAACTCTGGAAAGATGCGAAGGTAGTTCCAATTGGTAGGCAACTTCTCCTCGTTTGGCAAGAATGTGAAAGGGTCCGATGTAGCGAGGAGCCAATTTGCCTTTGATACCGAAACGATGGGTTCCCTTTAACGGAGTAACCCGAAGGTAAGCCTTCTCGCCGACTTCATAAGTCATGAGCTTATGTTTATGATCATATTGGCTCTTATGACGAGATTGGGCTGTTTTCAATTTCTCACGAATAACGCGAACCTGCTCTTCTGCTTCCTGAATTATATCCGGGCCAAAGAGTTGTCTTTCCCCGGTTTCTGACCAGTTAAGAGACGTTCGACATTTTTGTCCATAGAGAACTTCGAAGGGAGCTTTGCCCAAACTAGCTTGATAACTATTGTTATAAGCAAACTCCGTGAATGGAAGGCTTTTCTCCCAACCCATTCCAAATGAGATGATAGAAGCTCGGAGCATATCTTCCAGAATTTGGTTGACTCGCTCTACTTGACCACTTGATTGAGGATGGAAGGCGGTGCTAAAGGAGAGACGAGTTCCCATAGCATTTTGGAAACTTTCCCAAAATCGAGAGGTGAATAGACTCCCACGGTCTGAGTTAATTTCCAATGGGACACCATGAAGAGACACTATTCGGGAGATGTACAAGTCAGCTAGCTGGCTAGCGGTGATACTCTCACGAACAGGTAGGAAATGGGCTACCTTGGAAAGACGGTCGATCACGACGAAGATGGCATTATTCCCTCTCTTGGTCCTGGGAAACCCAGTGATGAAATCCATACTTATTTTATCCCATTTCCACTCAAGAATAGCCAAAGGTTGAAGGGTGCCAGCAGGCCGTTAATGCTCTGCTTTAACACAACGACAACGTCGCAATTAGCAATGTATTGAGCGATTTTTCTCTTCATCCTAGTCTACCAAAACCTCTGGCGTAGGTCTTGATACATTTTAGTACTACCGGGATGAATGGTGAGAGGGGATTCATGAGCTTCCTTAAGGATCAGCCGCCTTAGGTTTCGTGCCTTGGGAACCACTAAGTGGTTTCCAAAGTATACGACACCTTGATCATCAACGGAGAAACAATTCGTGACTCCTTTCTTAATGCTTCTCTTAATACGGGAGATTCCCAGATCTACCTTCTGTGCCTTGATGATCTGATCCGTAAGGGTGGGTTTCGCCACCAGTGTGGATAGGAATCCTCGAGGAACAATGTGAAGATTGAGCTTACGAAATTCCTCGTGGAGAAGTGGTTGACTTTGGTGTAACATCAGGTTGTTATAATAAGATTTACGACTTAGCGCATCAGCCATGACATTTGCTTTGCCCGGGGTGTAAGTTATTCCTAAGTCGTAATCCGAGATCAACTCGACCCAACGTCGTTGTCTGAGATTCAAATCCGGTTGGGTGAAGATATATTTCAAACTTTGGTGATCGGTGAAGATCTCGCAACGATTACCGAGGAGGTAATGTTGCCAAGTTTTGAGAGCATGGACTACAGCTGCAAGCTCTAGATCATGTGTGGGATAGTTTTCCTCATGTGGGTGTAATTGCCGTGCAGCATAGGCAATTACCTGACGATCCTGCATGAGTATGCAACCTAGTCCTTGTCGCGAGGCGTCACAATAGATAATAAAGTCCTGGGAGAAATCTGGTGGTACCAGTACGGGAGCAGATGTCAGGCGTCTTTTCAGTTCCTGAAAGCTGAACTCGCACTGTGGGGTCCACTCAAACTTTTTATCTTTCTTGAGGAGTTCAGTTAGAGGTTTAGCAACCTTGGAGAAATTCTCGACAAAGCGGCGGCAATAGCTCGCTAAGCCAAGGAAGCTCCGAACTTTCTTGGCCGTCTCAGGTGGAGTCCAATCAAGGACGGCTTGAACTTGATCGGGATTGACAGCAATACCCTTACCAGAGATTACATGGCCTAGATAGGTCACTTCTGGCAACCAAAATTCACACTTGGAGAATTTGGCATAAAGGCGATGCTCTCGAAGTTTCATCAATACCAGCCTTAGATGTTCGGCATGTTCCTCTTCATTCTTGGAGTAGATGAGTATGTCATCGAGATAAACTATGACGAATTTATCCAAATACTCCATGAAGACCGAGTTCATTAATTGAGAGAAGGTGGCTGGGGCATTGGTTAAACCGAAGGACATAACGGTGTACCGTATTGGCCATAACGGGTAACAAAGGCCGTTTTGGGAATGTCCCGTTTTCTGATTTTGATCTGATGGTAGCATAATCTCAAATCCATCTTGGAAAAGACTGAGGAACCAGCGAGCTGATCATACAGATCGTTGATCCTGGGAAGCGGATACTTGTTCTTGATAGTGACCAAGTTGACAGGTCGGTAATCTACAACCATCCGATCCGTTCCATCCTTCTTCTTGACAAAGAGTACGGGGCAAGCCCAAGGAGAGGAACTAGGACGGATGAAACCCTTTTTCAAGGACTCATCGAGTTGGTTCTTAAGCTCGGCTAGTTCTAAGGGTGCCATCTTATAGGGTCTCCTAGAAATTGGAACGGTTCCTGGAACAAGGTCTATCACGAACTCGACATCCCTGTCAGGTGGAACGCCTGGCAGTTCTTCGGGAAAGACATCCGGGAAGTCCCGAACTACCGGAACATCCTCAAGGTCTGGAAGGGGGTTGGCATTTAGGGAGTAAAGCTGGCGCTTGGCCACTCGAGTTAGGACATGTACTGTCTTGCCCGATGGATGAGTAAGTTGAACGGTTCTAGTGGCACAATCAATCTTAGCATAATGAGCTGACATCCAGTCCATACCCAAGATGATGTTTCTGTCCGAGGACTTGAGAGCTATTAAGGATGCAAGGAAGACAAGTCTATCGACAAAAATTTCGTTCCCATGGCTTACTCTAGAAGTTTGCCATTTGGAACCCGGAGTTTGAATTACCATGGAAGTGGGCATGTCACAGAATGTCGTGTTATGCAATCGAGCATAGCTCCCGGATATGAATGAATGAGATGCTCCAGTATCGAAAAGAACAGATGCCAGATGGCAGTTAACAAGGAGCGTACCAAGGACGACGTTAGGATCCTCGTGAGCCTCCTCGGCTGAGACATAGTTGACATGGCCACGTGCAGTGGTGACCGGCTTGGCGTAGAATGTCTTTCCTGCTGGCTTACCATGGCCAACGGACTTTCCAGATTGATTGGGGTTGCTGTTCTGGGGACACTCTCGGCTGTAGTGACCCGGCTCTCCACACTTGAAACACGTCACCACATTGGGACGTGGAGCAGCATTAGCAGCGGGGCCACCATAGGGCTTGGGCGGTGCAAACTGCTGGTTGGGACGAGGCGCCTCAAAGGATGGCCTCGGAATGAACCTGGGTGGCAGTGATGTGCTTGGAATCCACACCCAGCGCTTCTGAGCTCCAGAGCCAGATGAAGAGCCAAAATCACGTGAGTGCTTGTGTGAAGCGTCATAGTCAGACTGACCTGACTCAGCACTGATGGCTTTATTGACCAACTTCTGAAAGGAAGTGCACTCGTGCAGACGAAGATTGCGGCGAAGCTCAGGGCTAAGTCCCTTGCGGAACCTTGCCTGCTCCTTAGCATCGGTAGATACTTCTTTAGGGGCATATCATGCCAGATTCCCAAATTCACGACTATATGCATCCACAGTCAGTCTTCCTTGGGTGAAATTGCAGAACTCCTCCCTCTTGCGATCCATGAGACCTTCCGGAATGTGATGCTCACGGAAAGCCTCACTAAATTCAGCCCAAGTAGTGATTTGGCTGACCGGGCGCATAGCTTCAAAGTTTTCCCACCAAAGGCTAGTAGGGCCTTCGAGGTGATAGGCAGCATTAGTAACCTTGTCGGCTTCGGCTACGTTGGCAGAATGTAGCTTGTGGGTAATGCTGCGAAGCCAGTCATCCGCGTCAAGGGGCTCGACGGAATGGTTAAACTTTGGTGGGTATAGCTTGATAAAGTCATTGATTGACAGCAAGTCATTTCGCTGATGGCGTGTAGTGTTCTACTCAATCCGCTCTAGCAGGCGGTTAGTCTCACGCTTGTTTCTTTCCGCCTCCAGCATCACTTCGGCCAGAGAAGGCGGGTGAGGCAGATTTTCACCCCTAGCTGCACTGGCTTCCCCCTGCTCTGGGGCAGCAGGGTTGCTGCGGGTGTTGACCATCCTAGGAGAAAACAAGACAACGGTTTAGATAAGGATGGCACAAACTTAGCAAGGAAGTGCGGAATGTAATGGATAACATGGAATGCTAAGATGTTCATTGCACGACATGGTAATATAGAAACTGCCATATATATACCATTGGTCATACACACCGTACATAGTTTAGTACAAGCCCAGGCTAGAGTACAACTACGGTGAAAGACATTACATCTCATCGGAGGCATTCCAAGCTCCTATACATTATTTTCTTACACCTCCGGAGCGTGATACACACCAAGTCGTATCCCACGGTCACGCAGGACTGTGGAGAATACAACTACTACAATACTAGTGGAACTACTACTAGCTCAGACGGCTCCGTAGTAATCCTCATAGAAGTCGCCACCAACACCTGGAAGTGGAACATGTTCATCTGGGAACAGACGGTCCCGCAGGTGGTGGCAGACGGGGACCATGAGGTGGGGTGATGCCTCCCACATCGCGCCACTCCATACAATCTGGCAATCCAGACCGTACAGGGTATAGATCCCTCAGATCCATGTATCCTGCTTGTACCGCCGGTGCAAACCGAGTCAATGTGGCCCAATGATCAGCACGAGAGTTAAAAAGCTCCATACGCAAGGCCCGATTTTCGCGGTCCTTATCCTCGAGCATCTCAACAGTGGTGCGAAGTAGTGACTCCTCATGTGTGGGGTCAGCATAGATAGCCTGGAGATACCCTTGCGCTCCCGGAAGTGAAGCTGGCATGTAACGGAAGTTGGTGTTCCGAAGCAGGCCAGTCCGGACTCGCATGATGGTCATCATGGAATAGGCAGCATCCTGCACAACCATCTCAACAGTAACCCCGAGTCCATAGGAACAGTGAAGGGGCTCAGTGGCTCCAGGATAAGAGGGATATATCCTGACGGTACAAGGTAATGGCTCTGGTTGAAGTCTCTAAACTGCTCTTCGACAGTGTATTCGGGATACAAACGGTAACCCGTCTTGATCATTACCCGGACTAACATAGCAGTATGACCGGGCACATCGAGGCACCGGGTCAGGCGAACCACTTGGTTTTGAGCACGAGTGGCCATCTGAAAGAACAACCACAAGGCAAAGGCATTAGAATTTCTAGGGAAAATTGGACAGCATAACACCTGTAAATGCTCAGAAAAGGATTTGAGACATCCACAACAGTTTGCAATACCACTCAACAACATCATATCAAGGTTTTGATTCAACTGACAACATACTAAAAGTAGTAGAAACTGTACTGAGCCTTGTAACAACAATCCTATAAGCTACAACGGATTAGTAACACGTGAACCTGATAGAAGAAGAGAGCCTAGTCCTTAACCCATGTTGAATGAGAAGAGAATGACTCAGATCAGAGGGCATAAGGTAAAGGAGTAAAAGAGCCTTATGTTCCCTCCCACAATCAATTCCCCTGCATATAACTAAAGCATTTATAGACTCGACATCGACCAGTTTGGCTCAACGAACCTACAGGCAGTCCGTCTCTGATGCCAACACTGTCAAGACCCCGATTCTAAGTCACATCGATCTAGCCGGTAACACCTCATATCACATTGCGGCCTCACGCACGGTATCCCCACAGGTGTCGCCTTACCATGGCCCGGGACCGTTTGCGCCTTTTGGCTCACGTATATGATAATGTCGCTAGCATCCATATGATAGAGAACCCGAGTCGACATGGCTAGTCGTGAACACAAAGCGGCGCAGACCTATGGAGACAGGCATACATGAATCACATCAAGCATGTCGGTCATCAGCGAGTGAATCCAGGCTGTAGCACTGGGCTAACAGGACTCCGGGGAACCCGGGCTGTAGCAGGCTAGGCAGGACTCCGGATGTCACCGCGTGACATTTCCCCAAAGGGACAGACATAGGAACAAAGTGAAACACATGCCGGCCAGTCAAGTGTCCTGAGCAGTAGTGCTGGGCTAGCAGGACCCCGGTGAACCGGGCTGTAGCGGACTACTATGGCTCGAGGAACACTAGACTACATTTCCCCATAAGAAAGGCTACCAAGGATAAACAACTAGATTGTCGGATCCCACTCACACCAAGCATTTCAATCATACACACAATATGCCCGATATGAGTACATACAACATGGCATCACAACAAAACTCTACAACTCGAGTACTTTATTTAAAGGCTCCAGAGAGCCATACATAACATGTTCATACAGGTAGGGGTCACATGACCTGACACTCAAGTCATACAAGCATACAAGCAAATGCGGAAGTAAATAGTGTGAGTACAGACACTAGAAAGCAAGAAGGCTTCCGAAGCCTGTCTATTTACACAGGGCCCCCCATGGTCAGGATCACCACCTGGGTGGCCAGTCACTCGTCGACATCAAGGTCTACGTAAAACCCATCGGAGGGGGCGGTGTTATCGTCTGAAAACAGTAATTAAGCAAAAATGAGTACAAAGGTACTCAGCAAGTCTTACATCAGATCCTACGATACATGCTCATTATCAAGAAGGTGGTGGGGTTATTGCAGCAAGCCAGCTTTGACTCTTGGCTAAACTATCCTACGGAACTCCACTAGTAAAAATAGTTTTCGCACACGAGTCCACTACTCACCAACACAATACTCCACTGGGATCCTCCCTCGACATCCTACGAGAGGGCCATCCTCGGTACTCACACTTATCTTGAGTCTTTTAGTAGTATCCATTAACTTGTCTATGAACTGTATAGGCAACCAAGTAGTCCTTTACCGCGGACGCGGCTATTTGAATAGTTTTATACCATGCAGGGGTGTACTTCTTCATACACGCTTTCATCACTTACCGCCGTTTACACGACATGTACTCGGCAACCTTCAAGCGGAAGCCCAACGAGGGTGTCGTCCACGGCCTACCTAAACACTCAAGTCTCTAGTCCAGGGGGATCGCCTATCCAGGTTCCATCCGCAGGGAGTCCGGCTGAGGTTTCCACATACAGCCCCGAACAATGTGAACAGGGTTCCCGAGACACCAAACGGGTGACTCGGTACACCGTGCCATGGTGTATCTACCGCAACATAGCCCACCCCTAGGGTCAGCGCTACGCACGGCCGCCAACACATAACCTAAAACACTAGAAACTATTTGCAACTCCTGGACAGAGTACTAGGGTGATTAAGAAGCTGAGAGGGTCCGTTGGTTTCGGGCCCAATGTATGGTAGTAACTGCATCTTAAATCACACATACAGATCTCAGTTCTCATGGACGGCCTCAATGAAACAACCCACCATGTACTCCTACATGGCCTCTCATCGATACCTTTACCAAAACATGTTCATCACATCCCTCACATTACCGATATAACCATTTCACTCTAGCCCATCACCCAGATGGACCAGACCTGACACAACTCTAAGCATAGCAGGCATAGCAAGGTAGGAAACACATACATGGCTCAATCAACTCCTACACATGCTAGTGGGTTACATCTAGTTACTTTGGCAATGACAGGTCATGCAGAGGATAAGGGTTCAACTACCGTAGCACACAGCAGTTTGAATCGTGTTGTCTTAATGCAGTAAACAAGAGCAGAAGTGAGAACATGGGTTTGTATCGGAATGATCAATGGTTGCTTGCCTGATGTAGTGGCAGTAGGGTACTGCCCTTCAGACGGATACTCGGGGTTATCCTCAGAGGCAGAACCTACCACGAAAGGCACACCGAACATAATCAACACATGACAATATGCAACAATATGATGCATGCTATGACATGGCAAGATGAATGTGTCTTGGCCTAATGCAAGCTAAAACAGAAGGGGATGAACTCATTTGAATCAAAGATTCAAATGTTAGCTCATTTAATATAGCCTTATTAGTGCATTATCTTATTCTTCTTAAACAGCAAGGTTAACTTGTTTTGTCATGCATGAAACCATTGCATATGGATAGATTGAATTTTTCTGATCATTTTTCATATATAACTTGTTTGATTTGGAGCTATGGTTGATTTTCTATAATTTTTAGAAGTTTTGGCTATTTTCTGGAATTTCCTATATAAGAATAATTCCAGTAATTGAATTAATGCGTCAGCATGACATAGGTGTGACGTCAGCGGGTCAACTGGGTCAGCCAAGTCAAACCTGACTGGTGGGCCCTGTCTGTCAGTGTCTCAGCTAATTAACAGAATTATGTTAGTGCTAATTAACTATCAGTGGGGCCTGGGCCCACATGTCAGTGACTAAACTAATTAAATTTAGTTAAAACTAATCCTAAACTAATTAGTAGGCCAGCCCCACCTGTCATAGACTCAGGAGGGGAGTCAACCTGGGCCCACACGGGGTCAAACAGAGTCAAAATCGCCGGCGTCTAGCCGCCGGCGAGGCCAGATGCGGCGGAGGGCTCGGGTTTTGCACTCCGGCGACCAAAAGGACGGCGGAGGCCATCTACGTGTTGCGGGGAGTGAGCCGCGTCGGGTGGTGGCAGTAGCCGGAGCTGGGGTGGCCGGAAACATCACCGGCGTCGACGTTGGCGGCGGCCGGAGCTCGGGTGAGGTTGAACTAGTCGTTAGCAGGCATGGCGAGGGGCGTGCGGGGATGCTACGGGCTCCTGTGAGCGCGTGGAAGACGAAGGCGTGCTCGGTTGCGTCCCGACGTGGCTGTGGCCACGGCAGTGACGTGCGGTGGCGGCGGCAAGCTTCGGCTTCGATGGTCGTGGTGGTTAGAGGAGGCGGACGAGCGCGGGGAGAGGGGGAAACGATGGCGGAGCTCACAGCGGTTGCAGGGGAGCGAACGACAAGCTCGGGGAAGGGCTGGAGCGAGCGGGGCGGTGAGGGGGATCTCCGGAAACCGAGGTTGAAGACGATCTCGGTGCAGCGTCTCCGGGGCGAGTGAGCGCTCGGGGATGGGTCGAGGCGAAGCGGTGGACGACGGCGGAGCTTCCTGGCACGACGAGGCAACGAATGGACGGCGGTGGCTGCGGTGGAGCTTGTCAGCGGCGATGGCTGCGCTTGGCAGGGAGATGGGGAGAGAGCCAGAGAGGGGGAGAGGGCACGGGGAGAGTGGGGAGAAAGAGAGGGGGATGTGGGGGTCGGCGTGGCACTCGTAGACGCCTCCAGGGCATCAGCGGAAGCAGGACATGGCCGGCGTGTGGCCGCGGGCGCCGTCCACGCGCTCCTCGTCCTCCTGGTGAGAGGAGGAGGACGACTGGCAAGAGCCAGTGGACTGGGCCGGTGGGCTGCGCCAGGTAAGTCCCTATTCTTTCTCTCCTTTTCTGTTTTTTTATTTTATTTTATTATTTTTGTAACTTCAGGGCTTTATTAAAAATGCCAGGGCATTACCATAAATCATAAAATTAATCATGGCCACTGCTTAGAATATATCCAACAACAAACATTTTAGTTTATGATTATTTGAGCATTTAAAATATTGTATAGCATTTAAATGCCCAAATGCAAATACTATAAGGATTAATCCAATGACCTTAGATGTCCTAGAAAAATGTGCACCATTTTTGTCAAAGGTTTTAATCCAAAACAAAAAGGGTGGGCTTTTTAGAAGGGCATTTCAGGTTCATTGAAAAAGTTTTTAGTAAACCCTAGTTGTTCCAGGGGGTGCTGGGGGTTCTGTCATCCCCATTTCAGATTTAAGAGAAAATTAAACATGATGCACACTCTAATCCTTGAACTAGCTAGGGTGTGACACCCTTCCTGTAATATGGTTCAGTTTCAAACACTGGCTCTTCCTGCACACCCTCAATGATCATGTTGTGTAAGATGACACAGCAAGTCATGATCTCCCACATTTGATCTTTCAACCAAGTCTGAGCGGGGTACCGGAAAACAGCAAATCGAGATTGGAGCACACCAAATGCCCGCTCGACATCCTTCCTACAAGCCTCCTAAACCTTTGCAAAGTGGGAGTTCTTGCCTCCCGGCACTGGGTTTGAGATGGTCTTCACAAATGTAGACCATCTCGGATAGATGCCATCTGCTAGGTAGTATCCCTTGTTGTAGTGTCGCCCATTGACCTCGAAGTTCACCGGAGGAGAATGACCTTCAACAAGCATGGCAAAGACATGGGAGCACTACAGTACGTTGATGTCTTCGTGAGTTCCTGGCATACCAAACTATTGGGGAACGCAATAATGTCAAAAAAATCCTACACACATGCAAGATCATGGTGATGCATAGCAACGAGAGGGGAGAGTGTAAGTGCATCTAGTGCCACCCCTAGTTGGGTTTGGAGTATTGGCGACAAACCTGGTTGAGGGACTAATGTGTTTGTGAGAATTGCAGGATAACACAGGTAGTAGTCCCTCATTGATTCGGTTTACCTACCGAAGATGACCCCTAAAAATGTATGAAGACATTGAAGACAAAGGTGGTATGTGAAGATAATCACATTGAAGACTATGACCAGAGAAGACATCGCGTGAAGGCTATGGAGCGCGAAGACTTAGTTGTTTCGTTGTTTCCTTTTCTTCTTTGTTGAGTCATAGGAACCACCGTACTGTTAAGTGGGGTCCCAGTGAACTAAGTCAGAGTGATTGAAGTGATGCTTAACCAAAATCCTATGTCTTCGAGCGAAGACAATGAGAGCAAATCTTATCCAGAGCTGGATGAGTCAGCTTTACTTGTAGCCCAAGTAAAGTTGTCGCCTGTGTTTGAAATCTGACCGTTGGAACACGTGTCAGTTCCTTAGTGACCCAAGGTCATTTCGGACAAATCAGGTCACATTTCCTAGTGGCTATAAATAGCCCACTCCCTACACCATAAATTGGTGGCTGCTCAAAGTTAGTGCACGGCTTTTGTCGTTTGAGAGCAACCCACCTCGAAGCCTTTGAGAGAGAAATCCTTGCGAGGACAAAGCCCTAAACACCCAGAGCCAAAGAGTGTTAGGCATCACGGAAGTCTTCCTGTCTGTGTGATCTGAAGACTTGTTACACTTGAGGGTTGTGAATCCTCCAGCCGGTTAGGCGTCGCGTTCTGAGCATCCAAGAGTCATTGTGGATCGCCGGTGAAGGAAGTCTGTGAAGGTTTGGAAGTCTACCTTGAAGACTTACCAGAGTGATTGGGCGAGGACTGGGTGTCCTTAGCTCAAGGGGAATAAGGTGAAGACACGGTCTTCTGAGTTAAATCTCAGCCTCCCTAACCAGACATACAGTTGTCACAGCAACTGGAACTGGTCCAACAAATCATTGTCTTCAACAAGCCACTGGTTCTATCCTTCCCATCTCTTTATTTACAGTTGGTCCTTGTGAAGTCATTGCATGTTTGCATTGTCCATTTGTCTTCTGTGTGTGAATGTTTGTTCAGATTGGTTTCATACTATCTTCCATCCTGATCCGTACTGCCTAGCTGCTATTAGTCTTTATGCTCTCACTTCATTGAATACTTGATTATGGCTTGACTAGTGTAGTCTACCTTCTGCTGCATGGTTATAGGTTCATTTCTATCGTTTGTCTTCAAAACTCCCATGTTTTGAAGACTTTCATAAAAATCTCCTATTCACCCCCCCTCTAGTCGATAACTAGCACTTTCAATTGGTATTAGAGCAAGGTACTCCCTTGTTCTGTGTGATTCGGTTTAACCACCTGGAGTTTTAGCTATGTCGACTACAGGGATAATCAAAGTCTCCGTTGCATGCCCCGTCTTTGATGGAACTAAATATCCCTACTGGAAGAACAAGATGTGCATGCATCTCGAAGCCATTGATGTCGACCTCTGGTATGTTGTCAAGAATGGCATTACCAAGGCTGGTGAAGGTGTCACCGCTGCTGATGTCAAGAAGTTCGTTCAACTAGATTCCACTGCCAAGAACATCATCTGTGGTCATCTGACCAAATGGCAGTATGGCCATGTGAGTGCTCTGGAAACATCAAAGCTAGTCTGGGACTGGTTCTCCAAGGTCAATGAAGGCGTCTCAACCCAGAGAGATCAAAGGATCAGTGTCCTTCGCAACCGCTTCAAGAGAAACGACAATGAAAATGTTCAACTCACGTTTGATCGCCTCACTGACATCACAAATGAGCTTCAAGATCTCGGCGCTACTATGATCACCAAGCATGAAATCGTCAAGACACTCCTGAGATCACTTGACAGCTCGTTTGACACCCTAGCCCTGATGATTCAAGAACGCCCTGACTTTAAGACACTCGATCCGTCTGACATACTTGAAAGGCTCAACACACATGAGTTTCGGCTTTCTGAGAAAAGAGATATCTACAGTCCCAACTATGGCCGAACTCGCGCCTTGAAGGCAAAAGTTGTTTCCTCATTTGAAGAAGAATCTGACTGCAGTTCTGATGATCCTGAAGACATTGGAAAGGAGCTTGCTATGCTTGTGAAGAAGTTTCAGAAATTCACCAAGAATAAAGGCTTCAGAAAGTCTTCACGATCCAGCTCAAGGAATAATGAAGCTTCTACTCATGACTACAAGAAGAGAACATGCGACAAGTGCAAGAAACCTGGTCACTACATCTCTGAGTGTCCGCAGTGGGACAATGAGAACAAGAAGAAGAATAAGAGCAAGGAATATGATTCTGACTACAAGAAGAAGAAGAAGAAATACTCAAAGTCTTCTTCCAAGTCTTCCTCAAATTCTTCATCACACAAGAAGAGCTCATCTGGCAAGGCTCGTGCGTTTGTTGGCAAGGAAATGGATTCAGAGGAGGAGTCTGCTTCTGAGGAGGCGGAGGTGGAGTCTGAGGAGGAGTCCGATTCTGGCGTTGCAAGTCTGGCTACAGCCTATGTTGCCAAGTCCATCTTCAACACTGAAGACAATGACTTCATCACCGACGCTGATGCTAATGACAAGGACAACTCTGCTCCCACCTACTGCTTCATGGCACGCGGTGCCAAGGTAAACTCACGCAATGCTCACTATCAAACATCCAGTGAAGATGACACTGATTGTGGTTCCAAACCTAGCTACAAAACACTTGCTAAAATTGCAATTGAACAATAGAAAGCTATGGAACATATTCAAAAACTGTTAGACAAAAGCGATGACCTGTCGGACGCTGAAATGACTCGATCTCAGTCCTTAATTGAAGACATAAAAAATCTTCATGTTAAGTATGAGGAACTTGAAAGTCGTCATGAAACTCTCTCAACAACTCATGAAAAGCTTTCCTATGATTATCTTCAAAGGAAGCAAGAACTTGGTAAATTGAGAGCGGCTCATGAAGATCTTCAAAAGGAAAACGAGTCACTTTGCGCTCAACAGATCAGTCCTGCTCAGGAAGGATTTGATCCACCATGTCTTAAATGCCTTGAGCGTGATAACGCTACTTCTGTTGCTGAATGTTCTACTGCTGCTACTATTGCAATATCTTCAACTGTCGATGTGGTAACTAACCCCTCTACTGAGGATGCCACTGCCATTGCTGATGAAAATGCTAGGTTGAAGACATTGCTTGAAACAAGGATGTACAAAAGTCTCAAAGGGCATCAGACCCTATGTGATGTCCTCAAAAAGCAGATTCTGAACCAAGACCCTAGGAAAGAGGGTGTTGGGTTCAAAAGGAAAATGAATGATGATGGCTCTTACTGGAAGCCTGAGCAGTACCCCAAAACCACATGGGTTGCTGCAAAGGAACCTTCAATGGATCCATCCACCCTATCTGGCTTCACTTGTGCTAATCCCATTGTCATTGGTGAATCCTTTGATGCAAACTATAAATTGTTTAAGAATCAGAATGGTGAAGTGTTTGCCAGGTATATTGGTACTAACTGTAGGAATGGGCCACCTATGAAGAAAGTATGGGTGCCCAAAAGGTGTCTGGAGAATCTTCCTGTGAATGTCATCATGACACCACAAGGGAAGAAGACAAACCCCAGACCACAGGCTTCATATGGTCCAAAGGCTTTATACAGACAGAGGACTCACCTGAGTCGCACTAACACAAATATTTTGCAGGGAAATCATACCCAGGCCTATGAATATGAGCGTGTTTCATCAAACCGCCATGTTCATAAGACCAAGAACTACTCTGCTTATTCCTATGAGTATTATTCACCTCCTGCAAAGCTATTTGCCAGGGCTTCAAAGGCAAAGTTCTCAGATGCTGCACTTAGACTTATTGCTTCGAAGCCACCCTTGAAGATGTGGGTGGCTAAGAAAGCTTAACTCTCTTTTGCAGGGAAAGGTCTCCAGCCGAAAATCAAATGCATCTGAAGCTATTGTTGGGGACCTAAAACATCTTGTAGGGTGCAAGATCAAATGCCCAAATGGTCTTATCACGTATTTTGTTCCTGAGTCGCTTGCTATTTGTCCTATCAGTCCTAACCTCGATCTAAGCTTTCATAATCCACTTGCTCGTCAAATGTTTATGCTTCACAATGCTGTTTGTGAAACCTATCCCCCTAACTGCACTGTAGGGTATGACATCAGCTGCTTCAGAATGGATTATTGATAGTGGATGTACTAATCACATGACTGGCGAACGAAGTCTTCTCATGGACTCAACCTTACGTCCATCTGACAAAAGTCACATCACATTTGCTGACACTGGTAAAAGCAAGGTATTGGGTCTAGGTAGAGTTGCAATCTCAAAGGATCAGCACATGGATAAAGTGGTGCTTGTTGAATCCCTTGGTTTCAACTTAATGTCTGTCTCAATGCTTTGCGATTTGAACATGATTGTGATATTTGGAAAATATCGTTGCCTTGTTCTAATGGAATCTGACAAGTCTCTAGTCTTTGAAGGGTATCGGAAAGATGATTTGTACATGGTAGATTTCTCAACAGGACCACAACTTGCCGTATGTCTTCTTGCAAAAGCTTCAGAGTGCTGGCTCTGGCATCGGAGGCTAGGGCATGCAGGCATGAGGAACTTGCATACTCTTGCAAAGAAGAAGCACATCATAGGCATCGAGGGCGTCAAGTTCAAGAAGGATCACTTATGCGGTGCCTGTGAAGCTAGAAAGATGACGAGGGCCAAGCATCCCTCGAAGACAATCATGACAACGACTCAACCCTTCGAACTGCTACACATGGACCTCTTCGGCCCTACTCACTACTCTACCCTTACTACTATTGCTTGTCTCTATGGCTTCATCATTGTTGATGATTATTCAAGATATACATGGGTACATATAATCCTTTACAAGACTGAAGTGCAGGATGTCTTCAGACACTTCGCCAATCGAGCCATGAACAACTATGGCATCAAGATCAAGCACATCAGAAGTGACAATGGCACTGAATTCAAGAACACCAGCCTCGACACTTATCTTGATACATTGGGCATCACTCATGAGTTCTTAGCTCCGTACACGCCGCAGTAGAATGGCATCGTGGAACGCAAGAACAGAACACTCATTGAGATGGCTCGGACGATGCTCGATGAATACAAGACTCCAAGAAAGTTCTAGCTTGAAGCTGTTGATACTGCATGCCATGTCATCAACCGTGTTTATCTTCACAAGCTTCTGAAGAAAACATCCTATGAACTCCTCACTAGTAAGAAGCCAAATGTCAGTTACTTCAGAGTATTTGGTGCTAGGTGCTGGATCAAGGGTCCACATCACACGTCAAAATTTGCACTGAAAGCACATGAAGGTTTTATGCTTGGTTACGGAAAGGATTCGCACTCCTACAGAGTCTTCAACCTCTTTCACTACAAAGTGGTTGAAACTGTGGATGTGTGGTTCGATGAGACTAACAGCTCGCAAAGAGAGCACCTGCCAAATGTGCTAGATGAAATTCCACCCAGTGAATCCATCAAGCTTATGGGAACTGGAGAAATCATACCGTCTGAAGTATAGCCTGAAGAGGAACTTATCATTTCTGCACCTAATCAACCTAAAGACAATGCTCAGCCTGAAGACAATCCTTCAAACGATGACAATGATCAGCAAGAGCAAAATCTTCATCCAGTTCATCCTCGTGTTGCAAATGAAGTACAGATTGAGAACATAATTGATAGCATCAATGCACCTGGTCCACTCACTCGTTCAAGGGCAACACAACTAGCAAATTTCTATGGGCACTTTGCATTCGTCTCAAGATCTGAACCCAAGAAAGTTGATGAAGCCTTCATGGAACCTGAATGGATTCAAGCTATGCAAGAAGAGCTTCAACAGTTCGAGCTGAATAATGTATGGGAATTTGTCAAGCGTCCTGATCCTCGTAAACACAATATCATAGGCACTAAATGGATATATCGCAACAAGCAAGATGAGCATGGTCAAGTTGTCAGAAACAAGGCTCGTCTCGTTGCTCAAGGATACACTCAAGTTGAAGGAATTGACTTCGATGAAACATTTGCTCATGTGGCTAGGCTTGAAGCTATACGCATACTGCTAGCCTATGCAAATAATCATAACATCCTTCTGTATCAAATGGATGTGAAGAGTGCCTTTCTCAATGGCAAGATTGAAGAAGAAGTGTATGTTGCACAACCGCCTGGTTTTGAAGATCCAAAACATCCTGACATGGTTTACAAGCTCAACAAGGCACGGTATTGCCTCAAACAAGCCCCTCGTGCTTGGTATGATACACTCAAAGACTTCCTAAAGAGCAAAGGCTTCAAACCTGGTTCCCTGGATCCCACACTCTTCACGAAGACATATGATGGTGAACTGTTTGTGTGCCAAATATATGTGGATGACATTATCTTCGGCTGCACTAATCAGAAATATAGTGATGAGTTTGGACACATGATGCAAGAGCAATATCAGATTTCCATGATGGGTGAGCTGAAGTTCTTCCTTGGTCTTCAAATACGGCAGCAACGCAACGGCATCTTCATATCTCAAGAGAAATACCTCAAAGATTGCCTGAAGAAGTTTGGAATGCAAGACTGCAAAGGTTATACGACGCCAATGTCAACCAAAAGTCATCTGGGTCCTGATGCCAATGGTAAAGAGTTCAATCAAAAGGTATACCGCTCCATGATTGGTTCTTTGCTTTATTTATGTGCATCTAGGCCAGATATCATGCTTAGTATTTGCATGTGTGCCCGATTCCAAGCGGCACCAAAGGAATCGCATCACTTAGCTGTGAAGCGAATTCTTCGATATTTGGCTTACACCCCAACACTAGAATTATGGTATCCAAAGGGCTCAGAGTTTGATCTAGTTGGATTCTCGAATGCTGATTATGCTGGTGACAAGGTGGATCACAAGTCTACATCAGGCACATGTCACTTTCTGGGACAATCACTTGTGTGTTGGTCTTCAAAGAAGCAGAACTGTGTATCTCTCTCCACTGTTGAATCTGAATACATTGCTGCTGGATCTTGCTGCGCTCAGCTTCTATGGGTGAAGCAAACACTCAAAGACTATGGCATTCATCTGAAGCAAGTGCCACTCTACTGCGATAATGAAAGCGCCATCAAGATTGCCAACAACCCAGTTCAGCACTCGAAGACAAAGCACATTCAGATCCGTCATCACTTTCTCAGAGATCATGTCATGAAGGAAGATATTGATATCATTCACGTCAACACTGAAGAGCAACTGGCAGATATCTTCACAAAGCCCTTGGATGAGAAAAGGTTTTGCAAGTTGCGGTGTGAGCTAAATATCTTGGAATCCTCAAATGTCCTGTGATCATGCACACATCCTAACACTTATGCATGTTGATGACTTAGATGTGCAACACACGAAGTAACGTATATCTTCAACTAATGAAGACTTGCACTCTAAGTGTGAATACATTAACGCGGAATTTGACTTCGGAGCGCCACGATAATTGTGTGTCGTGTCTGGGTCTAATACTTCCTATACGGTGGGTAACGCCACCACCAAACTTTTCTTTGGAGTTTTTTCTGTTGGTGTTACATTCGCAAAGTCTTCGCATTTGGTTTGTCTTCAATATTAACATGACTTCATGTTTATCTTCACTATATTGATTTGGTCTTATTCGGATATATTCATATATTTGTGTTCTGTCCTCTACAGCATTCACTTATAGCTATGTCTTCTCATTTGAATCTTTTGAACTAAGTGAATGTGATCGGACCCTAACCTTTCTATGCTCCCGTCTCAAATCTATCTATCCAAATCATATGCATTCTATTGAAACTGTCGAATGTCTTCGATGCGTCCTTGTCAGCAGAAGATACAGAGACAAACATTAAATCTGTTTTAGATACTCAATCCTTTTTGCCTGAACCCCGGAGAAGCGGGAACGACCACCCGACAATCCAGGCATGCATGAGAACGTGGAACAACCTCCAATGTGTTGCATGATCGCCATGTGTCCTTCAGATGTGAACCGCCAGGGGCACCTGCGTAATAACGCTGCGCCGTCCCTGTCCTTATAAATACACGCCACACCCCAGTCATTATCTCTTCTTCCACTTATCTTTCTCGCACAAACCCTAGCGCCACCACTAGCCCTCAACACCGCCGCCGACGGAGTGCTTAGCTGCCGTGACCTCACCGACGCCGTCCTCACGCCGGCTGCGGACATCGTCTTCTCTCCCGTCGTCGTAGGTGTCCTCCGTCGCCAAGTTAGGGCATGGAAGATCAAACTGCTCGGCCTCATCTCCTACTCCGTCTAGCAGTTCCTCGAGTGGTAAATATAAACTCTTTTTACAGTCCTTTTTTATCTGATAGATTCATCCTTTTCAACCACAAGTGGTTTCTGTCCCTATAAAGTTGGATCTATCCTGTTCTGCATCTCATAACATGCCTAGTATGTTCACTTATGCTTCACAAAGTAGTTAGATTTCTCACTTGTACTTATTCGTGGATTCGTACAAATCTGGAACCAACTCTCTACATATGATTGAATGTCTTCGCACTATGAGGTCAAAGTCTTCTAAACTGATTTGTCTTCAAAATCTTCTGAGAATGCATATGACCTCTTCCCCTTCCCTCGCATCTCTAATGCTGTCACAGGTACATGTCCGTCGGAGAATCCCTTGGTTCTCATAGTCTGCATTCATTTGCAGAGTTCTTGCAGCATCACATCAATTCTCCCGAAGCTAATTCTTGTCTGACCAGCGGAAGGAAGCCTTTGCATATTCTGAAGCCTTTTAGTCTGAACTTCATGGCAACAGATAAATCAGTCAGGAAGGGCGGCAGACAGCGCCGTGAAAACACTGCTAAGGACCTGCCACCGGATCTCTATGAGTTATACAAGTCATATCCAGAAGAGACCTATGGAGAACGCAAGAACCGAATCCAATGGATTCGAAGACATTGGGCAGAGGAATGGTTCAAGTACAGATTTGTCACTGACGAATATGCTGAAAAGAATGCCATCAAGGGCCCCTAGGGAGATATTATATACAAAGGTCTTCAGCCCAAGTCGAAGTCCGAAGCTATTGCTCAAGGCTTCTACCCCTGCATAATTAGTGGACCTCAACCTGCTAATGCCGACCCATCCTCTCTATTGTGGTGTCGTGAAGACAATCTCTTTAAGCGCAACTTCCAGTTTGCCAAAACTTCTGCCAAAGAGAACAAGAAGTCGCTAGGGTTAGACTTCAACCCCGGTTCCTCTGCTCCTCGTGCCGACGGCACACGCGATGCTGAACCCAATATTGTTGGGCCCTTCTACAACCTTGAAGGTCTCATCACTCACATTCAGGTTCAAGGGGCAGCCGTGGATCACTCTGCAGATGACGCTGAATCTGACGAAGCGCCTGCACCACCGAAACCAGTGAAGCAAAAGAAACCAAAGGCTTCAAAGCCCTCCTCCGCACCAAAGGTCTCGCTGGCGAAGCCTCTAGACACTGCGCCTCCTGAAGCCAGTGTGCAGTCTGAAGATCTCTCTCGCATCTCCAAGTCTGACAAGTTGAAGAAGCCCATGCAACCAACTGGTCAAGCATTGACCCCTGCTGCCATTCTGAGGAACGAGAATGAAGCCATTGATCTGTCTAGCGACGATGATCTTGGCGATGATGCTCTTGAGCTGCTCATAAAGAGCAAGCAAGAGGCGGAAATCTTCAATGATCTTCCCCTCTTTGATGTGGAGATCCTGTACAAGTTCATTGATGAGTGGTTTGACAGCCCAGACCTCAGTTTTGATGATCTTTAGCTCCCAATTGGCCTCAGCGTCTCTTTCCATGGAGCCATTGCTCCTGAGCTGGATCTTGCACAGAAAATTGTTGAGCTGAAGCACAAGATTGATTATGAAAAGGCTCAGTTCAAGAAGCACATGGCCAAGCTCAATGTGGAAGACATCCAAAACTTCAAGGTCATGATGCATGAGCTCAAGGAGGCGTTCCACAAGAAACGAGAAGAAGCAAAAGTTTCTCGTGAGCGCATAAAGAATCTCGATGCCAAATGTGTTCAAGGCTACAATGAAGCTGAAACGTGCAAGGCTTTGGGGCGACCAGGCATCAACCCAGAATGGTTGCCAAGAAGAAGAAGCTTGATGTGGCCCAACTAGAAGCATCAAGTTAGGAAGAACCTCACATTGTCTTCCCGGCCAGTATGACAGGCTCGAAGCCTAAGGTCCCCACAGTGGCTTCATAGCTCAAGAAAACTAGGGCAGCTGAAGTAGAAGCCTGAAAGCGCAAGACCAAGGCCACCACTAATGATGCTCCACCAACCAAGAAGAGAAAGTCAAAGAAGAAAGACCGGGCTTCTCCCACAGAGCCCCTTGTTGTCGAGCCAATCTCAGTGGCTCGTCCTGCGTCTGAACATCGTGAGCGCCAGTTGATAGTTCATGAGCCTGCTTCCACAGAGGCTCCAGTAGTTGAAGACATTCCAGCTATTGACCCCACCGTAGCTGAAGACATTGTTCATCAAGACAATGTTGAAGATGATGAAGTCCTTCCTCAGATCGACACAATGTGGTATCATCGCCTGTTCTCATGAACAGTGAACTCATCAGCATTGGTCGTCCATTGACGCCAATCGCTCAGGATGACTCATGGGCTGATCACCCACAAGACTCCCCTCGTCAAGAAGAATACCCAAGTACTCCCCCACCTCAAGTCACCACTTCGGTGCTTGAAGATGATGACTTTGTGGCCCAGCCAACTCCCTCTCGAAAGGCGTCGCCCGCACTCCGCAGGCTTCGCAAAGGACCAAGGCCACAGGTCACTTTGTCAAGTGTTCCAGAAGGAGAAGAGCGCCAATCCGTTTCACGCGAAGTCTTTCCTGAAGCCTCTCCTACTGCGAACATCCCCGAGTCTGAAGCCAAAGCGGCTGAAGATATTCCGGCTGCATCAGCCGATGAACAAGAAGAACCAAGAGAAGAAGAACGTATTGCTACACCCCCGTCCAACCCTGAAGTTGTTCTCGAGGAGAACGTGTCCGACCCTCCAACTACTCGAGTGGAGGTTGATAACTCTGAGGCGGCCACTAACACCAACACTGACGCCAATGACATTGTCATGGCTGAAGCTACTGTGGCGCCTGAAGCTAATGTGGTGCCAGAAGTAATTGCACCCATAGACAATCTGCAGCCTGAGGCCAATGCCTCTGCTCCTGTACCACCTCCAAGGCCACACGCCATCGAGCAAGCATATGATCGTGGTCAGCTTGTTACCGTCCGCTGGCCAATTCTGGTTCCTCCTCCTGCTCCCGGACCTCAATTTGACTATCATGTGGAGCACATGCCTCAGGTCCAGAAGCCAAAGCCAAGGCTGCCAAGGTTTCCAGGTACTACAACTTCACCAGGATCTTTCAATGCCAATGGCTTCATAGCATACAACACCTTCTTTGATAGTGCCAAGAACCCCTACTCCAAGCCAAGAATTTCATCTGGTCGATTCTGGAGCTACCAGCAGCGCAATTACTATTCCTGTGTACTCTATGATCAAGGGCGCATCTTTCCCCATATGCGTCTCGATAGTGAAGCCATTGCTGGACTGCCCTGCTTGGAAGAAGCACTTGACTGTTTCCGTGATGCTGGTCTTCTGAAATTTGTGACTGCCAAAGAACATTGGAATGAAGAGCTTCTGCTACAATTTTATGCTACCCTCCACATTCGCGGCTACAATAGGGATCCGAAGACTTGGATCCTCGAGTGGATGACAGGTGATGTCACTACAAAAAATACACTTCCATGATGATACGTGTTTGTCATAGTAGGTCGCTTTTTTTTCATGCATGTACATCCATGAAATTTTTTTTGACAGAATCAAGATAGTCATACCTATGCTGTCGTAGAAGTGTTCCATGACATTACCAAAATTATCATCACGGAAGTGTCCACTTCCATGACCATAAATCACGCGTCACAGAAGTGCTTTCGTCAAGGGTGACCGACATGTGGCATCCACCGTAACGGAACGCCGTTAAGCTATCGGGTCAGGTTTTGGATCCGATAACCCATTAACAGCCCCGACCAATGGGAAATTTCCACGTGTAAAATTCTTATTGGCGGACGAAACACGTGTCAGCTCGTCAGCGGGTCAGATAGGCGCCTATGATACGTCGACACGTGGCACGGCCCAACAGTGGCCCATTCCTGTGAAAAGGCCGGCCCGTTTGACTTGGTCAAAAGCTGGCGGGCCAGCCCGTTTGACTTGGTCAAAAGCTGGTGGGCCGGCCCATGGAAAGCATGTTAACGACCTGTTCGCATATAGCCCATTTACAGCCCGCTAACCTAAGGCCCGTTACGCCCTATCTGAATTAGGCCCAGTAGCATCATGTGGGCCGTCCACTATGATTCCAGCCTGTTTTCACTTCTGGCCCATGTATAGCCCATGACGTCTTTCGGCCCATATGAGGCCCTTTGTAACTCTTGGCCCATTAGCGGCCCGTGCTGAAACTGGCCCGTAATGAACAGTGTATTACTTTACACCCATTAACGGCCCGTGGTGAAACTGGCCCGTAATGAACAGTGTATCACTTTATACCCATTAACGGCCCGTTATTCCATTGGGCCGTTTCCAGCCCAAGTTAACTTTCGGCCTTCTGAGGGCCCATTTATTCTTGGGCTCATTTGCAGCATTCGGTTACTTACGGCCCGTTACTGTCATTTTCTGCTTGTGGGCCAAATTCAGCCCGTGGTTACAGTCGGCCCGTTTATGGATTGTTAGTCTGTTGGGCCATTTTCATAGCATCACCAAATATGGCGTATTAACGTCCCATTATGGTCAGCCCATAAAACGTACGATTTCTATTAAAGGCCCGTCTACGGCCCATTAAAGGCCCGTACAAGACCCATAAATGTGTCGGCGGCCCATGGATCCTACGAGACGTACAAGGCCCATGGATCCTACGAGACGTAGAAGGACCATGGAACCTACGAGACATAGAAGGCCCATGGATCCTACGAGATGTAGAAGGCCCATGGATCCGACGGCCCGTGAAGGGCCATGGTCGGGCGAATTGGCCCCCGTTTGAACGATATAGCATATTCAAAGAATTATCCTACTCAATACTATCACCTCTAAAAAGACTACACTATTACAACAAAGAGATCAAGGCATAGAAAGGTAGAATAATCCTACACTATACAATAAAGAAATTACAGCCGATTATACCCACTAGGCATTATGGTTCGGCACAGGTGATAATAAAGATACACAAACAGCAAATTACATACACTGGGCAAATACAGCTCATACATCATGGACACGCATAAACTTAACTCCATTTGAACTATAATCTCTTCAGAAAATAGGATTGGCCGGATTTAGATAGCACAAATTTCAGTCTACAAAATCTCCAATTCCTTCATGGTTACCTCAGTGTCTTGTTTCATTTTTTGACTCCTGCATCTAATACCTGCATGTCCAGTCTCAACTTGTTGATTATACATTGACAATCATGTACACGTTGTCTTGCCACCTCTAGTTGATGCTCGAGAATATCAGCACATTCCAATTCCAATCCATAATCATTTGGTAACGGCCATGCCGCACTGCTTGCAGATCTTTGTGTTGATGTCACTTCATCCTGAAATGTTTCTGTAAGTACACATGACTAGGGCAAAAATATAGTTACAACAGTGAAGCGAACAAGACACTATTTTGTACTACATGGCAAAACAGGACTAACAATAATTTTACATGTCACTTTAAAAAAATGTTACACGTCATGAAGCATAAGCAGGTAATATTTTAAAAATTATAAAAAAGATAGTCTATGTAGCCTGCATACAGAAATCCATCTTAGCTCACCAGAGGAGCATGATGTTGGGGCCCAATCGAAAACACAGACAAGTTACAAATTTAGACAGCACATTGCGTATAAGTAAGCAAGCAGTTGGCCATTCTGTGCCTTAATTAAAGTCTTAGGGAGCATAATGAACAGCAGAGGGTTTCATACAAACATACTAGAGCAGGCAAAACTATGCAATCACTAGCGTAGTATAAACTAGATTGTGAGCCTCATGCAATAATAGTTGGTTAATAGACTTCAAAGCTTCAGGCACACTTCGGCAGAGTAATTAAATGGTAAGGCCTTTAATTATGTCAACTAATAGTGACACAAGTACCGAACATCAGGCATGATTATTTGGGCATCTCATTAACTGAGGACAAATAAAGCAATTGAAAAGAGAAAATTAACTATGCCTGAAACAAACAAGGAATTGAACTGTTGAGTTGCATACAGTGACTTACCTTAGCAGGTTGAAGAGGCTCAGTGCAGCTCCTACTTCTCTTGCAAGGCTCCTTCCTAACATCTTGTACTTGGAAATCCTCAATCTTATCTTCATTGCACCCCCTCTGCAAGGTGACACAAACTAGTTACTCGTCTCCTTGGAAGTAAATATGCATACTTTCCAGTCTGTGAACACAAAAGGATGAGATTATAACAAAACAACACCACATAATGAAACATGCCGCATCTCTTGCACTTGCACACAATAAAATGAGCATTTACTATGTCTGCACTATGTAAAAACTAGGCATACCTTCGAACTGGATCTCCATGTACTCTTGGAGAGCCTAATGTAGTGTACAGCCAAACCTTTATGTCACCTATGAGTTAGACAAGGCCCCACTATAGTAGCCCTTAGTGTTTAAATCGTTGACAAGCTTTGTTAGAGTGTTAGGTCAAGAACAGCAAGTAATCAAAGCAAACAGTCCTAGTATGGCTGGCTGATCCAAACAAGCAATTGAACAGAAGTGTGAGCAAATCTTACATATCAACAAAAGAAGCAATGAAGGAGGCTTAAAGACCATTGAGGGAGTCCTGGATTAGGGGGTGTTCGGGTAGCCGGACTATACCTTCATCCGGACTCCAGGACTATGAAGATACAAGATTGAAGACTTCGTCCCGTGTCCGGATGGGACTTTCCTTGGCGTGGAAGGCAAGCTTGGCGATGCGGATATTCAAGATCTCCTACCATTGTAACCGACTCTATGTAACCCTAACCCTATCTGGTGTCTATATAAACCGGAGGGTTGTAGTCCGTAGGCAATCAACTCCATATACAACAATCATACCATAGGCTAGCTTCTAGGGTTTAGCCTCCTTGATCTCGTGCTAGATCTACTCTTGTACTACCCATATCATCAATATTAATCAAGCAGGACGTAGGGTTTTACCTCCATCAAGAGGGCCCGAACCTGGGTAAAACATCGTGTTCCCTGCCTCCAGTTACCATCCGGCCTAGACGCACAGTTCGGGACCCCCTACCCGAGATCCGCCGGTTTTGACACCGACATTGGTGCTTTCATTGAGAGTTCCTCTGTGCCGTCACAATCAGGAAGGATGCCTCCTCCCGTCTTTAAAGACGGCGCCGTTGCTAAGGGAGCCTTGGCTGTCGGCCAAACCCTCCGGCTAGGTGGTTTCCTCATGACCTCGTGTTCGGCTGTTGCGCCGGCGGTGACCTCTCGGGTCATCAAAAGCAACCTACACGTCAGCTCGGAGCTCGTCGAACAGCTAGATCCAATGGGGCTCTCTTCCGTAAACGAGCTCTTGGATCGCATCGCCGCCCTGGGGGTCGCTACGGATTACGACCAGGTTGGGCTTAAACCCGATCTAAGAGAAATTAACTCTCCCCAAGTCACCCACCACGTTGCCGTGGTAGAGACGCAGTGCGGCGACCCTTCATCTATTTTAAGGACTAGCTACATCCGAATTCCCGACCCCTCCAAGCCGGATACCCGCAGAGGGGGAGATGTAACTCAAGACCTGAGCTTAGGATCAGGCAATGGGCCAGATTCACTGGACAACATCCAAGAATCCGAACTTCAGAGTTCAGAAACTCTTCGGCCTCCGAATCTTGGATGGGGTGAGGTTTCAGATTCAACGACACCCGCCCACCCAATCATAAGCGATCTCTCCCAAATCAGGCAGAGGCCCGAGGAAACAGTACATCATTACTGGGCCAGATTCCTCCTGGTTATGAACAGGATAAAGGATTGTCGCGAGGAAGACGCAATCTCAATTTTCTGTAGTAATTGCATGGACAAGGGAATCATTAACGCCGTAAGTCGTCGTGATATCACACGCTTCGCTGATTTGGCGTCCATAGTACAAAAATACTGTGCGATGGAAAGCGCCTGGAAAACCGAAATTTTTTTTGGGATAATCCGGCCTTGAATAGTAATCCCGTCCGAACTAAGAGGGTGCATCATCACAAAACACCCGGGATAAACACCAAAAAGCAAAAACCCTCTACAGGGCATGGAACCATACTGGAAAGATGGCTTGATGGACCCTGTAGAATTCACAGTACAGAGAACGCCACACCAACTCGCAGCCTTAGAGCATGTTGGATACTCTGGCAGGTGGCCAAAATCGGCGAGGACCTCTTAATTCCGGAGGCCGCAGAAAGCCAGCCCAAGGACACCAGTACCGTTCTCACAGTTTTCGAGACTTTCGCATCAAACAATGTGCAAAAGAGAACACTCCGCAGCCTCGCCGAAGTCTATCAAGTTGCAACAATAAATCCATGGAGCGACACTGCCATTACCTTCAACGCAAGTGATGAACCTAGATTCCGAACAGCCCGAGCACCAGCTGCATTGGTCCTCAGTCCCATAGTGGACGGCTTTCGCCTCACCAATGTGCTCATGGATGGAGGCAGCGGACTGAACCTCATTTATGAGGAAACCCTTCAAAAAATGGAAATAGACTGGAACCGCGTTGAGCGAAGCAGCACAACATTTAGAGGAATAATCCCCAGTCGGGAAGCGCGCTGCACAGGAAAAATCACACTAGATGTGGTGTTCGGCACGCCGGATAATTACAGGTCCGAAGAAGTCACGTTTCAGGTGGCCCCGTTTAAGAACGGATATCACGCTTTACTAGGGCGGGAAGCATTCACAATCTTCCAAGCAATACCCCATTACGGGTACATGAAGCTTAAGATGCCCGGGCCGAATGGAATTATCACTCTAGCTAGTGATCCGGACATAACACTCCGCGCCGAAAATAAGACGGCCGCATTAGCCCTTGAGGCGCTATCCGAAGCCTTAGCGGCCGAGGAACTGACTGCGCTGTGCTCCACGGTTAACAGGGATGATGTGATACTCGATAAGAGATCTAAATCCACATCCTTCAAGCCAGCTGACGAAATAGTCAAATTCCAGGTCCATCCAACGGACCCCAATAAAACAGCTTCCATTGGGGCACGACTGAACCCTGATGCAGATGCCGCACTGCGAGAGTTCCTACGAGAGAACTGGGAAATCTTCGCCTGGCACCCTTCATACATGCCAGGGATCCCACGCAGGCTGGCTGAACAGAGCTTAAATATCCTAAAATGATTTAAACCTGTCAAACAAGCCCTTCGGCGTTTTTCCGAACCCAAGAGACAGGCTATGGGAGAAGAGCTAGCCAAGCTATTGGAGGCCGGATTCATCAGAGACATAAAACATCCGGACTGGCTAGCAAACCTGGTGATGGTACCAAAGAAGGACAAATCCTGGCGCCTGTGTGTCGATTTTAAAGACCTTAACAAGGCTTGCCCAAAGGATCCCTTCCCCCTCCCCCGTATCGATCAAATTATCGATGCCACCGCAGGACACGATTTGTTGTGTTTCCTCGACGCATACTCCGGTTACCATCAAATCAAGATGGCAGAATCAGACCAAGCTGCAACAGCATTCATCACACCATACAGCCCATTCTGCTTCAACACAATGCCCTTTGGGCTGAAAAACATCGGCGCAACATATCAGCGCATGATCCAGACATGTCTGGCAAACCAGATCGGCAAAACAGTGGAGGCGTATGTGGATGATGTGGTCGTCAAATCAAGACATGTCGAATCCCTAGTAAATGACTTGAGGCTTACATTCGATAACCTCCAAAAATATGACATCAAGCTCAACCCAGAAAGATGCGTCTTCGGCATTCCAGTCGGAAAGCTCTTGGGCTTCATTGTATCCGGTAGAGGAATTGAAGCAAACCCAGCCAAGATCCGAGCTTTGTCACAATTGGATGTCCCAAAGGACCTTAAACAAATACAAAAATTAACCGGATGCGTGGCAGCTTTAATCCGCTTCATCTCCCGCTTGGGAGAAAAGGCACTACCCCTTTATCGCCTCCTTCGGCGCACCGAACACTTCGAGTGGACGGATGCCGCCACGGCCGAACTTGATGAAATAAAAGCCATATTGGCAACAAACCCAGTCCTAGTCGCGTCGAACACTGGCGAACCAATGTTATTGTACATTGCAGCAACACATCAAGTTGTCAGCGCAGTGCTCATTGTCGAGCGGGAAACGGATGGACACAAATTCCCCCTTCAAAGGCCGGTCTACTACGTATCCACTGTCCTCACTCCATGCAAATCACGGTACCTGCATTATCAAAAGATTGCATATGCGGTATTCATGGCATCCCGGAAGCTACGACACTACTTTCAAGAGTGTTCCATAATAGTAGCCTCGGAAGTACCACTCAACGATATTATCAACAACCGCGATGCAACGGGCCGGATTGCAAAATGGGCCATCAAGCTTCTCCCGTTCAATATAACCTATAAGCCACGGCGGGCTATTAAATCGCAAGTTTTGGCCGACTTCGTCGCAGAATGGACGGAGACTGAGCTCCCTAAAGAGTATGGCACATATTCAAACTGGATTATGCATTTCGATGGCTCCAAAATGTTGGCCGGACTGGGGGCTGGCGTCGTCCTAATGTCCCCCACAGGAGACACAGTCCAATATGTGCTCCAGATCATGTACACGGATTCCAACAATGCAGCCGAATATGAGGCCCTCCTACATGGTCTCCGGATAGCAGTATCCATGGGTATTCAGCGCCTAGAGGTACGCGGGGATTCAAACCTCGTGATATCCCAAATAAATGGAGACTTCGACGCCAAGGACCCAAAAATGGCAGCTTACCGCAACGCCGTCCTAAAAATGTCAGCTCGATTCGAAGGGCTGGAGTTTCACCATATAGCCCGAGAAAACAATCAAGCAGCGGACGTCCTGGCACGCATCGGAGCAAAACGCGATGCAGTCCCCCCCCCCAACATCTTTTTGGAAAGATTGTTCAAGCCATCCGTAGCATGGGAGGGGGAACCCCCAAATAATAGACTGGACCCAGCCGCACCACTCGACGCCGAACAATCTGACACAATTGGAGACTCTGCCAATCAAATTAAACCTTCAACCCACGTAATAATGGCGGTTATCGCCCCGTGGACAGAACCATTCCTAGCCTACCTTACTAGGCAGGAACTCCCGGAGGACCAAAACGAGGCCCGCTGCATAGTGCGGCGATCTAAAGCCTACAGAGTCCATGAGGGAGAGCTTTATAAGAAAAGCACTACCGGAGTCCTTCAAAGGTGCATCTCCGAAGAGGAAGGGCGGAACCTTCTGGCTGAAATTCATGCCGGACTCGGTGGTCACCACGCCGCTGCTCGGTCCCTTGTTAGCAAGGCTTTCCGTATAGGCTTTTATTGGCCGACGGCCCGGGCAGACGCTCAGGACCTAGTCCAACGATGCGCTGGTTGCCAACTTTTTGCCAACCAAAGCCATATGCCACCCACCGCACTCCAAACTATACCCATCACCTGGCCTTTTGCGGTCTGGGGGCTTGACATGGTCGGACCCCTTAAAGGTGGGACCGATAGGAAAAAATACTTACTGGTCATGGTGGATAAATTCACCAAATGGATAGAAGCCAAGCCTGTTAAAACGGCCGAATCCGGACCTGTGATAGACTTCATATCCGGGGATGTACACCGTTATGGCGTCCCCCACAGCATCATAACCGATAACGGTACAAACTTTACCGCCGACGAGGTAAAACTCTGGTGCAAAAACATGGGCATCAAGCTCGATTATGCTTCCGTCTATCACCCACAAACCAACGGCCAGGTCGAACGTGCAAATGGTCTTATCATGAGCGGCATTAAACCTAGACTGGTGCGGTCCCTCAAGGAATCTAACACGCACTGGGTAGAGGAGCTAGACTCCGTGCTATGGGGGCTGCAAACCACGCCAAATCGCACCACCGGATACACACCATTTTTTATGGTGTACGGCGCAGAGGTAGTTCTACCCTGCGACATAATTCATGACTCACCTAGAGTGCACATGTACGAAGAAAGAGAAGCCGAGCTCGATCGGCAGGACAACTTGAACGCCTTGGAGGAGGAGCGTGACGTGGCAAAAGCCCGTTCCGCATTTTATCAACTGCAGGCCCGAAGATATCAAAGCAGAGAAGTACGGGCCAAAAATTACAATGTTGGCGAACTAGTTCTATGCCTACCGGATAAGAAAAAGGACAAACTTAAGCACAAGTGGGAAGGTCCATTCATAATCGACCAAGTCCTGACTGGTGGGGCGTACCGCCTGCGAGATGCGTCGGATAACTGACTCGAGCCGAACCCGTGGAACGCCACCCGTCTTCGAAGATTCTATGCCTAGCGCCGGACTCTGTGTTCGTCTCCTTCCTCTGTCCATTTTTTGCATTTTTCTGTCTTACATTTCTCTCCTTCCCCTCTTTTCTTTTATAGCCCTTAAAGGCTCATCTAGTGACGCGCCACTCGCGCTCATTAAACCTGGGGGCTTCTTTAACAGAAGCTTATTTATACGGGCTTCACGCCCAACACATGCGTCAAACTTCCGCATGTACCTTTTTTCTTCACCATTATATGCATCGATATGACTTAAGTTTTGGCCAAGCTAGGTTGCCTGGCTCCTGTGCTTACCCCTACGTTCCCGATTTTTCGGCTAGGCGGTAAAGGGAGCACCTCTGCGATTGTTACTGCCGGGTCAGCCGGATGTGTACCTCAGACTGGGTGAAGCCGAAAGCTAGCGTTCTTAAGGGAATATTCGGTCGGTGAAATAAAAGATGATCTTTTTACTCATTTTATGCGCCCCCAGATGCTTTTTTTCTGCGTCTCTTCATGCAGTCCGGACATGCACCTTAGGGCATGCCTCCCAGCGAAAGGAGCCCTTAACGGAACTATTCTCTCTGGAAGATGTTTCTTACTAACCATGTAATATAACATAACTAGTTGGGAACTTGTCTGATAAAGCACTGATGACCCCTACGCCTGGTCTCCACGCATACCCCGGTTCTTATATAACCGCTAGGGTATTCGGACACACTCCGGACCGTCAGGTCCCGAGGTTGAAGTGAAAAGGTCGGCAACGACAAATGATCTACAATCCGGCTAGAAGGCATTATACATGTCGATTCAAAATTACACAGTCATTCTGATTGATTGTATTCCTCTTCTATACCATCTAACAGGCTGTCTAATTTATAGTCCTGCTGGGAATACTTCGCGGCCAACTCTACTTGGCCGTATACTAAGCTTACAGGGATCTCCTTCCCGTCAGGCCCCACTGGTCCGACCTCGGCCATGTGGTTTGGGTCAGACTTTGTAAAACGGGTCTTCACCATGGCCCAGGCCTCCCTAGCGCCTTGTCGGCAGGCCGATATCTTCCACAACCGGAAGCGCCGCCGAGCTCCCTTCAGCTTCTCCGCAAGCTCTCCAAGGCCCTCGGGCATGGAGTGGGCAGGCCACAAGGCTTGGGCAATACCCCGCATCGCCTGCCGAATTCGCTCGTGCAGTTGCAAGAGTTCGGGAAGAAGGTCACCCGTAGAACCGGGCATCTCCTCTGCAGGACGACCTGTGAGCATACCTACAGACATTACTCTGTTAGTCGACTTCCTCGCCAAACTTTTTTTTCAAAGTTCGTTCAAGCACTTACTAAAAATGCCGCGTCGAAGCCGCTGATTCTCCTTCGTGGAGTCTGACAGCTGGCCACGAACATCTTTAAGTTTGACATCCAGCTTGGTGTTGGCATCCTGAAGATCATTCTTCTCTCGCCTCACCTTTGTCAACATACTCTCACCGGCCTTTAGCCGGCGTAAGAGTTGTTGCTTGTCCGGATCGAGTCCGGCGCCATCTGCAATATGATTTGTCAGATTTGCACCCACACCGCACAATACTAATCTTTCGAAGTGTATCTTACCCGAGGGGGTCTCTTTGGGCTCCCCTGCTGCGGCTAGTGCGGCCTGTAGTTGGGCCTTGCACTTTTCCAGCTCCTGGGACAGTACGGTATTCTTCTATGTAAGAACCTGCATATTAAATGATCCTTAAATCAGTTGCTCTAACTGCTTCAAGTCTCGGGGGCTACTGGCATATATATGTTTAACCAAAATTTTCTTACCCGTATGTCTTTTACATACTGCTCCGTGGCTCTGGCTAAACCATTTTGAGCGGCACGGAGGTACGCAGCTCCCAAATTAAAGGCATCGAAAGCCTCTTGGGAGAAACAAGCGTCGCATAGAACTGTCCGGCGACGCCTGTGGTTCATGGCACTCTCCACTTCAGAATTTGTGGCAGACAGCCTGTCCGCATCCTCTGTCGGAGGAGCCTCCGGTGCGCACCTTGTGCTCGCCTCCGCTTCCTGGCCAGACGTTGGAGCCTGGTTGGTGGAGGCGCGATTGGCAACCTCTCTGAATGTAGTCCGGCGAGGTCTATTCATTCTAAAGATAGCACGAACGTTAATATGCCCTGACAAAATAACACCAGGGAAGCAGGGGGTGCGCTATACCTTTGGGCCGGCATCTCAGTCCGGACTACATTCCTTTTTGTCCCACGGGGCCCTGCGGCCCCTCGTTGGCTAGCCGCCGCAGGTTCGGCCTCCTGCCTCGGAAATCTCCCCTGCAAAACACGGTTGTCGTCAGAAACACCAGAATACGTGAGAGTGGAATCTCTCTCAAGGGAATGAGACTCCGGTTTCTGTCACCTGGGAGGCCGGGATTAACCCTAGGTAATCAGTCGTGATGGCTACCAAGGTATTGTCCTTGCTTAGCTGATGTAACACCCCGTCGATAAGCTCCACCGATATGTCCGGATCCTCTTCGGAGTCTGGATTGAGGGACCGTTCTGGGTCCTCGGGCTGTGGAGGGCGGCTGTTTATATCCTTTACCTCCTGTCGCAGTTCCTGCATTGAAGTCGTCAGACTACCTATCTAACCATGGGAGTATAAAACAAACGGGCAAGCGCAATTGTTCACTTACCCAACTTGGAGGATCGTACATAGTAAATCCGGCCTGCGGGTTAACGCGGAGGAATTCCTCCTTTTCTCCCTTGTACAAAGAGGATAAGATCTTTACTAGAGCGGCAACTGAGGCCGGGCCCTTACGACCGTAACGGGTGGCGTCATCCTCCCCGTTGAAATCCCACATGGGGTGGCCTCTATATTGAAGTGGCTGCACCCCTCGCATAATGCATGCGGCCATGACTCCAATCATGGTTAGTCCGGAATGAGCCAACAGTCTTATCCAGCCCATCAGGTAAAGGACGTCTCTGTCACTTTCTCTCTGAGAGCTCCGCAGACGCCAGCTCAAGTGTTTCTTCAATGGAGCACTGTTGAACTCAGGGAGACCGACCCGGATAGGGTCCGGTAGCGGGACGTCATCTATGTAAAACCATTCCAAAGGCCAGTCCTCGGACGCCTTCTTTGGGGTTCCGGATAGGTATCCGGTCCCGGCGATGCGCCATACTTCGGCTCCGCCCACTTGCTATATAGACCCCTCTTGAGAACGGGGCACCAGGCAGAATAACCTCTTCCACAGCGCGAAATGAGCCTCAACACCTTAAAATAGCTCCCATAGGGCGACGAAACCCGCAATATGCAATACAGAGGTGGGCGTGAGATTGTGCAGCTGGAGGCCGTAGAACTCCAGAAGCCCGCGGAGAAATGGATGAACTGGAAATCCCAGTCCCCTTATTAGATAGGGGACAAGGCACACCCGCTCTCCTTTAGAAGGATTGGGGGTGCTCTCCGCTTGTTTTCCGCCATTGTAGGTGGCGAGACCGGCTCGGACCGGGACCATGTATGCCTGAGGGAGAAATCCCTTGGCCTGAAGCGACACTAACTCGCTATGCGGGATGGTGCAACTCTCCCAGTCCCCGGGTTTGGGACCGGAGGGGCGAGGGGAGGAGCTGCGATGGCTGGTCATGTTGGAATGGACCTTTGCTGGAGGCGCTCTGATGATAACTCGCGGAAAGGAGAAGATGTGGTTTGGACCTAAATCCCCATCCCGTTAAATAGGCGGCTCGTTTATACGGCTAGGGGTGTGGATGTAAAAAACACCTCGGCTTTTCGCATTAGTTTGACACGTGGAAGACGGCCATTATTGGGCGTGGAAGCCGAGCAGCACTACATTACAAAAATCGAACATTATTCCTACAGGTACACAAGATTTGGAGAAGAACCCGCCTTGCAATGCCGAACAATCTGCGCGCCGGACTCGTCGTCATTGAAGCCTGGTTCGGGGGCTACTGAGGGAGTCCTGGATTAGGGGGTGTTCGGGTAGCCGGACTATACCTTCAGCCGGACTCCAGGACTATGAAGATACAAGATTGAAGACTTCGTCCCATGTCCGGCTGGGACTTTCCTTGGCGTGGAAGGCAAGCTTGGCGATGCGGATATTCAAGATCTCCTGCCATTGTAACCGACTCTATGTAACCCTAACCCTATCTGGTGTCTATATAAACCGGAGGGTTGTAGTCCGTAGGCAATCAACTCCATATACAACAATCATACCATAGGCTAGCTTCTAGGGTTTAGCCTCCTTGATCTCGTGGTAGATCTACTCTTGTACTACCCATATCATCAATATTAATCAAGCAGGACGTAGGGTTTTACCACCATCAAGAGGGCCCGAACCTGGGTAAAACATCATGTTCCCTGCCTCCTGTTACCATCTGGCCTAGACGCACAGTTCGGGACCCCCTACCCGAGATCCGCCGGTTTTGACACCGACAACCATCACTTTGTTGGGGAACGTTGCAGAAAACAAAAAATTTCCTACTCGTTTCACCAAGATCATCTAGGAGTTCATCTAGCAACGAGTCATTGGATGCATCTACGTACCTTGTAGATCGCGAGCGGAAGCGTTCAAAGAACGGGGATGATGTAGTCGAACACGACGTGATTCGAATCACCGGAGATCCTAGCACCGAACGGACGGCACCTCCGCGTTCAACACACGTACGGAACAGCCACGTCTCCTCTTCTTGATCCAGCAAGGGAGGGAGGAGAGGTTGAGGGAGATAGCACCAGCAGCAGCACGACGGCGTGGTGTTGATGGAGCTGCAGTACTCCGGCAGAGCTTCGCTAAGCACTATGGAGGTTGAGGAGGTGTTGGGGAGGGAGAAGGAGGCAACCAAAGGCCAAGGACTCAAGGTATGAAGTCCCTCCTCTCCCCCACTATATATAGGGGTGCCAAGGGGGGGTGGCCGGCCCTAGGAGATTCAATCTCCTAGGGGGTGCGGCGGCCTAGGGGGGTTTCCCTCCCCCCCAAGGCACCTAGGAGGTGCCTTCCACTAGTAGGACTCCTCCCCCTTGGAAACCCTAGGCGCATGGGCCTTGTGGGGCTGGTGCCCTTGGCCCAAGCAGGCCAAGGCGCACCCCCTACAGCCCATGTGGCCCCCGGGGATGGGTGGCCCCACCCGGTGGGCCCCCGGGACCCCTCCGGTGGTCCCGGTACAATACCGATAACCCCGAAACTTGTCCCGATGCCCGAAACAGGACTTCCCATATATAAATCTTTACCTCCGGACCATTCCGGAACTCCTCGTGACGTCCGGGATCTCATCCGGGACTCCGAACAACATTCGGGTCACTGCATATACATATCCCTACAACCCTAGCGTAACCGAACCTTAAGTGTGTAGACCCTACGGGTTCGGGAGACAAGCAGACATGACCGAGACGACTCTTCGGTCAATAACCAACAGCGGGATCTGGATACCCATGTTGGCTCCCACATGCTCCACGATGATCTCATCGGATGAACCACGATGTCGAGGATTCTATCAACCCCGTACGCTATTCCCTTTGTCTATCGATATGTTACTTGCCCGAGATTCGATCGTCGGTATCCCAATACCTCGTTCAATCTCGTTACCGGCAAGTCACTTTACTCGTACCGTAATGCATGATCCCGTGACCAGACACTTGGTCACTCTGAGCTCATTATGATGATGCATTACCGAGTGGGCCCAGTGATACCTCTCCGTCATACGGAGTGACAAATCCCAGTCTTGATCCATGTCACCCAACAGACACTTTCGGAGATACCCGTAGTCTACCTTTATAGTCACCCAGTTACGTTGTGACGTTTGGCATACCCAAAGCACTCCTACGGTATCCGGGAGTTACACGATCTCATGGTCTAAGGAAAAGATACTTGACATTAGAAAACTCTAGCAAACGAACTATACGATCTTGTGCTATGTTTAGGATTGGGTCTCGTCCATCACATCATTCTCCCAATGATGTGATCTCGTTATCAATGACATCCAGTGTCCATAGTCAGGAAACCATGACTATCTGTTGATCAACGAGCTAGTCAACTAGAGGCTCACTAGGGACATGTTGGTGTCTATTATTCACACATGTATTACGATTTCCAGATAACACAATTATAGCATGAATAAAGACAATTATCATGAACAAGGAAATATAATAATAATGCTTTTATTATTGCCTCTAGGGCATATTTCCAACAGTCTCCCACTTGCACTAGAGTCAATAATCTAGTTACATTGTGATGAATCGAACACCCATGGAATTCTGGTGTTGATCATGTTTTGCTCTAGGGAGAGGTTTAGTCAACGGATCTGCTACATTCAGGTCCGTATGTACTTTACAAATCTCTATGTCTCCATCTTGAACATTTTCACGAATGGAGTTGAAGCGACGCTTGATGTGCCTTGTCTTCTTGTGAAACCTGGGCTCCTTGGCAAGTGCAATAGCTCCAGTGTTGTCACAGAAGAGCTTGATCGGACCCGACGCATTGGGTATGACTCCTAGGTCGGTGATGAACTCCTTCACCCATATTGCTTCATGTGCTGCCTCCGAGGCTGCCATGTACTCCGCTTCACATGTAGATCCCGCCACGACGCTTTGCTTGCAACTGCACCAGCTTACTGCCCCACCATTCAAAATATACACGTATCCGGTTTGTGACTTAGAGTCATCCAGATCTGTGTCGAAGCTAGCGTCGACGTAACCTTTTACGACGAGCTCTTCGTCACCTCCATAAACGAGAAACATTTCCTTAGTCCTTTTCAGGTACTTCAGGATATTCTTGACCGCTGTCCAGTGTTCCTTGCCGGGATTACTTTGGCACCTTCCTACCAAACTGACGGCAAGGTTAACATCAGGTCTGGTACACAGCATGGCATACATAATAGAACCTATGGCTGAGGCATAGGGGATGACGCTCATCTCTTCTATATCTTCTGCCGTGGTCGGACATTGAGCTGAGCTCAATTTCATACCTTGTAACACAGGCAAGAACCCTTTCTTGGATTGATCCATATTGAACTTCTTCAATATCTTATCAAGGTATGTGCTTTGTGAAAGACCTATGAGGCGTCTTGATCTATCTCTATAGATTTTGATGCCTAATATATAAGCAGCTTCTCCAAGGTCCTTCATTGAAAAACTTTTATTCAAGTAGGCCTTGATGCTGTCCAAGAGTTCTATATCATTTCCCATCAAAAGTATGTCATCTACATATAATATGAGAAATGCCACAGAGCTCCCACTCACTTTCTTGTAAACGCAGGCTTCTCCATAAGTCTGTGTAAACCCAAACGCTTTGATCATCTCATCAAAGCGAATGTTCCAACTCCGAGATGCTTGCACCAGCCCATAAATCGAGCGTTGGAGCTTGCACACTTTGTCAGCATTCTTAGGATCGACAAAACCTTCCGGCTGCATCATATACAATTCTTCCTTAAGGAAACCATTAAGGAATGCCGTTTTGACGTCCATTTGCCATATTTCGTAATCATAGAATGCGGCAATTGCTAACATGATTCGGACGGACTTCAGCTTCGCTACCGGTGAGAAAGTCTCATCGTAGTCAACCCCTTGAACTTGTCGATAACCCTTAGCGACACGCCGAGCTTTATAGATGGTCACATTACCATCCGCGTCTGTCTTCTTCTTAAAGATCCATTTATTTTCTATGGCTCGCCGTTCAATGGGCAAGTCAGTCAAAGTCCATACTTCGTTTTCATACATGGATCCTATCTCGGATTTCATGGCTTCTAGCCATTTGTCGGAATCCGGGCCCGCCATCGCTTCTTCATAGTTCGAAGGTTCACCGTTGTCTAACAACATGATTTCCAAGACAGGGTTGCCGTACCACTCTGGTGCGGAACGTGTCCTTGTGGACCTTCGAATTTCAGTAGGAGCTTGATCAGAAGTATCTTGATCATTATCATTAACTTCCTCTCTAGTCGGTGCTGGCACCTCAGGAACATTTTCTTGAGTTGCGCCATTTTCCGGTTCAAGAGGCAATACTTCATCAAGCTCTACTTTCCTCCCACTTACTTCTTTCGAGAGAAACTCTTTCTCCAGAAAGGACCCATTCTTGGCAACAAAGATCTTGCCTTCGGATCTAAGGTAGAAGGTGTACCCAATAGTTTCTTTTGGGTACCCTATGAAGACGCATTTTTCCGATTTGGGTTCGAGCTTTTCAGGTTGAAGTTTCTTGACATAAGCATCGCATCCCCAAACTTTTAGAAACGACAGCTTAGGTTTCTTTCCAAACCATAATTCATACGGTGTCGTCTTAACGGATTTCGACAGAGCCCTATTTAAAGTGAATGCGGCAGTCTCTAAAGCATAGCCCCAAAAAGAAAGCGGTAAATCGGTAAGAGACATCATAGATCGCACCATATCTAACAGAGTGCGATTACGACGTTCGGACACACCATTACGCTGAGGTGTTCCAGGCGGCGTGAGTTGTGAAACTATTCCACATTTTCTTAAGTGTGCCCCAAACTCGTGACTCAAGTATTCTCCTCCACGATCTGATCGCAGAAACTTGATTTTCCTGTCACGTTGATTTTCAACCTCACTCTGAAATTCCTTGAACTTTTCAAAGGTTTCAGACTTGTGTTTCATTAAGTAGATATACCCATACCTACTTAAATCATCAGTGAGGGTGAGAACATAACGATAGCCACCGCGAGCCTCAATACTCATTGGACCGCACACATCGGTATGTATGATTTCCAATAAGTTGGTTGCTCGCTCCATTGTTCCTGAGAACGGAGTCTTGGTCATTTTACCCATAAGGCATGGTTCGCACGTGTCAAATGATTCATAATCAAGAGACTCTAAAAGTCCATCAGCATGGAGCTTCTTCATGCGTTTGACACCTATGTGACCAAGGCGGCAGTGCCACAAGTATGTGGGACTATCATTATCAACTTTACTTCTTTTGGTACTCACATTATGAATATGTGTAGCATCACGTTCGAGATTCATAAGGAATAAACCATTCACCATAGGAGCATGACCATAAAACATATCTCTCATAAAAATGGAACAACCATTATTCTCAGATTTAAAAGAGTAGCCATCTCGAATTAAACGAGATCCCGATACAATGTTCATGCTCAAAGCTGGCACTAAATAACAATTATTAAGGTTTAAAACTAATCCCGAAGGGAGATGCAGAGGTAGCGTGCCGACGGCGATCACATTGACCTTGGAACCATTCCCGACGCGCATCGTCACCTCGTCCTTTGCGAGTTTCCGCTTATTCCGCAGCCCCTGCTTTGAGTTACAAATGTGAGCAACTGCACCGGCATCAAATACCCAGGAGCCACTACGGGCACTAGTAAGGTACACATCAATTACATGTATATCACATATACCTTTGGTTTTGCCGGCCTTCTTATCCGCTAAGTACTTAGGGCAGTTCCGCTTCCAGTGACCGCTTCCCTTGCAATAAAAGCACTCAGTCTCGGGCTTGGGTCCATTCTTTGGCTTCTTCCCGGCAGCTTGCTTGCCGGGCGCGGCAACCCCCTTGCCGTCCTTCTTGAAGCTCCTTTTACCCTTGCCTTTCTTGAACTTAGTGGTTTTATTGACCATCAACACTTGATGTTCTTTCCTGACTTCTACCTCTGCTGATTTCAGCATAGCAAATACTTCAGGAATGGTCTTTTCCATCCCCTGCATGTTGAAGTTCATCACAAAGCTCTTGTAGCTTGGTGGAAGCGACTGGAGGATTCTGTCAATGACCGCATCATCCGGGAGATTAACTCCCAGCTGAGTCAAGCGGTTATGCAACCCAGACATAGTGAGTATGTGCTCACTGACAGAACTGTTTTCCTCCATCTTACAGCTGAAGAATTTGTCGGAGACTTCATATCTCTCGACCCGGGCATGAGCTTGGAAAACCATTTTCAGCTCTTCGAACATCTCATATGCTCCATGTCTCTCAAAACGCTTTTGGAGCCCCGGCTCTAGGCTGTAAAGCATGCCGCACTGAACGAGGGAGTAGTCATCGAAACGTGCCTGCCAAGCGTTCATAACATCTTGTTCTGCAGGGAGAACGGGTGCGTCACCAAGCGGTGCTTGTAGGACATAATCTTTCTTGGCAGCTATGAGGATGATCCTCAGGTTCCGGACCCAGTCCGTATAGTTGCTGCCATCGTCTTTCAGCTTAGTTTTCTCTAGGAACGCGTTGAAGTTGAGGACCACGTTGGCCATTTGATCTACAAGACATATTGCAAAGATTTTAGACTAAGTTCATGATAATTAAGTTCAACTAATCAAATTATTAGTGAACTCCCACTTAGATTAGACATCCCTCTAGTCATCTAAGTATTACATGATCCGAGTTAAACTAGACCGTGTCCGATCATCACGTGAGACGGACTAGTCAACATCGGTGAACATCTTCATGTTGATCGTATCTTCTATACGACTCATGCTCGACCTTTCGGTCTTCTGTGTTCCGAGGCCATGTCTGTACATGCTAGGCTCGTCAAGTCAACCTAAGTGTTTGCATGTGTAAATCTGTCTTACACCCGTTGTATGTGAACGTCTGAATAAAACACCCGATCATCACGTGGTGTTTTGAAACAGCGAACTGTCGCAACGGTGCACAGTTAGGGGGAACACTTCTTGAATTATTGTGAGGGATCATCTTATTTACTACCGTCGTTCTAAGTAAACAAGATGCAAAACATGATAAACATCACATGCAATCAAATAATAAACGTGACATGATATGGCCATTTTCACATAGCTCCTTTGATCTCCATCTTGGGGCTTCGTGATCATCTTGTCACCGGCTTGACACCATGATCTCCATCATCATGATCTCCATCATCGTGTCTCCATGAAGTTGCTCGCCAACTATTACTTCTACTACTATGGCTAATGCGTTTAGCAATAAAGTAAAGTAATTTACATGGCGTTTCTCGATGACACGCAGGTCATTAAAAGAATAAAGACAACTCCTATGGCTCCTGCCGGTTGTCATACTCATCGACATGCAAGTCGTGAATCCTATTACAATAGCATGAACATCTCATACATCACATATAGATCATTCATCATTCATCACAACTTTGGCCATATCATATCACAAACCACTTGCTGCAAAAACAAGTTAGACGTCCTCTAATTGTTGTTGCAAGTTTTTACGTGGCTGAATTAGGGTTCTAGCAAGAACGTTTTCTTACCTACGTTAAAGCCACAACATGATTTGTCAACTTCTATTTACCCTTCATAAGGACCCTGTTCATCGATTCCGCTCCAACTAAAGTAGGAGAGACAGACACCCGCCAGCCACCTTATGCAGCTAGTGCATGTTAGTCGGTGGAACCGGTCTCACGTAAGCGTACGTGTAAGGTTGGTCTGGGCCGCTTCATCCCACAATACCGCTGAAGCAAGAAAGGACTAGTAACGGCAAGAAAGTTGACAAATCTACGCCCACAACAAATTGTGTTCTATTCGCGCAAGAAGAACTACGCATAGACCTAGCTCTGATACCACTGTTGGGGAACGTTGCAGAAAACAAAAATTTTCCTACTCGTTTCACCAAGATCATCTAGGAGTTCATCTAGCAACGAGTCATTGGATGCATCTACGTACCTTGTAGATCGCGAGCGGAAGCGTTCAAAGAACGGGGATGATGTAGTCGAACACGACGTGATTCGAATCACCGGAGATCCTAGCACCGAACGGACGGCACCTCCGCGTTCAACACACGTACGGAACAGCCACGTCTCCTCTTCTTGATCCAGCAAGGGAGGGAGGAGAGGTTGAGGGAGATAGCACCAGCAGCAGCACGACGGCGTGGTGTTGATGGAGCTGCAGTACTCCGGCAGAGCTTCGCTAAGCACTATGGAGGTTGAGGAGGTGTTGGGGAGGGAGAAGGAGGCAACCAAAGGCCAAGGACTCAAGGTATGAAGTCCCTCCTCTCCCCCACTATATATAGGGGTGCCAAGGGGGGGTGGCCGGCCCTAGGAGATTCAATCTCCTAGGGGGTGCGGCGGCCTAGGGGGGTTTCCCTCCCCCCCAAGGCACCTAGGAGGTGCCTTCCACTAGTAGGACTCCTCCCCCTTGGAAACCCTAGGCGCATGGGCCTTGTGGGGCTGGTGCCCTTGGCCCAAGCAGGCCAAGGCGCACCCCCTACAGCCCATGTGGCCCCCGGGGATGGGTGGCCCCACCCGGTGGGCCCCCGGGACCCCTCCGGTGGTCCCGGTACAATACCGATAACCCCGAAACTTGTCCCGATGCCCGAAACAGGACTTCCCATATATAAATCTTTACCTCCGGACCATTCCGGAACTCCTCGTGACGTCCGGGATCTCATCCGGGACTCCGAACAACATTCGGGTCACTGCATATACATATCCCTACAACCCTAGCGTAACCGAACCTTAAGTGTGTAGACCCTACGGGTTCGGGAGACAAGCAGACATGACCGAGACGACTCTCCGGTCAATAACCAACAGTGGGATCTGGATACCCATGTTGGCTCCCACATGCTCCACGATGATCTCATCGGATGAACCACGATGTCGAGGATTCTATCAACCCCGTACGCTATTCCCTTTGTCTATCGATATGTTACTTGCCCGAGATTCGATCGTCGGTATCCCAATAGCTCGTTCAATCTCGTTACCGGCAAGTCACTTTACTTGTACCGTAATGCATGATCCCGTGACCAGACACTTGGTCACTCTGAGCTCATTATGATGATGCATTACCGAGTGGGCCCAGTGATACCTCTCCGTCATACGGAGTGACAAATCCCAGTCTTGATCCATGTCACCCAACAGACACTTTCGGAGATACCCGTAGTCTACCTTTATAGTCACCCAGTTACGTTGTGACGTTTGGCATACCCAAAGCACTCCTACGGTATCCGGGAGTTACACGATCTCATGGTCTAAGGAAAAGATACTTTGACATTGCAAAACTCTAGCAAACGAATTATACGATCTTGTGCTATGTTTAGGATTGGGTCTCGTCCATCACATCATTCTCCTAATGATGTGATCTCGTTATCAATGACATCCAGTGTCCATAGTCAGGAAACCATGACTATCTGTTGATCAACGAGCTAGTCTACTAGAGGCTTACTAGGGACATGTTGATGTCTATTATTCACACATGTATTACGATTTCCAGATAACACAATTATAGCATGAATAAAGACAATTATCATGAACAAGGAAATATAATAATAATGCTTTTATTATTGCCTCTAGGGCATATTTCCAACACACTTGACTGACCAGATTTAAGGGGCATTTAAACATCATGTGCAACGTATGAACTAACATAAACATTGCATATTCCAGATTGTACAATGGAATGCACATGTATTAGGTTATGCCATGTATGATGATGCCTAAATGTACACATAGCAGGCAGGAGTGATTCATCATTGCACGCACAATTGAATTGCAGGTTAAGGGCCAGTTTGATTCTGCCTTTTCAGGGCATATTGTCAAAATAAGCCATAAAAGATGTAAAGAAGTCATTTTTGAGTTATGGGCTTGGGCTTAACTAATTTCGCTTTGGAGGGGGGTGTTTCGGGTAGAACCTCGCTAAAAATTGAAGGGAAGGGGAATAGTGAAATGACTCTGTTGTCTGCCTATATTACACTCAAAATGCAACTGCTAACGCCCGTGTCACACCTGACCCTCAAGTAAAAACAAACATGCAAGCATTCATTGCCCTGCCCGCTTGCATCTCCTCTCCCCTTTCCTTCTACCTCGATCCCCTGCCTGCAGCACTAGGGTTCCTCCAGCGAGCCGTCGCCACTGGTCCCATCTGGCCTTGTCCTCGACGATGCTATGTCTAGCTAGGCTACATGGCCGACGGGTAGGGGCAAATCTCCCTGGCTTCTCCTCCCTCTGGTGCCGCCCCTCATTCTCATGGTCTCCAGCAGCTGCTCCACTGTGGTTCGTCCAACGCACTACTCCAGCAGGCGCTGCACAACTACGGCTGATGCCACACTGCGGCAGAAGGCACCTTATTCCCCCTCCCCTCCTCCCAGGCCATGGCCTTGAGGTGCTGTTGAAGGATGAGCTCATCCAACAAGGTGAGGATCTCCTCTGATTTTTTGCCAAATTTTCATTCTGATCCACTATACGATGAATTGCTATGAGCTGCTTCTGCTGCTGCTATATGATGCATTGCTATGAGCTGCTCCTGCTGCTATATGATGAATTGCTATGAGCTGCTGCTGTTGTATGATGAGTTGCTATGAGCTGTTGCTGCTATATGATGAATTGCTATGAGCTGTTGCTGCTGCTATATGATGAGTTGCTACAAGCTGCTCCTGCTGCTGCTATATGATGAGTTGCTACAAGCTGCTCCTGCTACTGCTATATGATGAATTGCTATGAGCTGCTCCTGCTGCTGCTATATGATGAATTGCTATGAGCTGCTCCTGCTGCTGCTATATGATGAATTGCTATGAGTTGTTGCTGCTATATGATGAATTGCAGACTGCTGCTGCTGTATGATGAGTTGCTATGAGCTGCTGCTGCTATATGATGCTTTTAGGTGGTGCTGCTATACGATAATAACCAGCCACTTGGACCATCAAATTTCAATAAATAATTGTTCTTCATTTAAATGTGGGTCATGTGTTCTTCGTTTAAATTAGGCAATGGGATCTCTATGGAAAACATTGACCAAAGTAGATTGTGCCAAGTAGATGGTATCTTTGTATTTGCATTTTGAGCAAATAGTGATGGTCTGTTTTCCTATCATATTAATTACTGCATTGGGTTCAATTTGTGATGTTTGCAAGTCAAATTAATTTCCATATGGGCAGCAAAATGAAAAAAAATATAATGCAATCTAGACTTTCCACTGATCATACCAAAGATAAGCTGAAAACGCAATGAAAAGAACTGGTTGGCTTATTACATGGAACTTGTATTCATAGGTGCTTATTTTCTTAAGATAACTCATAATAATTGTCCCTAAGAAACTTGGCTAATAGAACTGGCATACAAATAACATGTCACGATGATTGCAATGGAGGAGTGACGTATCATAGCACACTATATAGGCTCACCGCTGCCTCTCCTTTTTTTGTGATGTTCCATGAAATTGCCACATACATCTTGTACTTTTTCATTGTGTAACCCTATCTGCAAGTTGACACGGCTAATTTCAGACATCTCTACATGATACCGCATTGCATATCCCTTGCGCATATTTAAACCACCAATTAACGATTGTGTGCGTACCATAAACTAGCCATGACTCAGTATGCTGGACTAGTAGGCACTCTAAGGGAGCCTAATGTAGTGCACTGGAATTCCTACATGCCACCTATGATTTTGTGTAATGTATTGCCCCTGTTCCTAAATATATGTCTTTGTAGAGATTCCAGTATGGACCACATACAGATGTATATAGATGCATTTTCGAGTGTAGATTCGCTCATTTTGCTCCGTATGTAGCCTATAGTGGAATCTCTAGAAAGATTTATATTTAGGAACGGAGGTACGAGGTAGTATCATGTATGACATCTACATATCTAATTTAGCAGCCAGTAGTAGAAATCATTGTCTGCACAAAGGGATTACTGGTCGAAAATCCTAGCAAAGCACGCAGGCAGGCACAGAACAATACAAGAGAGAGAGAGAGACGCGCTTACAAGATCATAGCAATGCCTCAGTCCAGGATCTTGGTTGGCCAAGCTGTTAGATCCAAAAGAAACATCGTCCTTGTAGTTTTTGCCAGCTGCATAACAGGTAACAGCAACCGGTTAGTATATTTGAAGTACATCGGGCAGGTGATGTTGGACGGGTTTAAAGGTGACAAGTACCTAGGCTGTGGCGGGTGCTTGGCATCTCTCCAGACTGTGGGAATCAGGTTAGAAACGTCGAGGGTGATGACGCTGCGCTGGCTGTCGGGGTCCAGTAAGGAGATCTAGAGCCGTCGAGTAGGGTGTTTGTGGAGTGGCTCCGGTAGGGTGGACTACGGTGTGGGCGAAGCGGATCTATGGTCGTGGACGCGGGCGTAGGTGAAGCTGCTCTGGTGGTTGGGTTAAGGATGGTGTCGACGATGCGGATCTGCGGCCGTGGACGGGGCGTCAGAAGCTGCTCCGGTGGTTGGGTTAAGGGTGGTGTCGACGATGCGGATCTGCGGCCGTGGATGGGGCGTCAGAAGCTGCTCCGGTAGGTTGGATGAGGGTGCGAGGAAGCGGATCTGAGGCCGTGGACTTGTGAGTTGGCAAAGCGGCCCTGGTAGGGTTGAGAATGGTATAGGCGAAGCTACTCCGGTAGGGTTGAGGAAGGTGTCGGCAAAGCGGCTCCCGTAGGGTTGAGGAAGGTGTCGGCGAAGAGGATCAGAGGCCGTCGACGGCAGCATCGGTGGGGCGGCTCCGGGGGGTGTGGACGAAGCGTCTCTGGTGGGGAGTACGAATGAGCCGCTGCAGATGTGCGGCGGTTGATGAGAGTACCGGTGAAGCAGATCTGGCGCCGTGGACAAGGCCGACACTGAATGGGCTGCGGTACAGTGGTGGATGAGCAGTCTACTTGTTTTTAGGTGAGGTGGGAGAGGTAGATGCGGCCGCAGAAGCAGATCCGGCAAGGTGGACGCCGCTGGCAGTGAATGGGCTATGGTACGCCGGTGGATGAGCAATTTAGGGTTTCGAGAGGGGAGGGGAGAAAGGGGGTGAAGTACGGACAGCGTGCCGTGTAGTTAGTCGTTTTTGCGGGAGGGGGAGAGGAAATGGGGGTGCCGTGTAGTGGGGGAACCAGAAGTTACCAAAGCAGCCCTGACCTATCATGTAGATGAGGGCGGTATTGTAACTGTTGGTCTCCGTGCACCAAGGACAAAAGGAGGATTTCGCATGCTAAAGACTAAGGTGGCGGAAATTTTAGAAGGAGGCGGGAGATTTTGCCGCCCGCGGGATCGTTCGTATCCAGTTTCAACTAATTTTGGACCGTGCTAGCGGGAAGGTCATGCTAGACTGTGTACACGGGGCACATGTCAGCAGTTAATAACTGGTGTGAAGTCCACCCCAGAAAAAAGACAATAACTCGGGATGATGTGCCGATAACTTGGACGTTCACACAGGCGCGGCCAATCGTACGGGTGTAGTGGCGCGTTCACAAAAAAGGGATCAAACGCTCAGCCTATGTATTTCTCGTGTAAATAGATAATTTAGTGCCATTGGTTATTTACTTTAAACATAATGCATTGACGTGTTAGTGTAGAGGCGCACAAAAAGAAATGGATATTGTAGTCAGCTACTTAAAAGTGTTACCTCATATGATTACATAGCCTCCATTTCATAAATTGTGTACCCGTTGAATTCATATATGAATATTACATATATTACTTCAAAATAGAAACTTAAATCATCCAAGACTAATGAACTTGAATTCAAGAGTAACAATGGTGCATGTTCATGATAGCTACATTGGTTGTTTGAAGAAACATCACTGTAACTTTGGCATGCACAACTAAAAAGGCTTATTTAAATAGAAAAAATGTGATATGTGAGTGTCCAATCTTTATAGTGTTGAATCAATATTGTACCTTTGGCCACGATATGAAGTAGATATTGACTTATGTTCAAGCGATGCACGTCCACGATCGCTAGATAGTGATACGTCAATGAATTGTGCAATCTCTCTCACACGCATACATATCTCATTTCCCTGTGGGCATCGAAATCACACACGTGCACTTCGTGTATTTCTCTCCCTCCGTCAGGGTTAAATTCGTCTTTCTACCCCGTCCTACAAGTCTCTCACACAGAAACACACACGCTCTCTATGTCTAACACGCCCACCCCTTTAATTCCGCCCACCCACAGCCACTAATGTCTCTCACACATATGCTATCTACCTATCCCTTAATATAGCTAGATATGTGTCACACGAACTCCTTCTCCCTACTAGCAAGATGCCCATGCGTTGCACGGAACATCAAGATGCATTTGTATGAGAAGTTTATCTTGTGGGAGAAAAGGATGAACGAGGGAATGCCTTATTTGCAAATGTGGAGAGGGGTGTGGGTATCTTTTTGCAAAATTGCCATAGTTTCCTTCCTGTCCGTCGGATATAAATCGGATGGCCTATATTGCAGGATGGCAGGAACACCATCATCACCAACTCTGTTTTTTTATAAGAGTAGAGATATGTGAGTGTCACTGCCCCCCCCACACACACTTCCCAACACCGAAGGAGTAGGGTGACACCTCGATCTTGATACTAATCTATCGACTGGCTTCTCTCTCAAACATACACACACACACACACTACCCAACACCAAAGGAGTAGGGTGGCACATCGATCTTGATAATAATCTATCTACTCCTCTTTCAAACACACACACACACACACTCGCTAGTTGTGCCTCTGTGTCTACCGCACACACTCTCAATA
>NC_041384.1:661328383-661355004 GCF_002162155.2 Triticum dicoccoides
GGGTGATAACTCGATCTGATCATAATCTGTCAATTGGTTTCTCTCTCAAACATTGTGTCTCGGTGCCTCGCTCGGTAGCCCCCTCGATATGTAGACTTCTCGCGTGCGCACAGCTGTAGTGACGATGACGCTGAACCCAGTGTGCCTTGTTTTTACCGGCCTCATGTGATAGTTTTCACCCTGTTTTCTATTAATTAACAAGGCAACCTTTTCTTTGTTACTACTAGTGAATCTGAAGTCATTCGGGGCAAACATAAAATATATCACTTCAACCCAATTATCACAGCAACTATTTTAAAACAAATTAGCTAGCTGCACGTGCGTTGCACGGAACATCAAAATGCATTTGTATGAGTAGTTTATCTTGTGAGAGAAAAGGTTGAACGAGGGAAGGCCTTATTTGCGAATGTGGAGAGACGTGTGGGTATATTTTTGCAAAATTGCCATAGTTTCTTTCCTATCTGTTAGATATAAATCCGACGGCCTATATTGCAGGATGGCACGCACACCATCATCACCAACTCTTTTTCTACTCCCTCCGTCCGAAAATACTAGTCATCAAAATGGATAAAAAGAGATGTATCTAAAACTAAAATACGTCTAGATACATTTCCTTTTATCCATTTTGATGACAAGTATTTCTGGACGGAGGGAGTATTTGTCTTTTTAGAGATTTCAACAAGTGACTATGACCGGACCTTACCAACATACTCAAAAAAGTAGTCCATAATTTTGATGTTACCCTCTTTTCTTGGCGGTGCAGTGCCATCTGGATACCTCATAAATAAATCAAGGACAAATCTGACCCCTTCCTAAAAAGACATACGGAGCAAAATGAGTGAATCTACACTCTAAAATATGTCTACATACACATCCGTATGTGGTAGTCCATTTGAAATCTGAAAAAGACAAATATTTAGGAACGAATGGAGTATATATAAGAGTAGACATGGAGATATATCTCCAGCATGGTCTACAACAAAAATGTGCTGGGCTGGTTAGCGTCGGATGCTCGCAACGCGATGACATGAGTTCGTATTCTGTCTTCTAACTTTATATTTTTATATTATATATTACTCTACTTATTTGATATATACTTCTTTCGCCACTGTACTGACAGTGGAACCCACAGAGTACTTAGAATACAAGATTAAGGATGGACTTGTTTCTTTTTAACTTTCTGTACGAAGCTGTAGCCACCCTGCAAGTCACGTGTACACTGTGCATGCAATTAACTTTTTATAGAGGGACAATCATACAGGCAATTAGCTCAAATGGATTGGATGTCACTCTATTATTTCCAGCATAAAGAGCATCGCCAACGGCAGCCGGCAAATTTCCTCCCGCTTCCTTAAGCGGAGGACGACATCAAACGCCAGCGGCATACATTTTTACAACTCTAACCAACCAGATGAAATTCGTGCAAACACGGACTGATTTCATATAAGCATGAAGGATTTCGTATAAAAAACCGGATCTTCATATAAACATCATGGATTTCATTACATTTACATGAACTAAGAGGTGCCAATCTGGCTCTCTTGTATAATTAATATTCCCTCCGTCCGGAAATACTTGTCCTAGAAATGGATGTATCTAGACTTATTTTAGTTGTAGATACATACAATTTATCCATTCTTAGAACAAAAATTCCCCGCCAGCTGGAGAGGGAGTACATAATCTAAATGGCCGCCCGCGGATCCCTTTGTCTTCCTCATGTCCGTCAGACACTTGTGGGGTCGACGAAGGTCCTCGAAAGAGACGAAGCAGCAAAGAAACCACCTGAATCCGCGGTCGTTGCCTCGGCAGTGGCCTTCATGGGTCCCAAGTGGCGGCGGCTTCCCGTGTTCTACTTCTCCTCGATGATGGCGGCGGACACAGAGAAGCTGGCCACCGACTCGTCGCTCTCCATGCACCCGGCTTCTGTCTCTGCCTGCATGGCGCTGCCACGGGCACGGGAGGCACGCCCACAGACACGGGAGGCGCGGCCACCACAGACACTGGTGGCGCGGTACGACGCGACAGCGACGGCGCCCGTACCGGCGTGCTCGCCGCCGTGCCGGCGTGGAGCAACTCGCCACTCCTCATCGAGCTGAACTGGAGCGGCGGGCTGCTGAACCACGCGCCTGCTTGGGGCGGCAACTGGCTCCGATAGGCCAAGCAAGGTTGGTGAAGCACGGAGCGGCCTCGCCCGTATCCGTAGAGCTCGGCGGGCCACCCAGCCGGGTAATATGCCGGAGAACGGCTCATCGGAAGCCATCGGAGGAGTGGAGAAAATGGTGAAGGAGGAGATGGGGGAGCGGCGGAGGGGTGCGATTCTTGCCCGCTGTCTGTCTGGCCTCGTGTAAATAGAGGGCGGACGGTAGGAGCTTGGCCGGCGTCTGGCCTCGTTTAAACTGAGGGCGGACGGGAGGAGCTCGGCCGGTGTTGCGTTTAATTCCGGCCCGCTCATGAACGGACGTGTGGCCGGAGTAGGATTCTCGGTTTGCATGCGGGTTTAACGGAGGGGTTTAATGGAGGCGCCGGGCGTGCAGCGGGCGGCGCAGTACTATTCGATTTGACAGTAGTAATGAGCCATTAAATCACAAAGGCCCTCGCCTCTCGTGAAACCGACCGAGCTAGACTGCCCCGCCCTCTAGCCTTTTAAAAAATGTATATACTCCACTTTTGTACAGTAGTAGTATCGATGGATTGCGCCATGGAGCAAAACTTGAAATTAAAAAAAAGGTGGTACATATAGAGAGCGCTCGTCGCCAAATTATGCATATAGTACTATTAAAAAGGCTTGTCAAAATAATGGTGTCCAGCACAAGTGCACAACCCACCCCTCAAATAAAACTAAGCACCCTGGAATTCTTTGACAACTAAACTGCTGGCTATATGATGTTGGCCATATATATTGTATGTATATAATGTGAAGAAACGAGTGGTAGTAACTAAAAGATGAAATGTAAGAAATACTTGTATGTACGTACTGAAGAGTTAAAGTAACAAGAAGAAACATAACATAGTTCTGCTGGGGGCTCAGCACAACACACCCCTCAAATTAAATTAAGCACACCTGAAATTAAACTTTGCAACTATTCCGGTAGACACTGCATTAGAACCACCATGAGCAACGACACTGCCACCTTACTCGGAGTCCTCGTCCACGTCCTCGACTTCGTCCTTGTCCCTCTTCCTCTTGGCCGATACTTCTTTGCTTGAACCGCACACTTGGCTGTTGCTCTTCATCCAACCCTTGTAGATATTGAAGCAAAGGTAGCCATCCATTGTAGCATACTAGATGTGGTCTATATCTAGTACATTCCGCTGCCATGCATGACGATGAAACATGTATGGAGGTTTCTCCAGTTTACCGTACGAAGGATGAACCATGGCTCCTGCCAGGGTCAGCATTGAAGGCTGAAGAGAGGACACCAGCCGATTCTTCTGGAGGTCGAAGGTGTTGCCTACAACGAGGCCTACCCGACACAGGACTTCTTTGTCGTTACCAAAGTTTACAGTAATGAATTTGACTAGGTTGCTCCCGAGGAAGTCCTTAAAATCCTGGCACTCAACGCCAGCATGGCATATGTGGTAGACCAAGCATAACTCATGCACACAAACCTGGATCACGGCGGGCTTCTTCCTCTCTTCGTCCTTTAGATCCTTCTCTCGCCCCAGGACTATGGTGTACTCAACATCTAGCCCAGCGACCCACTCATCATCTGAGTTTTCGAACATGCTTCTGAAGCGAGAAAGGCAACCTTTCACCGTCGCGGAAGAACGGTGTAGATGACGTCGAACTCATCGCCGATGATGGTTCTAACCTTGTACTCACCACCGATCCTGGAGATTTGGGATGCCATGGATTTGGGAGGAGGGTTAGGATTAGTGGAAATGCCATAATGTGAATGGATGGGACGACTAGGAGCGAACCACCATAGTATTGAAGGACGTGTGGGGACGAGTAGGAGCGAACTGCCAGCGTGCGAATGGCAAGGTAGTGGCTTTCCATTCTCCCATGATACGGGCTTCCGAGAGCCCTTGGATCTGAGATCGAACGGTTGCATGGCGTGATTCTAGACCTATGGGTGAATATCCTATCCTAGAGGGTTATTCTACAAATTTTCAGCAACTTAGCATGCGACCGTTTGATCTCAGATCCAAGGGCTGCCAGCAGCCCGTATCGTGGTCGCACCTACCACGACAATCGCGTCGCTCGTGCGGTCACGCCCTTGGAGATTTAACACGGTGCGTTAGGCTATCTGATGTTTGGCATGTTATACATAGTCATCACTTAGTCACTCATACTACAACAAGGTTGGCTATAAGTGTATTTTTTTTACTCCTCTCTATCTCTTTCTTCGTACTCCCTCCATCCCATAATATAAGAACGTTTTTGACACTAGTGTAGTGCCAAAAACGTTCTTATATTATGGGACACATGGAGTACTAGTATTTATTGCATTTGCCAAGGAGTGACCTCTTCCAATGAAATGGTGTTGCTAAGTTTGCTTCATTTAATTAGCTATAGACTCAAAATTGTCTTTTCACCTAGGTACACGCGCTCAGCACCATTTCTTCCTTGGGTCACCAAACTAGTCTCTCTCTTCTTCAATAACTTGCCACATCAGATTATGCCTATGTGGCAAGCTTAAGCACCTGTAGGAGCAAGTAAAAGTAAGTACAATAGTGCGCTTTACATGGCATTTTTGCATATGTGGAGAAAATAGAGGCAAGGAAAAAGTGGAGAAGTGGGCTCTCATGCAAGAGCCAGCCTCTACTACATGGTGGAGCATTGGGAGAGGCACCTGTATGGAGGTGGTCAGGAATCTGGGAGACTCACGCCGGTCATAGCGCCGCAGTTAAAATGATAATGGCAAGTCAAATCACGGGGCCCCACCTATCCAGCAGTAACTCGCTGTCAAATCACACAGCCCTATGTTTGCAGCAGCCTACTCCCTCGTCTTCTCGCGTCTCTGTCGAAGTGACTAAAGCGCTATGTTACAGTAACATATTATGTTACCACAAGCACCTCTTTCCTCATTAAATAGCTGCCACATAAGCAAAATTGTCTTGGGATGTGTTAAGTTACTACCTAAGTTACTCCCACTATGGCTAGCCTAAGAAACAACGTGAGAGTTAATGCACCACGCCTATGCGTTTACTATTTGGTTTTCGTAAGATGACTTAATACTCACCTAGACGGAGGGAGTATTTGATTTGAAAGCGGGCGGCGCAGTTCCCGATACGGCTTTAATGCAGACGAGGGAGGGAGTAGCGGTTTCCGATATGTTGAACGGCCAATGCATCCTCCTCAATTAATGCATGAGGGAAGTAATGGGAGGAGGTCCGGGAAAAGAGGCTGCACGATGTGAATGCAACGCAGTTTGCCCTCATTACCCTCATATAAAGGCGCCCCTCCATTCCAATGCATCTACCACATCGTACGCACCTAATCACCTACACTAAACGCAAAAGAGCTCACTCTAGACCCATGGCGGCGATGCGCGTGAGCGGCCAGCGGCTGCGCCAGATGGTCCACGACGCCGGCCTGCGGCATGGCGCCGAGAATCGTCTCCAGATGGTGTTGGAGACCGGATGGTGGATGGCCGCCGTCGACGCCAACTACGACTCTTAGTTGGACCAGATGATCATTGACACCAGCAACAAGTTCACCGTCATCAAGAAGCTCGCGGACGACATCGCCGTACTCCTCCAGCCCACGTGCCCGGGCTCCTCATTGCCTGCCACCCTAATTGGCCTCCATGGCCGGAACCTCTTTCAAGCACTGGTGGCCCTGCGACTGCCCGCCGACGCCACGAAGAATGTCCACCTAGAGGTCGCGCTCGCCGAGGCGCCTCGCCCTGCAAGAATTCGTCGACCTACACATCCATGTGTACGAGCAAATCGTGTACATAGGTATCTACAATGCCAGTGAGGACGCTACGAGGTTGGCCTTCCTCAACCGGCTGGAAGCCATGGATGCCTTTGCTGAGAAGCACCTCGACCTCGCCACAAAAGCCACCGCTCCTTAGCCGCCGGTCAGTGGCCCGGCGCACTAAGTTGAGGAGTAGGAGGTCCTACGTTCGTGGATCCATCTTTCTTCTTGCCTTCTGTAACCACCACTGCGATCGCATCATCGTGGCCTTAATTCTTATTGTGTTGTTGCATTCTCGTTCCAGTCAATACCGACATGTGCGATCCCTTTGCTTAATTATATGCATCACTGTAACTAGTACTCGATCCATCAATTTATAATTTGTGCTTACCTTTTCCATCAACTTCGTGCAACGCGCGGGCATCTTGCTAGAAACACTAGAATATGTCCATATAATCCGTATGTGATAGTCCATTTGAAATCTCAAAAAAGACAAATATTTAGGTATGGAGGGAGTAATATATTATGAGTATATCATGCACTCAAAGGCAGAGGAGCGGTGGGGCCGAGAGGGATGAGGGGCACGTCGGGGGGATGAGGATCCCCTGACGTGAACAATCCTACCATTCTGTCACTGACATGTGGGACCCGTAAGCGTGGGTCCCACCTGTCAGCGAAGGAAAGGCAGGGCAAGGCAGTGATAGCCACGTCAGAGGATCCATGTCCATGTAGGGAGACGTCGTGCCATGGGTTGGAGCGGCGTCGTGGGAATCGCGTGTGGGTGTGGCAGTGGTAGAAACAAGAAACGTGATGGTCGCCGTGGTTCAACTTCCATGGACAAGTTGTCATGTCTGTTGAGACATGTATATCAAAACTAGAGTGTTTATATTTCAAGCACGTGAACAAGTATTATTCTACTACTTTGGATCCATAACGCACGGGCCAACACATTGGTAGTAGTAGTGTCCATCTCTATCTCTAGAGGCCTTCCCTTGTTCATCCTTTTCTCTCACAGGATAAACTACTCATACAAATGCATCTTGATGTTTCGTGGAATGCACGAGGATGTTTGCTTGGGGGTCTCTCCAGCGCGGCATGGCCGTAGTTGCAAGTTGACGCCCCTTGAGATGCCGACGTTGAGGGGCACTCGGATTTCCTCCGATGAGCAGGTAAGATGAGTTTGATCACGTAGTAAATGCATTCTAAAGACTACTTCCGTGTCCATTTCCTAATTCTCCCCCTGCCCACTGTTTCACAGGTTAGGCTCAGTGCGAGTGGAGATTGGCTTGCATATGTACGGGAGGGTACCAACATCAATTTGCACAACATTTACAATGGTGACACCGTTCCCGTAGAACCTTTTTCCAACATTGGGATCAGCCATGCAACGGGCCACTGCATGAATTGGTACGATGGAACCACGGTGAGATTGAATAAGAAAGCACGAACCTTGCACATGGCGGTCAAAGGCGAACCATGCTGTCTGCGGCCGATTTGATGCCGTACGAGTAGGAAGACGATGTGCTCCTTTCTAACCGCATCTTCGCTGTGACAAACCAGGGGACTTATTTTGTATGGGACACATCCTATGATATACTCCCTCTCTCCCAGTTTATTTGTTTTGAATCTTTTCGTTTTGTAAGTTTCAAATTCAAATTTAGAGCTCCCCATCACATGTTGAGATTACAATGTCCATTAAATCGTTGCGTGCATGTATAGTAAAGAAACAAATCTCGAGTTTGGAACGAGTTTGTGTTGTGGGAGCACCACAAGCCCTGGCGCAGGAGTTACATTTCCCTCTCAGGGCCGTCGGGACTGAGCTTCAGCGCCTTACTACACCTACCTTTGAGTCAATAACATGTGGACCCGATAGGTGACTGGTCCACATGTAATGCTCCCATAGGCAGAGGGGCAGTGGGGCCAAGAGGGGTGAGCCGCAGGTCGGGGGATGGTGGTTTCATGGGTTCCAGCGGCGTCGTGGGAATCGCGGGTGGCTGTGGTAGAAACTTGTTGCTCGCCGCATTTTATGTGGCCCACATGTCATGCACACAAAGGCAGAGGGGCGGTGCGGCCGAGAGGGGTGAGGCGCACGTCGGGGGGTGTGGTGCCGTGGGTTGGAGAGGCGTCGTGGGAATCGCGAGATGAAACGTGATGGTCGCCGTAGTTGAACTTCCATGGACAAGCTGTCATGTCTACGGACACATGCACTGCATACCGATCACTAGAAGGAGTAGCAGAGAAAGCTATATATGCGGATAAATAGTTCCTTATAGTCAAGCGGACCCATGCTACTACTCTGTTCCAAAGACATGCACACCATCAAAATAGTCCATCTATATCAATATACACCGAGAGGGAATAATTTTTTTACAAGAGAGGAAATAGTTCATCCATCCATAATGCCCTCCTGCTGGTGCAACCTCTTCTTCTTCTTCTTCTTCTTGTTCTCATTCTCTGTGGGAGACAGCTTTGCAACAAGCTCTTTGGACCTTGCAGCTATCTCGAAACTCACACGGGCATCGAGGGCAGCATATTTTATCCGCTCGTACGTCAAGGGATAATTCTCCCATCCAGATGACCTTAATGCCACCGTCTCGTCACCCTTCTGAAGATTTGTACCGAGCACAAAATTTGCTACGGAGAATAGGGATGGTGTCTGTTTATCACAAACTTCTACAGGAATTTTGATTCTGGTTTGTAGGTCAGCGATGCTTTTCAAATAAAGGTTGTACGGCTCCAGCTTCTGTTTGTCCCCTTCAATGGCTGCCCCACAGAAGTATACGTCCTCCCGAGACAAGAAATCATGAAGCTCACCTAGTATGGAGGGCGAGTGTATGATGTGGTACACCAAAACATCATCTTCGAGGCACAGCTGAAGGACGGCGGTGCACTGGATCTTCCCAGGGGCACGCTCCGTGTACTCTGCGTCGAGACCGATGACCCTCGTCTCTACCTTTTCGAGGGAGTTGGATACATTGTTGATCCACTGCCTAACAACCCTTTGGTGGACGGTGACGGTGGCAACTATGCGCATCGAGCCTTCGACGAGGACATGTTGGACGCTAAAAACCTGCATCTCGATCTCTTTCGCCATTTGGAACCGCTGGAACGGAGGGCTATGGTTTGGAGAATTAGGATTAGATGGCTAGTCTAACTGAAGTAGTAGATGATTATTTAAAGAGGTTAAAACAATGTGAACGCAGTGGGGTTTGGATGCAAATGAAGACGAAGGGTAGGTGAAGAAGCCGAGGAGAATCGGTTCCTGATGGAGAAGGAGTAAATGGGAGAAGTGGCGTGCAGGCAGTTGATTAGACGGCTAGGTAGACTAAACAAAAAGGCTATGCGGGTAAACTGATGAGTCGTACATGTTCGTGTATGTGCCCATCCTTCCTGATAGGTGGGACCTATGCAAACAGATAAAAAAATGTGTCGTAGTTTTTTTTTGAGCGCGTGAGTGGGAGACACAACATTCTCTGGTTAAGGAATACTCCCTCCGTTTAGGTGAGTATAAGTCACCTCATGAAAATCAGGCTTTCCCAAAACCTTTAGGCGTGGAGCATTAACTTCTTGCTCGATCCCCTCCCAGCCTCGTTAGCCAGCGTTCTTCCTCTGCTGCCGCGTTCTACCTTTCCATTTTTCCTCTTCTCAAGTGTGGAACGATCTGCATGCCGTCCTTGATGCACTAGAACGACCACTGCATGCATCGCGGTAGAGCGTTGATTGGGCATGCACGAGAATTTGGTTCTACTCGCAATATGGATGATACCTGAACGATGAAGTGAACAGGCATGCTAGCACGGGAGACCTATTTACGCTATACAATACTGGAGTACTCATGTACCTACTACTACTACTACTACTACTACTACTACTAGTAGTAGTAATAGTAGTAGTAGTAGTAGTACTAGTAGTAGTAGTAGTAGTAGTAGTAGTAGTAGTAGTAGTAGTAGTAGTAGTAGTAGTAGTAGTAGTACTACAACTATGGTACACTTGATGGTCAAAATACTATTCATCCGGTCCTCACAGTGAAGTGACAACACCCTACGCCTGACACTAGTCCAGGCAGCGTGTTCGGGTTACCAAAGTCAGTCTCACCCTGTGCACAGTGCAGTCCGTCACCGCCGTTGTACAGCACATTGGCGCCTCGCCTCGTCTCCCTCTCCGCTCCCATAGCACCACTCCATCTCCATCTCCTTCTCCGTCTCCATCTCACTGTGCCCCCGTGTATCGTTGCCTCACTCGCCTCCCCAGTACCACTATTCCCTCGCTAGCCGCTCCAGCACCGACATCCTTCTCCCCCGTAAATCAAGCCCCCTTCCAAACTCCACCATGGCCGAATGCGAACCGCGCAGCATCCATATGAGTCGCGATTGGAGCAATCTCCCTAGTGACATCCTCGACCTCTGTTGTTCGTGTATGGATATGTTGAGCGCCCTGCGGCTGGCTGCATGCTCGAGGGACATGCACACGGCCATCGTCGAAGCAAGGCCTAAGCTTTTCAAGACACCCTGCTTGCTGCTATCTGGTCTTGCGAGATTCGCTCACCATGATACGGAGGCGTGCATGATGCCCCTCGACTTCAATCCGATCTCCATTAGCCGAAACTTCTTTGCAGGTATGTAGTGGGTCATCGTACATCATTTCCCTCGACATCGATCCGATCACCATCGCCCGAAACTTCTTGGCAGGTATGTACTGGGTCGGCATGAACTCCCACTGGATGGCTGCCTTTAGAGAAGACGGTAAAAAGTTGGTGCTCGTGAACTTCCAGACCTCCCATGAGATTATCCTTCCTCCGTTGGATTATATAGAGTATTACCATCGCGGTCCAAGTCATCTATATTACTACGTCAGTTGGACGGACCTTGTTTTGCAGAAGATTGTAATCTGCCAAGTGCCCACATGACATGCGAATTACGCAGACTTCAAGCTAATTGCCTTGTTCGACCGCGGACTCGCCTATCTTTACGCCGGTGCCTTCTTTAGCTGGAGACAACTCGGCTCGCATTGGATCATCGTCAAAGCTGATACACACTTCTGTGATGCTATTGAACACAATGGCATCATCTACGCGATCGACAAAGCAGATGGCACCACGTATTGCTGGGACGGCGCGTGTAAGTTGTTTCCTCTCATGTTAGTTTCCTCATTTTCATGATGTAGAAACATGCACCACACTGTTGGTTTCATCTAACCATACATTAGGGAAGTAATTGTGCATATGGAGAACTCTATATTTGGAAGTAGTGTAATCCTGCAATGCTTACCATGTGTACATACCTATATTCGCCCTTCAGCAATCAATGGCTAGAATAATATCCTCACAAAAATTTTGCCCACAGAACACGAGTATATAACAATGCATGGTCTGTTAGTTACCTTGAAGAATTTGTTTGTGAGGACAGAACATGATTACATAACATGCATGACATGGTAGTTTCCTGTGAAGAGTCGATTGCGAGATAACATGAGTATAACCATGCATGGCACTTCTATATTTTCAAACCCAGTATACATTTCCCTATATTTTCCTCCCAGTTCCAACAGGGACATATCAATGTTGTTTCTTGCATTATCCTACTCATACTCTAAACAATGCTGACCTTACATTAACAATGCATGTCCTTTTTGATATGATGCAGTGTCCCTACAGTTACTGCCCTTTGTAATCACACCACCTTTGCCAAAAACAGGGAAGCACAACTGGTTCCTCGCTCGATCAGACGACGGCAAAAGACTGGTGATCATTCGGACACATGAGCCGGAAAAGTTATATTGCAAAAACCCCACTGTATACAAGCACCGTGTAATACGTGAGTATCCGGACAGTGGTTGTTATGTCTATGAGCAGGATACTAGCTTGTTGGGGCCTTTAGGATTTTTTTAGTTGGAGGCGGGTAAACAGCCTTGGTTCACACTCTCTGTTTCTCGGACTCAATTATCCGATTAACCATGAGATCACCGTTGGCAAGGACCTTGATGGCAGAGAGGCTCTGTTTGCTATGGAAAACTGTGTCTACACGGCGAGCCCTAGGAGTTCGGGAGCAAACTCCCCTGATTGTCAACGATACAGCCTGCAGCCAAAAGAAGGTGAGAATGACAAAGGCATCCGGATTAACTTTGATCCTTGGATGTCTCAATTACGACAGTCAGTGATGTGGTTCGAGCCTTCAGGTTGATAGGTAATTGGGCTGTTGCATCGAAAGGGTGGAGTACTGGTGTCTCCGGATCACTGGTCGCTGAAGCGGGGCTGCAAATTATGATGGTGTTGGATCATCTCTTTGAATGACTTTGTTGTCTTTGCTGCTGGTTCTGGATGGGTAGTTCTTTCTTTTGTTATGCATATTCCTTGTCATTTGGTCATCCTCGTCTATGTCACTCTTACTATGTAATAGTTGCTTCTGTTTAGAATGTCATTCTCATCTGGATCACGAGAGTCTGAGCGCTGCAGATGGGTGTGTTTTGGTGGTGTAGCAAGACTTCTTATGAACTATCATGTCTTGCTGTTTATGTCAGTAGTAGTCACTAGTCAGTGTTTGAATGTTGTATATATCGTTGTTTTGAACTGTTTATTGTCTTGAACTACTGGTGGGCTAAATGAGGGCATCACCATTCTCCAGTGTTCAGAGTATATCTCCTTTTTTCAAGTTATATAATTTGAGCTCAGTGTCTTTTCGATGATGTACACTTGTTTGGGCCAGTGAGGTGTCGTTGAATATGGGCCGAGTAGTAATGCAATGCCAAACAGGTCAATTATGACTCTCGGGCCGGGCTCTCAAAAGATCCTGAAAAAAGGCCGGGCTCTCCAAAAAAAGAATAAGGACTCTTAGGCCGACATGTGAGCGCCACCGGTGTTTTCATGCGCTTGCGCGCCGAGAGCATATTGGCGCGTGCTCGAAATTCATGCTACCTTTTCATCCCCAGTCTCCCGCCCCTCCCCCACCTCTGGAATCTCGATTCCTACTCCAGTTCCCCCAAATCCCCCTCATGTACTCCCTGTACTCAAGCGCACTATCATGTCGCCGGTCAACGCGGATCTCCGAGCCGGAGATCCTGAGGTCCGTCCTGCCTTCGGTCGCTGCGTGCTGTCACTCAACAGTGGCATGGCGGCGCTTGACGACCAGTTTGCCGGCAAAGTGCTGATGGTAACCATCAACGGCGATCGGCCTCCCGTCTCACCGGATGACCTTGTCAAAGCTCTTGGCATTGCGCACGGCATCCAAATAAGTGACTTGCTCGTCGAAGTCTGTCTGCCACCGGCTGATTTCTTCGTCGGGTTCCGGACAACTTTCGACTGCAGTCGTGTGTTCGAATCTTCCCGGCGTTTGTTCTACGATGGCGCGCTTGTGATCTTTGATCGGTGGCACCCAACATGGGGCTCGGTGCCCTCTGAGCTTGAGTTTTTAACAAAGCTTACCTTCCACGGCATGCCTCGACGTGCTTGGAACAGCGAGTCCATGAACGAGCTTATCAACGACCTTGGAGGTGAGCTCGTAAGTATGTTTGTTCCACCAGATGGCTGGGCTCTGACAGTTATGGCATGGATGAAGAATCCATCCACCCTACGAAGGTGATTGGTGTTGAGATACCGGTGCAGGAACCGGGGTTGTACTATTCATCGCCACCAAGGCCGCCATGAACCACGTTAGGGATGTACCTGTATCGAGTGTTCGTGCATGTCGAAGAAGTGGTCAATCCATCAATCGAAGTCCTGCCGCCACCGCTGGTGCCAGGGTCCGTCGACGACGTCCATTACAGGAGTCAACGTCAGAATTCCCCCGTGTTGCTCGGAACGATGGATGGCACAGGGCCTACTCCATCGCGCGACGGAGGCCACTGCTTCTTTGGGAGAAGAGGCAGGGCTGGCTGCCTGGATGTGCTCTAATTTGAGGTAACAACTGAATCTTGTCAGATACTAGTTAAATCCGAGCTATGGGTGTGAAGCACTGATATGCCAGTACATTTGATTGTGACCTGTTCTAATTTCGTACCTGAACTTTTTTTAGAAAGGGTTGTACGTCAACTTAATGTGCTAGCAGAACTTATTGTGTTGTCTGTCTGTTTTCTTTGCACAACATTCAAGATATTTCTCCATCATTGATAAAGACGATGAACCGTTATGTACGACTTCATTGGTTTCAACATAGCCCTTCCCGTAGCGATCCACTGCTTCCATCCTGATTGTGCCGCCTGCGTGAAATTTTTGTATGCAAGTTCAGTGTGCTATGATGTTTTATATGATTGTGTCAACTATATAAGTTTTTACTGAGCATCAGAAATGCATATGGCTGAAAGATGTATTTACAAGCATCGGCCGATGGGTCTCCCTCTCTATCTCTCTCTCACACACACACACGCACACGCACAAGAGGGACTCGTTGAATTATTTATTTGCTCGTGACAGCTTTTAATTAGGTTCCACTGTAATCTAAATTTTTTCTTAAGTTATTAATTGAGCTCAGTGACTTCAAAAAGTTGTACAGAAGCCTTGTTTGGGCCTTACCGGCGTCGCTGAATGTGGGCTGAGTAACCATGTTAGGTTGTACTGTGCTACACAGGCCTTTTTCGCTATTTTTTTAAATAATACATTTTTTATTAATTTTCATAAATATTACGCTGGGTAATTTTTTTTCAAAAATAATACACCGTCGGCCCGCTGCAGGCTGACTGGGCCTAGTCGGCCCATAGCCGGCCGATTGGATTCCAGTCGGCCCACTGTGGGCTGATTGGGTCCTGTCGGCCCACTGTGGGCTGACTAGAGCTAATTGGCTCGTTGTGGGCTAATTGTTTTTGCAAAAGTGTTAATCATGTATTTAAAAAATATGTGTATTGTGACCTCCTCCGCTCGCTGTGGGCCCACTGTTGACTAAAAGATGTGTTTTAAAAAGTGTTAATCATGTATTTAAAAAATATGTGTATTGTGACCTCCTCCGCTCGTTGTGGGTCCACTGTTGACTAAAAAATTTGTTTTTAAAAGTGTTAATCATGTATTTAAAAATTGTTAAATGTGTGTATAAAAAATGTTCCTTATCTATACAAAAAAAATAAATGTGTGTATAAAAATAGCTTTTTTTTCAACAACAGCAATGCAACTGGGCCGACAGTTGTACACAATATCCGGGTCAACTTGTTATTCTACGCCCCGCTGGGCTGCAAACTTTCCTAGGAGGTATGCATTAGGCTTAACAAGAAAATGGACTTTAAGAAATAATAAATGAGATGTAATTATAATAACTGGACAATTACTATGCATCAAACACGTAATTAGTTTGAAAAATATATTATTTTTGGAATTTGAAAATTTTAATTTCATTAATTGTTGCGCGCGCAATATTTCGTTGGATTTTAACATAATACAACTTTATTTTGAAATTATATTTAACCTGACTAGAAATTTCGGATAAAAATATTTCGGGTCCCATCAAAATGTGGGAATTTTTTTGAATTCTGTTTTGAGCGGTTGTTTGAAATTATTAATCGTTGTCCAAGCTAGAAGTTCGGATGTACATTTAACAAACTGTAAATGGGCTGTAGTAAATTCCATTAGAATTAAAAAATGGGTTGTACATTCTTATAAATCGAAAATGGGCTATATGTTCTCCGCCAAATCCGAGTTGTGGGCCTACTAAGTTGACGTGTACCAAGGGCTTTGTCAACTTAGTCAATATAAATGATTCTAGCTGCAGTGATCGTACGATGTCCATCCAACGGCCGTAGTGCTTCTTCAACCTCTGGTCTTCTTGCTCCAGCCGCCCAAAGCAGCGCCGGTCGTGTCGCGTGCTCCTGCCTCCCATGGTCAGCTGTGATGCCGCGGAGGCCTTACCGCCCCGTACTACTCCCACCGCTGGCCAGGCCATCCCTCTACTCACCCACACCCCATATTATTCTGCGGCGACGGCAACCTCACACCGCAGCCGAACCAGTGAACCCTCGTACTCCTCTCCGCGCGGGCTTCCACTGCTGCGTCTTCCCCGACTCCGCGTCGTCCCCTTCCTAGGCCTCGCCGTCGTCCACTGCCCTGGTGCTCTCGGCGCGGCGTGGTCAACGTGGTCAAGGAACGAGTTCCATCAGACGTGGACTGTACGTGGAGAGGCTGACAGCTGGGTCCACGGCCGCAGCAAGGAAGTGCCTCCTTATTACACAGAAAATAATGTTTCCTCCACCTGACAGTAGGGACCCATCGGACGGGCCACCGTATTTCGCGAAAAAAACGTTTCCCCCCTGACTGCTGGGACCCACCAGCTACACCTTCGCACGCAAGGAAGTGCGTCCAGGCAAAAAAAATGATTCGCCCCCTGACTGCTGGGACCCACCAGCTACATCTTCGCAAGCAAGGAAGTGCGTCTGGGCAAAAAAAACCAAAACGATTCGCCCCCCTGACTGCTGGGACCCACCAGCCCCCCGGCTGCTGGGACCCACCAGCTACATCTTCGCACGCAAGGAAGTGCGTCCGGGCAAAAAAAATGATTCGCCCCCTGACTGCTGGGACCCACCAGCTACATCTTCGCAGGCAAGGAAGTGCCTGACAGTCGGGACCCACCTGGTCGAAGCGTACGTAGCGTTGTCATTCTGGTCGCGAACGTGTACGTACATATATACTGGTGGATGTAGAGGCGCGCACGTGTTGTAGTAGAGGCGCGCACGTAGCATGTACATGTACGTACAGCGGCCAGGGTGCAAGAAAGAAAATACGGCCACGTATGTGTACATACGGGCGGGTCTCGAATGCCTACTCGCGCATACGTACGGCGAGGGCTCATGTACATGGCTGGGTCGGAACGGAGAAAATAGCGTCGTCGTCGTGTTCATGGGTCGGAACGGAATGCGTGGTCGTGTTCATCGGAGGGCTTGGACGGAAGAGGCGATGGAAACGAGGCCTGGCGTACCGCAAAACGGAGGAAACGAACCTCCTACGGTCGAAACGGGGGTCCTGTTGATAGGGAGGGGTGTGGCGTACCGCAAAACGGAGGAAACGGACCTCCTACGGTCGAAACGGGGGTCCTGTTGATCGGGAGGGGTGTGGCGTACCGCAAAATGGAGGAAACGGAGTTGTGTTGGAGTGCTACGGTCGAAACGGGGGTCCTGTTCATCGGGAGGGGTGTGGCGTACCGCAAAACGGGACTCCACAAGATACTGTTCATCTCCACCGTCGACCCCCTCTAGCCTCCACGAGCTAATGTTCATCCACCGTCGACCTCCTCCAGCCTCCACAGGCTCCTGTTCATCTAGCCTCCACCGCGCGCTACTCCACCGGCTACTGTTCAACCACCCCTCCACCGTCTACTGTTCATCCAGCCCTCCACACCACGGGGTCCTGTTCAACCACCCCTCCACGGGCACCCCTCCACCGTCTATTGTTCATCCTACCCTCCACACCACGGGGTCCTGTTCATCCACCCCTCCACGGGCACCCCTCCATCGTCTACTGTTCATCCAGCCCTCCACCACATCACGGGGTCCTGTTCATCCAGAGGCAACGCCACCGCTCACTGTTCATCCAACCCCCCCGCAACGCTCACTGTTCATCCCATCGATCGGCTTCAGTTAGTAGCAGTAGCCAAGGAATCGCTCGATCTGGTTCAGTAATGCGTAGCCTGCAGTGCAATCGCTCGGGTTTAGTTAGAGCCCAACGCCTCGCTCGGGTTCAGTTAGAGCCAACGCCTCGCACACACGCGCGTACGTGTACGAGAGAAACGCGCATCGCTCGGCCCCCGACCTCCCACCGTAACTGGGAACTCCCCGAAATTTCCTCCCCCTCGCTTCTACCACAGTTTTTTCCGTCATGGACGGCCCAAAGAATGTCATGCAGCTGCGTCTCCGGCCCGCCCAGGACAAAAAGCCCATTTTCTGTCATGATTTTTTGTCATAGAAGTAGGAGCCCACCACATCTATGATGATACCGGGTTTTGTCACAATTATCGTCATAGAAGTGTCATATGTATGACAGAAAAAAATTTCGTTCATCCCAAAATGTCACGGATGTGTCTTTTTTTAGTGTGTTCACCATGAAGCTAAAGCCCAAGACATCATTGAGCTTACAGCCCTTCCCACTCCTGGTGAACACTATGAACCAGGTTGTCAGCTACACCAGAATGCGTTGGAAAGCATCTTCCAGAAGCCAGAGCCAAATATGAGCCAAATGTTGAGCATGATGAAGCCACTGCCACAAGACGCTGACTATCCTAAGGAGTTCTTTGTTGAAGACCTAGAGTATCTGCCCCGCACTATTTATCATATTATCAGGCGAACTCTCTGGCCGGTCAAAGGACATTCTCCTGCAGTGTAGCTTGAAGGAGCAATGAAGACATTGGTTTTCCATATCTTCAATGGCATCAGCTTCAATGCTCAAGACTTCTTGATCAGGCAATTGGCTGCATCTGGCTCTGATATCTTTGGTCTGAAGTTCTATGCTCCATGGGTAATGTGCCTCATCAAGCTTCACTCTGCTATCAACTATCAGTTGTCTGCGCGCAATCACCTTGTATTCTTTCCAGAGGTTGATCTGTCTGTCGAAGCCATTTACCCAGAGCCTGAAAAGGAGCCAATTTATCTTCACAATGTCGATCATCAAAGCTTGACCCAGCCCATTGAGGGAGTTCAGGCCGTTTCTCGTGTTTATCCCTTGGCTGGCAATACACGTGCCCCTCGCACCCAAACTGAAGCCACTGCAAGTACCATCGCCCAAAGGCCTCGGAAGCGATCTCGTATTCTCAATGACCGAGAGCTTCTCGTCGCTCTACATCAGAAACAGGATAAGCATCATGACTGGCTTAAGCGTCAGATGCAAAGCCTCTTGGTGGACGTCAATCGCATTCGAAATCTTGCCACCAAGAATGCCTTTGTTACACATGAAACCTATCGGAGGTCTTGGAAGAGTTTGACGTTACTCAGTGCTGAATCTGATCTTCAAGATGATGGCTTCACAGAGAGATTCAAGTTTGACTCAACTCCTCTGAGGAATGCTCACTTGCGTCGGACTCCCTCACTTGAAGACTCTGACTATTCTTCCTCAGCTACAACAGTTAATGACAGAGTCATAGATGATCAAGATGATGCTACCTCACCTCCTCCAACTTCGGCGCGTATCGACACTGCACCAAGTTCGTCTGCACCACCAAACCTCAAGGACGACCCTGCTTCATCGCCTACTCCACATGGGAACGAGTAGCAAGCTCTATGTCTTCAAACCTTTTTGGTCATTACTGACAAAAGGGGGAGAAGCATATGAGTTGATAGTCTTCAAGCGGGTCCATATGGGTGGCTGCTATACTTTTGCTACATTTGCCAAGTGCTTACAACTCTCGCTTTTGATACATTTGGTTCGTTTTGAGTTGTAACACTTAAACTTGATGGTCGTCTGCTACCTTTTCAATACTATGTGATGCGATAATAAATTCCGCATGTGCGACAATAAATTCCGCACAAAGTCATTTTGCAGATGTCCATTTTTCATTATGCATGTCATTATCTTTGTTATATCCTTTCATGCATGATAAATTGTCTTCATAAGTAGAAGAGGAGCTCCGCAAGTACAACCTGCCATGTGCATTTGCATTCAAAAGCAAAATACTTATATGCACATCTTCAGGGGGAGCCTTTCTGCTACTTACGAAGACAATAGCTAAATCCTTTACAATTTCACATACTTTTATCCCCGTTGAAAACTTCAACCAGTTTGTCATCAATCTCCAAAAAGGGGGAGATTGTAAGTGCATCTAGTGCCACCCCTAGTTGGTTTTGGAGTATTGACGACAAACCTAGTTGAGGGACTAATGTGTTTGTGAGAATTGCAGGATAACACAGGTAGTAGTCCCTCATTGATTCGGTTTACCTACCGGAGATGACCCCTAAAAATGTATGAAGACATTGAAGACAAAGGTGGTATGTGAAGATAATCACATTGAAGACTATGACAAGAGAATACATCGCGTGAAGACTATGGAGCACGAAGACTTAGTTGTTTCGTTGTTTCCTTTTCTTCTTTGTTGAGTCATAGGAACCACCGTACTGTTAAGTGGGGTCCCAGTGAACTAAGTCAGAGTAACTGAAGTGATGCTTAACCAAAATCCTATGTCTTCGAGCGAAGACAATGAGAGCAAATCTTATCTAGAGCTGGATGAGTCAGCTTTACTTGTAGCCCAAGTAAAGTTGCCGCGTGTGTTTGAAATCTGACTGTTGGAACACGTCTTAGTTCCTTAGTGACCCAGGGTCATTTCGGACAAATCAGGTCGGGTTGCCTAGTGGCTATAAATAGCCCACCCCCTACACCATAAATTGGTGGCTGCTCAAAGTTAGTGCACAGCTTTTGTCATTTGAGAGCAACCCACCTCGAAGCCTTTGAGAGAGAAATCCTCGCGAGGACAAAGCCCTGAACACCCAGAGCCAAAGAGTGTTAGGCATCACTGAAGTCTTCCTGTCTGTGTGATCTGAAGACTTGTTACACTTGAGGACTGTGAATCCTCCAGCCGGTTAGGCGTCGCGTTCTGAGCATCCAAGAGTCATTGTGGATCGCCGGTGAATGAAGTCTGTGAAGGTTTGGAAGTCTACCTTGAAGACTTACCAGAGTGATTGGGCGACGACTTGGTGTCCTTAGCTCAAGGGGAATAAGGTGAAGACACGGTCTTCTGAGTTAAATCTCAGCCTCCCTAACCAGACGTACAGTTTTCACAGCAACTAGAACTGGTCCAACAAATCATTGTCTTCAACAAGCCACTGGTTCTATCCTTCCCGTCTCTTTATTTACAGTTGGTCCTTGTGAAGTCATTGCCTGTTTGCATTGTCCATTTGTCTTCACTGTGTGACTGTTTGTTCAGATTGGTTTCATACTATCTTCCATCCTGATCCGTACTACCTAGCTGCTATTAGTCTTTATCCTCTCACTTCATTGAATACTTGACTATGGCTTGACTAGTGTAGTCTACCTTCTGCTGCATGGTTATAGGTTCATTTCTATCGTTTTTCTTTGAAACTCCCATGTTTTGAAGAATTTCATAAAAATTGCCTATTCACCCCCCTCTAGTTGATAACTAGCACTTTCAGAGAGTGTCGTCCATGTACCCTCATAGACTGTAAGCGGAAGCATTATGACAACGCGGTTGATGTAGTCGTACATCTTCACGATCGACCGATCCTAGTACTGAACGTACGACACCTCCGCGATCTGCAGACGTTCAGCTCGGTGACGTCCCACGAACTCACGATCCAATAGAGCTTCGAGGGAGAGTTCCGTCAGCACGATGGCGTGATGAGGTCTTGTTGAAGCTACCGATGCAGGGCTTCGCCTAAGCACCGCTACGATATGACCGAGGTGGATTATGGTGGAGGGGGCACCGCACACGGCTAAAAGATCAATGATCAACTTTTGTGTCTATGGGGTGCCCCCTGCCCCCGTATATAAAGGAGCAATGAGGGGAGGCCGGCCGGCCCTAGGAGGGCGCGCCAAGAGGAGGAGTCTGTCGTGGTTCTAACTCTGACAGTGAGGTAGGGGGGTATGTATGGAGAGGCTAGATCTCAGCTATGGAGAAGTTGTAAATACACCAGGATGTACGAGTTCAGGCCCTTCGCGGAGGAAGTAACAGCCCTACATCTCGGTGCCCGGAGGCGGTCGACTGGATTATGTGTGTATGAATTACAGGGGTGCCAACCCCTGCTACTGAGGAGGGGGGTGGCTTATATAGAGTTCGCCAGACCCCTCCGGTCCTCAGTAATGCAGGGTTAAAATACATTAAGACTGGGCGTTACTGGTAACGTCCCTAATAAAGTGCTATGATGACCATAAAGACTACTTAATGGCCGACCGTTTGCTTGCGGAGTGACTTTAGATCTCCTGTCAGTCGAGTGGTTGGCTTTGTAGTCGAGTGGTAGCTTCCTGGTCGAGTGTCTTGAATCCGTCGAGTGGGATACCTTCAAGTCGATTGAAAGGTGAATTCTTCCAGGGATGTCCTTGGGTAGGGCTCTTAGGACAGGTCCATGCCCCTACCCTAGGTACATAGCTTCATCATTAGCCCCCGAATGGATCGAGGTTCGAGTGGGGAAGGAGTTGGGGGTCCTTCCGACTGGTTCTTAGCTTTACACGAATGTCTTGTACTGGATCAATCGTCATGGATGACGTTGTCAACTTCTTTCGGTCACCTTGATCCATTCTTGGTCTCTCGTCGAGTGAATTTCCTTACTTGTGGAATACCGAGTGCCGGCACGAGCGGGCTCTTTAGTTTGACGAGTTGTTCTGCAGCCCGCAGATTTTGCGGGATTTGAATTTCGGGAAGCGAGCGGGACGGGAGCGGCCGAAGTAGTCGGATGGGATAGGATGGAGGCTCCTCGATCTCCGCGCCACCTTTTTCGCCACGTATCGCGCGCGCCTATTGCGGGATTTGACGGGATCGCCTGGGCCTACCGGTCAGCCACTCGGAAGTGGCTCCTTATAAGTTTGCGACTCGGGGCTCCCCAACAGTGTGCTCTCGCCTTTCCTTCTCCCCCCGCAAGGTCCTCCGCCACCTCCTCTCTCACCCTAGCGTCGTAGGTCCGTTCGAGCCTCTCCGGCGACGATGGTGAAGGACAAGACGCCGGCTTTGGAGCGCGCGAAGAAGGCGGCGGTGCAGGGGAAGGGGAAGAAGTCTGCTTGGGGCGGATCTTCCTCGAGGACTGCTCTGCCCAGGGATTGGATCCAGGGCGACTGGATGCCCTCGGTGATCCGGCAGGAAGATCTTGACGACATGGTCGAGGGGGGAGTCATTCCCCATGAAGCTGCGCGTCTCCCGGGGAGAGAAGTCGAACCCCAACCTCGTGACGGTGAGTGCGTCCTCCTCGGCACCCATATCGATCGCGGATTTTCTCTACCTCCTCATCCTTTTTTCCGGAGCTTTTTGAACTTCTTCGAAGCGCAGCTCCACCATTTCACTCCCAATTCCATCGTGTATCTTGCGGCTTTCGTTTCCTTGTGCGAAAGTTTCTTGGGTTGCCGCCCTCATTGGGGACTCTTTAAACACATCTTCACTTGCCGTTCCCAATCGGTAAAGAAAGCCAAGTCGAGTGACGAATGAACGCAAGTGATCCAGCTATGCGGGGGCCTGGCGATCCAGATGAGGGGTAAAAGTTCTTTTCTGTCTATCACTTTCCCTGAGTCGGTCCGTGGTTCGCAGTCGACCTGGTTTTATTGCCAAGACCAGGTGACCCCAGGGCAGTCGACTGGTCTTCCCCCTTTCTCTCTGGACCGAGCTCAAAAGCCTGCCTCTCTGAAAGTGCTGCCGGAGGAAAAGGAGCAAGTCAAGGTGCTGGTTGGTCGAGTGGTTCAGCTTGTCCGAGAGGGCATGACCGGCATGGACTTGCTGGAGGTCTTCCTTCGGAGGCGCATCCAACCGCTTCAGGCTCGTGACCACCCTATGTGGCTGTACTCGGGTCTCGACGACACCACTCGGGTTCACCCAGAGGAGGTCACCGACGAGATGCTGGAAGGGTGGCTGTCAAGCATCACAGGGAACAAAGACAACCCCCGAGGAGCCAGGAGGGTTCCCCCGCTTGACAGTACATACGACGTGGACCAGGTCTGACCTTGTGTTCCCGACTGAGATCTTGCTTTCTTCATTTGCTCTTCTTTGAATCGGTCGACTGACTTTCGACTTGTCTGCTATTCTCCAGGAAACTACAGAGATGTATTCGACACCGAATGGAGCACAGGGGCAGGCCGAGGAAGGGGAGGCGAGCGGAGGCGAAAGCGGAGACGAACAGGGGGAGTGGGAGTCTGACGGCGAAGGAGAGGGAGACGACAACCTCGACTCCAGCGAAGAGGAGGAGGAGGAGGAAGCTGAACCTCCCCGCTCGGAAAGGCGATCCAAGCTTACACACGACCCTGCGCGGGAACGTGGTAAGGCGACTGCTCCCGTTGGGCAGTCGTCGAAGTGCCCTCGGACCTCTTCTCCAGCGCCGACTGAAAAAGCTCCCAAGCACCCCCGCGCGGCGCTGTCCAAGCCACCCAAGGCTCTGCCCAAGATGAGGATGGCTGTCCCCACCATTTCTGGGTAATGATAGAACTTGTTCTCCTTTGTCGACCGTGGACGGATCCTTGGTCGATCCACTGAGCCGACTGACTGTCTTTCAAATTTTGCAGTGCTGCTACTTCCGAGATCTCCGCCAAGGACGATGATCAAGAGATGGAAGATGATGTTACTTCCAACCCTGGTATGATTACTGATGTTCTGCCTTGAATCGACTGACGATTTATTATAACTCTGGTCGATTGAATTTTTCTCGTAGCTCCTCCTCATGTTATTAACCTTCCTGACGACGAAGACGAAGCGCCGCTGAGAGTGAGGCGGAACAGGAAAGCGTCGGCTGGCGAGACTCCACAATCCACTCCGGCGCCTGAGGCCGTAGCTCGAGACGGTGGCGATACCACCCGGGCTTCTGTGACTTTCACCAATCCTCTGACGAGTGTGCGGCCCTCGATGTCGACCGTAAATCCGCCTTCGCTCTTCGCCACACACCACGTCCCTGAGGACCAAGTGGGTGCAGCTAAGGAAGCTATACGCCAGGCAGGTATCATGATGGAGCAGGTCAAGGTGGTTCGAGAAGCCAGTCAAGCGGCTTATAACGCGAGTTCAGCTCTTCAGAGTAACGTCCAGGTCAGTCGATTCACTGCTTGTTCCGTTAGGGTATGCTGTCTGAAGAATCTCTTTTCCGAAGATCTTTTAAATATGTACACCCACTGGGTGTTTCTGTTAAGTTTTTTGGTCGAGTGGGGGCACGCTGAGTGCACCCACTGGGTGTAGTCCCCGAGACTACGGTGGACTGCTGGCAGTCGACTGTAGTCTTTATATTGTGTTGCTGTAGTTTTACTCCTTCACTCAGTCTGGCCAGGCCATGTCGAATGAAACTGTATCCGGTCGACTGCGGGCAGTCGATTTTTTTTTTCAAAACCAGTGGGGGCACGCTGAGTGCACCCGCTGGGTGTAGTCCCCGAGACTACTGTTGAATGTTTTTGATTCAGCTGTAGTCTTAGAAACGTCATCATTGTCTCTTGGTTACTCGGAAGCAACTTATCTTGGACATATGTCGACTGACTTTTGCAGAAATCCTGTGAACTTGTGGCTCTCTACACTGAGTTGGAGAACAAACAGATCTAGCTCGACCTTGACTTGAAGCTCGCTCAACAGAACCTGCAGAAGGCGCGGGACGAAGCAAAAGGTATGGCTGGCGAGGTTTCTCATTCTTGACGAGTGACTTCCCTTTCTTGCCCATTCTTGATGTTGAGTTCACTCGAAGTTCTGTAGATAAACTGGAGGAAGCTCTAAAGAAGAAGGATCAAGATCTTGCCGAAGCACAGAAGGAGGCCTCGAGCAAAACGAAGCTTGCAGAAGAGAAACTAGCTTCGGTCGGAACTCTTGAACAGGAGAACTCCAGACTGAAAACTGCTCTCGAGACAGCTAATTTAGAGGTCAGCCGACTGAAGAACGACAAGATGGTTCTGCATGACCAGGCGGGTGAGCTGGCGGGGAAGGTAAACGATCTGGAGGCTTATCTCGATGGACTCGCCAAGAAGCTGTTCGTCATGCTCGAAGGTAATTATTCCGACCCGGTTGTCTTGCAGTTACCAAGCCCGCGTAAGGCCACTGTCTTATTCTTGAATCGGGTTTGCAGAATTCTGCCAGAGCTTCAAAGAGGAAACTAGTCGAGTGGAGCCAGGCTTGGATCCCGCCAATTCTCTCGTGAAGGATGAGGCTGCTATGAATGTGCTCCGACTGGAGTCTCGTGTTACCAGCGTTGTTAACTATCTTGCTCGGCTGAAGGTTGCAATGTCGCGGATCGACACATCACTCTGGCCTGGAACGACGCTTCAGAACGACCTCGAGTCCCTGATGGTTCGACTGGATGAAGTCCCGGGTCGAGTGGCGGAATGGAATAAATCTTCTGCTAGATGTGGTGCTGATGTCGCTCTGTCTCTGGTCCGCGTCAATTGCAAGGAGGCGCGAGAAGAAAAGCTGGCCGCCATCCAAGTTGCCAATACCAGGAAGCACAACTTTCAAGACTTCATGGAGACTTTCATTGCTGCTGCTACTCGTATTGCAGACGGGATCGACTTGGACGAGTTCGTCGCCCCTTCCAGTCCTCCGCTTGAGGAATAAAAAACTTTTATGCTTCACTTTAAATTTGCCTCAGAATGCCGAGTGGATTCTGTAACCGTTAAACTCTGTCGAGACGAGGGCTCGAGTACTTTGATCTGAGGTCTTGTACCTTTGGGTTTTATCCGAACTCGATTTATCGTTGAATATCTTCGGGAATTATCTGCCGAGTGGAACTTGGCCTTCACTCGAAATAACTTCGTATTTGTGGTGCAGCTCCAAAGGAAAAGGTAACAGTCGATTCGCATCTTTCCGTCCTTGTGGATTGGGACGTGTTCCTAACTTAGGCAAGCACTGGGCTGCAGCTAAGCCTCTGAGTGGGAGGTTTGCTCTCCACTTGGTAGGATTTTTATATACTTAGGCGAGCACTGGGCTGCAGCTAAGCCTCCGAGTGGGAATCTGGCTTACCACTCGGTAGGGTTTTCATATACTTAGGCGAGTACTTGGACTGCGGCTAAGCCCCCGAGTGGGAGGTTTGCTCTCCACTCGGTAGGATTTTCAAACACTTAAGCGAGCACTGGGCTGCAGCTAAGCCTCCGAGTGGGAGTCTGGCTCACCACTCGGTAGGATTTTCAAATACTTAGGCGAGTACTTGGACTGCAGCTAAGCCCCCGAGTGGGAGGTTTGCTCTCCACTCGGTA
>NC_041384.1:661355499-661477108 GCF_002162155.2 Triticum dicoccoides
TACTTAGGCGAGTACTTGGACTGCAGCTAAGCCTCCGAGTGGGAGGTTTGCTCTCCACTCGGTAGGATTTTCAAACACTTAGGCGAGCACTGGGCTGCAGCTAAGCCTCCGAGTGGGAGTCTGGCTCTCCACTCGGTAGGATTTTCAAATACTTAGGCGAGTACTTGGACTGCAGCTAAGCCCCCGAGTGGGAGGTTTGCTCTCCACTCGGTAGGATTTTCAAACACTTAGGCGAGCACTGGGCTGCAGCTAAGCCTCCGAGTGGGAGTCTGGCTCTCCACTCGGTAGGATTTTCAAATACTTAGGCGAGTACTTGGACTGCAGCTAAGCCCCCGAGTGGGAGGTTTGCTCTCCACTCGGTAGGATTTTTATATACTTAGGCGAGCACTGGGCTGCAGCTAAGCCTCCGAGTGGGAGTCTGGCTCACCACTCGGTAGGATTTTCAAATACTTAGGCGAGTACTTGGACTGCACCTAAACCCCCGAGTGGGAGGTTTGCTCTCCACTCGGTAGGATTTGTATATACTTAGGCGAGCACTGGGCTGCAGCTAAGCCCCCGAGTGGGAGGTTTGCTCTCCACTCGGTACGATTTTTATATACTTAGGCGAGCACTGGGCTGCAGCTAAGCCCCCGAGTGGGAGTCTGGCTCACCACTCGATAGGATTATTTTTTTTGCAAACTTAGGCGAAACGGATTCGCAGCTAAGCTACCCACTGGGGGATTTTGTACGCAAACAAAAGTGACAGCAATTACAGGAAGAACTGGGACGCTCTAGTCTTTGATAAAAATAAACTACAGAAGTTTTTCTTATTACACCTCATCCGAGTGAGAATTCAAGTGTAAAATGGGCGGAGTAGTTCCGCATTCCAAGCTCGTGGCTCGTCGATCCGGCGATCAACGTTGTAGAGATGATATGCTCCATTGTGGAGGACTCTGGTGACGATGAAGGGGCCTTCCCAAGTAGGAGCAAGTTTGTGTGGTTTCTGTTGATCCACTTGGAGGACCAAATCTCCTTCTTGGAAGGCTCGGCTCTTCACATTTCTAGCATGGAATCGACGCAAGTCTTGCTGATAGATGGTCGATCTGGTCATAGCCATTTCCCTCTCCTCCTCTAGGAGGTCGACTGCGTCTTGCCGGGCTTGCTCTGCTTCGTCTTCATTATAAAGCTCGACTCTGGGGGCGTTGTGAAGTAGATCGCTCGGCAGGACGGCTTCGGCTCCGTAAACCAGAAAGAATGGCGTTCTTCCAGTCGATCGGTTCGGGGTGGTCCTCAGTCCCCACAAAACTGACGGAAGCTCGTCGACCCAAGCGCCTGCTGCATGCTTGAGATCACGCATCAGTCGAGGCTTCAGTCCTTTGAGAATCAGACCATTTGCTCTTTCAGCTTGTCCATTCGACTGGGGATGCGCGACCGACGCGTAGTCGACTCGTGTGCCTTGAGAGGCGCAAAAAGCTCTGAACTTGTCTGAATCGAAGTTTGACCCATTGTCAGTGATGATGCTATGCGGGACCCCATATCTGAATATCAACTCTCTGATGAAACTGATAGCAGTGCTAGCATCAAGATTTTTGATAGGCTTGGCTTCAATCCATTTGGTGAACTCGTCGACTGCCACAAGCACATGTGTGAATCTGCTCCTGCCTGTTCTCAGTTGACCAACCATGTCCAGTCCCCAAACAGTGAAGGGCCAGACGAGTGGAATGGTCCTCAGGGCTGATGCTGGCTTGTGCGACATGTTGGAGTAGAACTGGCAACCTTCACACTTGTCGACTATCTCTTTCGCCATTTCGTTTGCCCTGGGCCAGTAAAAACCCGCTCGGTATGCTTTGGCCGCGATGGTCCAAGAGGACGCATGGTGACCACAGGTCCCCGAGTGGATATCATCAAGGATTATCTGACCTTCTTCTGGCATTATGCACTTCTGACCGATTCCAGTTGCGCTTTCTCTATACAAATGTCCTTTTATGACTGTGAAAGCTTTATATCGACGGACGATCTGTCGAGCCTCTTCTTCGTCCTCTGGAAGTTCTTTCCTCAAGATATACGCGATGTATGGTATCGTCCAGTCGGGAGTGATTGCCAAGACCTCCATGACTAGGTCGACCATAGCAGGAATTTCGACTTCAGTCGGATCTATGGCACTTTTCGGTTGTGGGGCTTCTTCTGTAAAGGGATCCTCCTGGACTGACGGTGAGCGGATGTGCTCCAAAAACACATTGCTGGGAGTGGCTTCTCTCTTGGAGCCTATCTTTGCCAGATCATCAGCTGCTTGATTTTTCAGTCGGGGGATGTAATGAAGCTCTAACCCCTCGAATTTCTTTTCTAGCTTTCTTACTGCGTTGCAGTAGCCAGTCATAGCTGGGCTTCTGACGTCCCACTCCTTCATCACCTGATTAACCACCAAATCTGAGTCGCCATAGACCATGAGGCGCCGGACGCCGAGTGAAATGGCCATGAGCAACCCATACAAGAGTGCTTCATATTCTGCTTCATTATTGGAGGAATCGAAGTGAATCTGGAGAACATATCTGAGCTTATCTCCTCGGGGGGAGACCAATATTACCCCAGCACCGGAACCATTCAGCATCTTAGATCCATCGAAGAACATGGTCCAGTGCTCCGAGTGAACTTGAGTCGGAAGCTGCTGTTCAATCCACTCGGCGATGAAATCTACAATTTCTTGGGACTTGATAGCCTTCTTTGCTTCAAACTTGATATCTAGGGGAAGGAGTTCAATCGCCCACTTCGCCACTCGACCAGTTGCATCTCTGTTGTGCAAAATCTCTGACAGTGGAGCGTCGCTGACGACTGTAATGGAATGGTCAGAGAAGTAGTGTGCAACCTTCTTCGTGGTCATGTAAATCCCATATACAAGCTTCTGGTAATGGGGATATCTTTGCTTCGAAGGAGTCAAAACTTCAGACACATAATATACTGGGCGCTGAACTCTGAAGGCCTTTCCTTCTTCTTCCCGCTCGACCGTAAGTACTGTACTGACAACTTGTCCCATGGCCGCAATGTAAAGCAGCAGAGGCTCTTTACTGATTGGGGCAGCAAGCACCGGCTGGGTGGAGAGCAGAGTTTTGAGCTCTGCAAACGCTGCATCAGCTTCTGGAGTCCACTCGAACTTGTCAGACTTCTTCATCAGTCGGTAAAGAGGCAACGCCTTTTCGCCGAGACGAGAAATGAATCGACTTAGAGCGGCCAAGCAACCTGTAAGCTTCTGGACATCGTGCACACGCACAGGGCGCTTCATCCGGAATATGGTGCCAACTTTCTCGGGATTGGCGTCGATTCCTCGTTCGGAAACGAGAAAACCGAGTAACTTTCCACCTGGAACTCCGAATGTGCACTTTGATGGATTGAGCTTGATATCATATCTCCTGAGGTTAGCAAATGTTTCGGCAAGGTCATTCAGCGGGTCGGAACCTTTCCGTGACTTAACCACAATATCATCCATGTATGCTTCTACGTTCCGACTGATCTGAGTGAGCAAACACTTCTGAATCATCCTCATGAACGTGGCTCCAGCATTCTTGAGACCGAAGGGCATGGTGACATAACAGAAGCACCCGAATGGGGTGATGAAAGCTGTTTTGATCTCGTCGGGTCCATACAGACGGATCTGATGGTACCCTGAATAAGCATCTAGAAAAGACAAACGCTCACACCCCACGGTCGAGTCGACTACCTGGTCGATGCGGGGGAGAGGGAAATGATCTTTCGGGCAGGCCCGATTGATATGTTTAAAGTCAATGCACATGCGAAGTGACTTGTCCTTCTTGGGGACCATGACAACATTGGCGAGCCACTCGGAGTGGTAAATCTCTCGGATGAACTCCGCTGCTAAGAGCCGAGCCACCTCCTCGCCAATAGCTTTCCTCTTCTAGATGGCAGACCGTCGAAGATGTTCTTTCACAGGCTTGAACTTCGGGTCGACTCGTAGACGGTGCTCAGCCAGCCCCCTGGGAACTCCAGGCATGTCAGAAGGCTTCCATGCGAAGATGTCCCAGTTCTCACGGAGGAACTGGATGAGCGCTTCTTCCTATTTGGAGTCGGGCGTTGTTGAGATGTGAGTCGGAGCAGCATTGGGGTCGGTCGGGTGAATGTGAACTGGCTTAGTTTCACCGGACGACTGAAAAGCTGATTCTGAAGCTGGCTTCTTGGCTCGCAGCAATTCACTCGGATCAGCAGTCTTCTGGTACTCTTGCAGCTCGACTACTGACATCTGAGCATCAGCGATCTTTGATCCTTTCTAAAAACACTCCTTTGCTTTCTTCCGATTGCCTGTAACGGTGATCACACCTCTGGGGCCGGGCATCTTCAACTTGAGATACACATAGCACGGTCGAGCCATGAAGCGTGCATAAGCTGGCCGGCCCAGAATAGCATGATAAGCACTTTGGAAGTCCACAACCTCAAATGTCAACTTTTCCTTGCGGTAATTCTTTGAATCACCGAAAACCACATCGAGAGCAATCTGGCCGAGTGACTCGGCCTTCTTTCCAGGAATGACTCCATGGAAACTCATGTTGCTGGCACTGAGCCTGGACATCGGAATGCCCATCCCTTTCAATGTTTCTGCATACAGTATGTTCAGGCCGCTGCCATCATCCATCAGGACTTTGGTCAGTCGAGTGCCTTCGACAACTAGATCGACCACCAGAGCTTGCCTCCCAGGGGTGGCAATGTGCGTAGGGTGATCGGACTGGTCGAACATGATGGCAGTCTGAGACCACTTCAGGTAGCTGGGTGTTGCCGGGGCAACCATATTCACTTCACGGTTAATGACTTTCAGTCGACTTTTGCTTTCGACATCAGCAAAAATCATTAAGGTGGAATTGACTTGGGGGTATCCATCGTCACTATCTTCTTTGTCCTCAACTCTGTCTAACTCTTTTTCCTTGTCTTTGGACTGCTTGCCTTGAAACTGCTGGATCAGGAGCTGACACTGTCGAGTGGTATGCTTTGGGTAAATAAGATTACCCTCTTCATCTTTCTTGGTGTGGATGTGACATGGCAGATCCAAAACATCATTTCCATCTTGATCCTTGACTTTCTTGGGGTTCCAGGGCCCCTTGGGTTTTCCCTTGAATTTTCCCTGGGTTACGGCCAGGGCCTCCCCAGGAGTGGCTGGCTCGGCCTTCCGCTTCTGCTTCCGACTGGAATTGCCTCCGATTTCCTGGGCGACTGCTTTCTGCTTGCCACTCCAGAGTCGATCTTCATCTTTTCCGTTAGCGTATTTGGTGGCAATTTCCATCATCCGATTCAGAGACATTTCTCCGGTCCGACCGAACTTCAGGTTCAACTCTCTGTTCTTGACGCCTTCTTTAAAGGCACAAACTGCTTGGTGATCTGGTACATTCTCGACTGTGTGATGCAGAGTGATCCACCTCTGGATGTAATCCCTCAGAGTTTCACTCGGTTTCTGCACGCAAGACCGCAATTCTGTAAGGCCTGCCGGTCGCTTGCATGTTCCTTCAAAGGTCATGACAAACACTCGAGAGAGATCCTCCCAAGTGTAGATGCTGCTGGGTGCTAACTGATTCAGCCACGCTCTGGCTGAGCCCTCTAACAGGAGAGGCAAATGCTTCATAGCCACCTCATCATTGCCGCCACCAATCTGGACAGCCACTCGGTAGTCTTCGAGCCAAGTGTCAGGCTTAGAGTCGCCGGTGAACTTGCTGACTCCAGTCGCCAAACGGAAGTTGGGAGGAATCACTGCGACCCTGATGGCTCGACTGAAACACTCTGGCCCCGAAACATGTACTCTGCTACTGGCGGGCGCATCTCTGTCGTGGCCTTCTCGGTGAGCTCTGTTCCTGTCAACCAGACCCTGAACAAGGATGGATCTCGCATCAAAGCCTGGGTCCCTGGGGTCGACTGAAACTCTCCGCCCGACATTATGAGGGTTTCTATCACTCTGCTGTCGAGGCGCATATGACCCACTCCTCGGGGGAGGGGTTGGCACTCGACGTTGATCGAACTGGTGATCATACTGCTCATTTCTTCTGTACTAATCGTGCTGGTCTCCGCGTCCCTCACGCCTCGGGGGCGATCTTGGGCTGTGAGCCGACTGGACTGTATCCGTTGCAACAGATCAACTGTGGATCCTATTCCGCGACTGGGAAACAGCGGAATTCTGGTTTCCCGCTGCCCGGAGCAACGCTCTGATTTGCAACAAGCCCCTGCCAGCCTCCGACTGGGAGGGCTGAATCGATTCTGCTATACGGGCCGCGGCTGCCAAATTCTGAACTGGGGTTCGATATACCTGCGCAGGCGGGAAGAGCTGACGTCGACTGGACTCGGGAGCTCGCTGACGCGCTTGCTCGTCGAGTATTCGCTGGAGATTCTCCAGTCGAGTGCGCTCGGCCAGGTTAGCCAAGCGCGCGTCCTCCAAGGCCCAGGCCTCGGGGGTTTCCCCGATGATAGGAGTGTGGAGTGCATCCATGTTCCGGCGGCGAAGCTCCTCTCGCTGCAATGACGTGAGAGGTTCGGGGAGATACTCATCGTGGGGATGCGACGGGTCGCCTCCACCCGCGCCTCCATCGGTGCAAGGGCAACCGGGAGGACTGTGTGTTCCATCAACCGCCAGAACCTCAGCCGCCGGGTCGCTGCTATCGCACTCGGATGCGGTCTCCGCGGAGCCAGTCGACAGGCCGAACAGGCCGTAGAGGGATTCGTCGGGCTCGATTGCCGCGACTTGTGGGGCTGCCGACTGGCGGGCCACGGCATGCCTCACCCACCTCTGAAGTCTCGGCCGGCCAGAGCGCTTGCACCGGTGGGAGACAGGGCGGGAAGATGACACGGGAGCCGACCGATACTGGGTCGATGGATACCGCAGGAGGATGCCGCGAACACATGCGCGGAAGTGCGTCGCACCGCGGACGAGGAGGGCGTCGATGTCGAGTGGAGCCTCCTGAAGCCAAGCGGAGTTGTCGGCGATGAACCTGAGTGCGCCGAGACGGATCTCGCGGCCCTCCACCGAATCTCCGCATGAAAACATGATCAAAGGGATCGGAAAAATCGCGACTTCTCCAACTAGGCGCTAAGACTCCGGCCCCACGGTGGGCGCCAACTGTCGTGGTTCTAACTCTGATAGTTAGGTAGGGGGTATGTATGGAGAAGCTAGATCTCAGCTATGGAGAAGTTGTAAATACACCAGGATGTACGAGTTCAGGCCCTTCACGGAGGAAGTAACAGCCCTACGTCTCGGTGCCCGGAGGTGGTCGACTGGATTATGTGTGTATGAATTACAGGGGTGCCAACCCCTGCTACTGAGGAGGGGGTGGCTTATATAGAGTTCGCCAGACCCCTCCGGTCCTTAGTAATGCAGGGTTAAAATACATTAAGACTGGGCGTTACTGGTAACGTCCCTAATAAAGTGCTATGATGACCATAAAGACTACTTAATGGCCGACCGTTTGCTTGCGGAGTGACTTTAGATCTCCTGTCAGTCGAGTGGTTGGCTTCGTAGTCGAGTGGTAGCTTCCTGGTCGAGTGTCTTGAATCCGTCAAGTGGGATACCTTCAAGTCAATTGAAAGGTGACTTGTTCCAGGGATGTCCTTGGGTAGGGCTCTTAGGACAGGTCCATGCCCCTACCCTAGGTACATAGCTTCATCAGAGTCCTCCTCCTAGTAGGAGTAGGACTCCCCTTTCCTAGTCCCACTAGGAGGGGGAAGGAAGGAGGGGGGAGGGGAAAGGCAAGGGGGGCCCCCTTCCTTGTCCTATTCAGACTCAAGGGGAGGGGGCACGTGGCCTGCCCTGGCCGGCCCCTCTCTCTCCATTAGGGCCCATCAAGGCCCATTAGACCCCGGGGGGTTCCGGTAACCCCCCAGGGACTCCGGTAAAATCCCGATTTCACCCGGAACTATTCCGATGTCCAAATACAGGCTTCCGATATATCAATCTTTATGTCTCGGCCATTTCGGGACTCCTCGTCATGTCCGTGATCATATACGGGACTCTGAACTACCTTCGGTACATCAAAACACATAAATCATATTTCTGATCGTCACCGAACGTTAAGCGTGCGGACCCTACGGGTTCGAGAACTATGTAGACATGACCGAGACACGTCATCGGTCAATAACCAATATCGGAACCTAGATGCTCATATTGGCCCCTACATATTCTACGAAGATCTTTATCGGTCAAACCGCATAACAGCATACGTTGTTCCCTTTGTCATCGGTATGTTACTTGCCCAAGATTTGATTGTCAGTATCATCATACCTAGTTCAATCTCATTACCGGCAAGTCTCTTTACTCGTTCCGTAATACATCATCCTGCAACTAACTCATTAGTTGCATTGCTTGCAAGGCTTATAGTGATGTGCATTACCGAGAGGGCCCAGAGATACCTCTCCGACAATCGGAGTGACAAATCATAATCTCGATCTATGTCAACTCAACAAGGACCATCGGAGACACCTGTAGAGCACCTTTGTAATCACCCAGTTACGTTGTGACGTTTGGTAGCACACAAAGTGTTCCTCCGGTATTCGGGAGTTGCATAATCTCATAGTCATAGGAACATGTATAAGTCATGAAGAAAGCAATAGCAATAAACTAAATGATCAAATGCTAAGCTAACGGAATTGGTAAAGTCAATCACATCATTCTCCAATGATGTGATCCCGTTAAGCAAATGACAACTCATGTCTATGGCTAGGAAACTTAACCATCTTCGATTCAACGAGCTAGTCAAATAGAGGCATACTAGTGATGCTCTGTTTGTCTATGTATTCACACATGTACTAAGTTTCCGGTTAATACAATTCTAGCATGAATAATAAACATTTATCATGATATAAGGAAATATAAATAACAACTTTATTATTGCCTCTAGGGCATATTTCCTTCACAAAGGAATGCCAAATCCAAAGGTCCTGTGTGGCCACTGCCTCAAGTACCACACTACAACCGTCTTTGGCGCCTTTGTACACCCCTGCCAAGCAAATGGACAGTTTTCCCATTTCCAATGCATGCAGTCAATGCTTCCAAGCATCCTAGGAAATCCTCTTGCTGCATTCTATGCTAGGATCCGAGCAGTGTCTTCAGCATTGGGTGATCGCAAGTATTGCGATCCAAACACTGCCACCACTGCCCTGCAGAACTTGTAGAAACACTCAATGGTCATGGACTCGGCCATGCGCCCATAGTCGTCGAGTGAATCACCGGGAGCTCCGTATGCAAGCATCCTCATAGTTGTTGTGCACTTCTGGATTGAGGTGAATCCAAGTTTGCCGGTGCAATTCTTCTTGCACTTGAAGTAGCTATCAAACTCCCGGATGGAATTCACAATCCCGAGGAAAAGCTTTCGGCTCATCCGATAGCGGCACCGAAATACTTTGTCCCCATGTAGTGGAGTGTCGGCGAAGTAGTCGGAGTAAAGCTTGCAATAGTCGTCCAGTCGATGCCGGTTCTTTGCTTTCATATGCCCCGACATCGAGCCACCTCACCGCGGCTTTGCATTACTCGCGAGCAGGCCGGCCAGGGCGACAAGGACCATGAGATGCTCTTCGTCTTGGACGTCGGCATCGGCTTCCTCCTCCAGCAGCGCCGCGAGCGCCTCCTCGTCGTCCGAGTCCATCGCCGAGCAGACAAATCGCAAAACACCTGGCGGGCGGAGCGCCGGAAAATTCGCCCAGGAAGGTGGTGGAGAAGTTGCCGCGGTGAACCCTCTCTCTTTTTCCGGCGAGGAATGGCCTATCTAGCGATGGTGGGTGGCAGGGTGGCGCCGGGATCGGCAAGGCGGCGGGAGGACGTGCGTGCGGGGGGGGGAGGGGGCAAATCTGGACGTGCTAGCTGACTTTTTGCCTGATAGTGTGGGCTAGACGCGGTTTTCCCTTCCGCCGAAGCCCTCAAGCGCCCCTAGTGCGCTGGGTTTGGCCTGGGATCGTCGGGCCCAAAAACGTGCCGAGCTGGCGAATTTCGGCGTCTTGGGGGCGCGACTGGTTTTCGGTGCCGACGCGAAAAAATGGCCTGGGAGGGCCTGTTGGGGGCGCGGTTGGAGATGCTCTAAGCTTGCGTACCAAATTGTTGTCCTAGAACGTATATCTAATGGTATATTTTTTATGGGACATAACAAATATTTTGTTATGTCATTAAAAGTTTCTCTAGAATGTATATTTTTATGGGACATAACAAATATTTTTTATGATACATGTGCAAAGACTATGTCATTAAAAGTTTCTCTAGAACGTATGTCTAATGGTATATTTTTTATGGGACATAACAAATATTTTGTTAATCAAACTGACGGTCAAAGTTTATTCAACGTGTAAACCTAACAAATCAGGATAGAAGGAGTGTTTTAGTTGCACTCTGAGATAGATAAGTGTATGTTGCGAAAATTTCTATTTATTGCAAACTAGAAAGTTTAGTTGGTCAAACAATGTGAACTATGTAGGTAAGTTTAAATCCATCATGGAATAGATAGAAAAGAAAATTGAGCTAAAATTTCGTGCTCCGGCGTGGTCAATAATCTTTCGAAGTTGGTTTAACGATTACTAAGGCGCAACGTCGTGCACATTTGTAGTCGGATCATCAAAGTCGTCTCCACCAAATCGATAGTTATCATCTCATCGAAAGATCGGGCCCCTCGCCTCTATCAAGTGATATCATCTCATGAAAGATCGGGCCCCTCGCCCCTATCAAGTGGTACCAGTTTTCAGGTTGCTCGGTGATAATTTTCAGCTTTACCTAGATTAGATTTATTTTCTCACCTATAAAGTTTAGTTGGTTAAATGATGTTTTTTTTTCTTTCTTTCTTTTTCTCGTCCATGCATAGTGTTGGTCTTATATGACTTTGCTATTTGCATGTGTGTTTTTTGTGTGGGTTGGTGTTAGTTGTGTACATCCTAACTGTGCAGAGGCTGGATGTGTGCTCATCGTGTTTGTATTCTCTTGATACTTTATTTTGAGCTAATAAAATTCATCCTTTTCCGAAAATCATGGAATAGATGTCTCAATTCAAATTTACTATTTCTAGACCTCTCACACATCATCAACTCGACCACCCATGCTGTGACCGTGCAGACTTGCTGTTTAGGGTGTGTGCACTATAACCAGACAACATCGCTACTTTCTCCGGACTGGAATATAAGCCGGGTAGGAGATTTTAGGTCTTCAATTTAACTTTATATAGAAACATGTGTAATATATGCCATAACAAATACAGTACATAGTTAGAAACTTTATTTGACGGCGAACCTAAAGATATTATTTGTGTCATATAAATTTGAAGAACTGTTACAAACAACACGAAGATACCATCTCCAAAAAATAAACAAAACGAAAATACCACAGCACTTCCGGATCACTCTCCTTGCAAGTAATCGGCCAGGGGCTACGGTAATGATGGCGCAAGTCAAGTCACGAGGCGCAAGCTTTAAGCCTCAGCTAGCTAGTGCTGATTCATTGCTCACCGGCCGGTCCGTGAGTGAGCCGGTGAAGCACCGACGCTACCACTCGGCCAAAGCTTTGCTTTCATTCGTCCACCTCAAGAAAACGGCGTCGCATCAGTCAACCACCTAGTGACCTAATGCGATAATTACCCTACGGCAGCAGCAGCAACATCCAGTGAGAGCAACGCCAACTAGTGCTCGAAACAACTTGAGACGCACGCGAGACCTCAGACATGGCAGCCAAAGACGGCCACACATCATTGCATCATGAAAAAGACAAGCCGAGCTACCTCAACCCTCACTTGGTTTAACTGCCAAGAATATTTTCACAACACGGAAGAAGCAGTAATTAAGCTCTGAAATTAACTGCCTAATGGACAGAAAATTACATGATAAGACGGAACAAAGCATGAATGTGTGTTTCAGACAAGCAACAAGTCGATCGGGTACATATAAATAGTAGCATCAGAGTATCTCCAGGGAGAACCGATTATATAGCGAGTTTGAATGAACATTATGCGGAAAAGAAAAAAGAAAAAAAAGAGTGGAAATTAAGTAGGCTCGGAACAACAAAACTTTAAAAGAAAGGCGGTTAACGACGGCGACGGCGTAAGGGAATAATTGTAATGGTCTCTAGAAGCGACAGCGCAATCTGCCAATCTGCCTTGGCTTAGCTATGAGCTAACATGGAATGAAGCCTTGTTCCCACATCATACGGCTGGCCAGTCCTTCCTAATCTCAAAGTGGTAACTCATCTCCAAGTAGTTCTTGCCATCATCGTCAATAAACTGGAAATGGAAAGAAAAAAATTGTTAATTGCAGAAGTGGTTAATCGACCAATCAAACTGAAGAACAAAGTGATTAGTGGAACATTAGCTTTAAATTTGATAAGTACTGCATGTATTACCTTTAGTTTAGCAGAATAGGAGCCTCTTGCAAACATGCCAGCAGGGGTGGTCTCTTCTTCACCCTCATATGTGTAGGGCTCTGCCTGGGGACTGAATGTCCCCAGCATCATCTTCTGGTTCTCAACTGCGACAGGGGAACATCGGATCAACTACTTCTAAAGGGAAAAAAGCCCAGAGCACAGCAAATTAAGCCTATTTATGTACCAGATGATCTTTATTACTTTTGCAGTTAGATAATCACTACAAAATCCACATATGATTAGGAAAGGTATTTCATCAACTTCTCCAGCAGAATTTTGTTCGTTGTTGGGGAGATAATTTTCATCAACTTTTCTCAAGTCATGCAGGGGATATTGTGTCAATTTCAGCGTCTTATACAGATGTCAGATCCAGGAGGGAAATGTAGTGCAAATTAATATACTCCTTAAGGAAATAGGTCAGTTAGATGCCATTACGTTATCTAAAATGTCCTACATATCTTTTTCTTGACGTCTTAAATGTTCCTGAAGAGTACCACAGAAAATTTCAGAGAATCATTTACTGTGGCATTCAAAAGGGAACGATCGATGTCACTTCAACAAATTTAAGAGTACTATATTCAACCATCATTTTCATTTGATCTAGAATCTACTTCTGCACTAGTACGATCTAACAACCAGCTGAAGAATGATATTAGGAGGAGTGATCATGTTGGTGTCTGTGTGTGGTGTCACCTCTTACTCCAGTCTTCCAGACGGTGTTGGTGTACTTGAGCCCCGACACAATGTTGTTGGAGACGATGAACGAGAAGCGGAAGCTGTAGGCGCTGCCGTCCTTGAGCGCAAAGGCGTAGCCCTTCTCGTCGGGGACGAATGGGATGGGCAGGACCAGGTCCGGCCGATCCGGCGACAGGATGGTCAGGTTCAGCACCTTCACCTCGGGCTCCGCAGTCTCTGTGTTCCTCAAACAATTTCAGAGCCGATCAGGTAAATAATTGGCAGATGGATACAAAGTTGAGATCAAGAAAGCAGGCAGGTCGGCGAGGAGGGTGTTGTGATGTTAACCTCCGAGCTGCTCTGTGTCAACCTGCCCAAGCAGTTGCTCCTTCCACCTCCTCAGACTCTCATCATCCTGCATCGATCATCATCGTTAGAAACAAACGAGGATCGCATGAGGAACGAATCAATTCAACTGCCAGATTTCAGTTTCATCGGTATCAGCATTGAAGAAAGTTTCCGAGAATGAATGGCATGGAAGGAAACGAACAAAACAAATCACTAATTAATCACTGATTAATCGGCAGTTAATTACCTTGTCGAGCTCGAGCTGGTCCTTGAGGGGCACCTGGGGGCCGAGCACGACGGCGCGCTTGGCCTCCTCATCCTCCTCCTCCTCGACCTCCTGGTCGGGGTGGGCGGAGTGCTCATCCTTATGGTCCATGGCCGGCGACGCACGGACGTGCGCTCGCAACTCTGCCTCCCGCGCGAGGCTCCTCCTCCGTCACACCTGGGAGAAGGCCGGGCAGAGGGGTGGCGGTGCGGTTGACGGGGCGAGCGGCGGCGATCGGAGGGAGGGAGGGAGGGAAGGGGGGCCGCGGTGCGCTGCGCTCTCTATCTTTTATGCTCGAGCCCGCCCGCCTTAACTATTTTAACAGGCGCAATCGGTGGCGTGGCGACTCCACCTCCCCCGCGACGAGCGCGCCGCGCCACCCGAATCCAAACCCCCGACGCGCCTTTCCAGGATCCCCGGCCCGGCCCCCGCGGCCCGCGGAAGACCAGGCACAGCGCGCGCGCAAGTGGGCCTGGGCCGCTGAGCTGGACCGAGCCGGGCCGACTACTGGAGCCGGAAGTGAGTGGAAGCCGCCGGTGGCCGGGGAACTCTGAGGCTGGTGGGTATGGCGAGGGGCGCGAGGCCGGTGCGGTGGCCGCGGGTGCTGGCGCCGGCGCACCTGGCCGGGGCCATCCGGCGGCAGAAGAGCCCGCTCGAGGCGGCGCAGCTGTACGCCGACGCGCCCGGCTGGTACCCGCGCGGCTCCTACCGCCACAGCGACGCCGTCCACGCCTCGCTCCTCGCCGCCGCCTCGTCCTCCCCCGCGCTGCTCCCCTCCCTGCTCCGCCGCGTCCTGCGCCGCTCCCCCTCCGCAGACGCCCTCCTCGCCGCGTCCATCCCGCACCTCCCTCCCACGGACGCCGCCTCCATATTCCGCTCCTCGCTCCCCGCCTCCCCCGCCCCGTCCTGGTCCCTCTCCTTCTCCGCGCTCCTCCGCCGCCTCCTTGATCGTGGCCTCCTCCCCGAGGCTGCCAGGCTCCTCGCCGACTTCCAGGGGCGCCCTGAGGTGTCCGTAGCGTCCGAAGACCTCACTCTGCTGATCGAGGAGATGTGCCGCCTGCGGCGCCCTGACCTCGCGCTCCAGGTGCTCGAGGAAATGTCTAATCAGTGTCTTGAGCCGGACAGAGGCGCCTACCGCGCGATCGTTCCTGCGCTCTGCGATGCTGGCATGCTCGACGAGGCTACGCACGTCGTCTACTCCATGCTGTGGCGCGTGTCGCAGCGGGGCTGCGATGGGGATGTTGTGGTGTTCCGGGCGTTGCTGGTCGCGCTCTGTGCAGCTGGCCGGGGTGAGCTGGCAGAGCAAGTGCTGGATAAGATTATCAGGAAGGGGCTGAGAACGCCAGGTAGTAGGCGCTCTCTGCGCGTGCCAATGCTTGCTGTGCTTACCATTGAGGATGCCCGGGAAGCCATTGACCGTGCTTTGGTTGTCCGAGGTGGACGGACTGTTGCGAGCTTTGAGTCCATTATTCTTGATCTCTATGACGAGGGACGGTTGAATGAAGCAGACAATTTGTTTCAGGACATGGGCAAAAAGGGGTTCAAGCCGACAATATGCATGTTTGAAGCCAAAATTGTTGCCTTATGCAGGGAACAGAGGGTAGATGATGCAATCAAGGTGTTAGAGGAGGAGTTGGCCAAGAATGGTCTCGTTCCCACTGTGACAACATATAACTTGTTAATGAAGGGTCTTTGCGATGCTATGCAAGCAATGAAGGCCCTCGGATACCTTAAAAAGATGGATAAGCAGCTTGGCTGTGTTGCTCGAAAGGAGACATTCTCTATCTTGATTAGTGGATTGTGTTCAGAAGAAAAGTTTGTTGAGGCGGCAAGGGTTATGGAGAGGATGGTGAAGAACCACCATCGTCCTGACAGAAATGAATTCAGCAACGTTATTGAAGGTTTATGTTCTGTTGGCAGAACATACGATGCATTGGTATGGCTAGAGGAGATGGTTGACCATGGAGAAACACCTGATGTCCGTGTTTGGTCTTGTTTGGTTTCATCATCTTTAGGAGTAGGAGAAAGCGTTATGGTTGCAGCTATGTGAGAATTAGGATTTAAGACAACAGTACTCTTGCAGCACACCAAAGACAATGCAACGGAGTTGCCTGTGATGGTAATAACACTGAAGAGAAAAAGAAAGACAGTCTGCCTGTAGAGATTAACCTGAATTCTTGCCAGTTTGTATCGGTATGAAGGGGAGGGGAATTGAGCTAGCTATGTTGTGTCCACCAACACGAGGAGGTTCAAGGAGTGCTGCTTGCTTCTGTTTCGGCCTGAGGCATGTTTGATGAACAGGTGGAGCTGCCATCACAATGAAAACCATGGTGCTGTTGTGGACGTGGTGGTGACAGGTTGGAATCTCAGTAACGCTGAAGGAAAGAGAAGACCGGCAGGAGAGGTGACTTTCTTTATACACCCCCACAAGACCCAGTATGGATTCGTGGAGGAGCAGCCAAGAAGCTCGCAGGTATCAATTCTTATTTCTGATGGCACGGCTGCCATTGCCAACTTGTTCTTGAGAGTGAACACAGACCCAGCTTTTGATCAGGGTGCTGGGAGTAGTGGCTGAGTTTTGTATGGCACTGTGGTGGACTGTTGGCAGCCGCGCAATAGTCATGGTGTTGGGATGTTTATAAGGACCTTGAAGTATGCTGAATGTTTGGTTCTTTCATATGCCGATGAGTTGTAATATTAGTATTAATATCGCCCACTGTCGGGCTAAGCATAACGTCATTGTAGGGCAGGATGCTGTCATGTGGAGAGACTAAATCCCAGACTTTGTTTTGTGTAGCTATTTAGTTTTTGAGCAAGCTTGATAAAGGAGCAATTCCTATCACTGATAGGCTATCACTCACATATTTTATATCTTATTGTTTGTGTGACGGCAGAATGATTTCCGGACGTCGAATTTTTGTAAATAGCATTATCGAACTAACAATGTCCTGTTGTTCGTGGTTTGCAGAGGTTGGCTACCAGTGCACTTGATTACTCTTTTTTCTGCTGTTCTTTTTTTGTCATGGTTCATATTTTCAGAATTTAGATCAAAGCATCATGCCTCGTTTCATTAGAGTGTGGAGTCAGTTGTTTGACATTTGTGCAACCACGCTGTTTATTTCTGTTTTTCAGCCTAGTTTAATACGAGTACTTTCTAAATTCGTTTAAGGAATTTCAAAATGTTGCATATCCTGATGTTTTGCTTTATCAGCATTCTGTTACCTAGTAGTTTATTCATGAAATCTCAAGTACAGATTTCCTTTTGGATAAGTTTTCAGAATGCGCAAGACTTGATTGATTCTAATATTATGCTTTGTTTGTCATGGCTTTCTTCCACCTTTGATGGTTCACATCAAGCTTACTATATTACCCTTCAAAAAAAAAAAGCTTACTATATTATGTTTGCAAACTAACCAGTATTCTCGTGATAATAAAACCTGCAGATAGAAGTTGCCTCATCATGCTCAGATTTGCACAATGTAGTTGGTGATACCTATTGGGTTGCTACTAGATACTCTTTAACTTATTTTTATTCGTGATAGCTCCCATGCCAAACTGCATCTTCCCGTTAGAGACGAGATGACGCACGGATTATCTTATAAACCACTTCTCTGGTTGCAAACTGTTGAGGAGTACAGTATATGACATCAACTATTGTGGTGAGGAAGGCCAAAGGCCACATTAATCCAGCTTTGATTGTTTTAGATTAAATAACTTGTTCTGATGCATCACAGATCCATTGAAACTGATTCGGTCTTTCAAACAAACTAAGGAACAGAAATTTATAAAGAGCTGACTAACAATATGACTATATTTGTACCATGTTATATTTTACAAAATTGCCAGGATAATCTCCAGGCTTAGGTACAAATTGCCAGATCTTGTCTGGGCTGCAAAATACCATTTATTCAAACCATACCTAGAAAATTGCCGGATCTTTTCCAGGCTAGCAAAATTGCTGGATCATCCAAATAGAGCTGCTGCTGCTACTTACTACTACTACAGTACTTGCCGGTTATTTTCCGGCAAGGTCATCCAAGCAGAGAGGTGTACAAAATTGCTGCATCTTCTCCAAGCTGAGCTGCTGGCTGACGACACAAACGACCTTCTCCTAATAGCTCGTCCATTGTCCCCTCGCTGGTCGGCCGGGAAAATTGCTCGGGAACTGCGGGCGGCGGGGGTGGCAAGCATCGGAACGTTCCGGCGGCCGTCCACCATCCAAAATTGCCGGACTGATCACGATGCTGCTCATCTGACACTACGACTATAGTAGAGTATATAGATAGATAGACTAGACGAGTACCATTTGGAAGTGAAGGTTTTGGAGTACCGATCGGCGATCGAGGGCTAATCGTCGCTGTCGTCCCCGAACAGCAGGTCCTCGAGGCTTGAGCCGCCGGAGCAATGGAACTCGTTGGACGAGCCCTGCGTCTCGTTGCCGTCGGCGGCGTAGTAGTTCATGCCGCTCCCGCCGGCACCACCCATGCCGTGGAACTCGGGCAGTAAGTTGGAGAAGTTGCTGTTGCCGGTGAACGACGGACCTGGCATGGCGCTGGCGTTGCAGGGTCGAAGGGGCGCCACATGGCCAGATCGGACATGGCGCCCGCGTAGCCGCTGCTGTTGCCGCCGTCGTAGCACGGGAAGAAGCCGCCGTGACCGTGGTAGTTGCCGCCGTTGCCCTGCATCGGCAGCTGGTAGCCGCCCATGCCGTGCGCGCCGGTGCCGGTGCCGATGACGTCGCGTTGCTGGTTGTACGACGCAGGCTGCTGCAGCTGCATCCGCTGCATCGTGTTCATGGCGTCGTGGTAGTGGTCGCGTGGCATCATCATCATCGCCTGGTCGAGCAGGGGGGCATCGTGGCGGGGGTTGTTGTACGCGGCCTGCATCGCGTTCATGGCGCCGTAGCTGCAGCCATCGGGCTGCATCATCATGCCGCCGCCGTGCCATATGGCCAGTTGGAGGAGGTCGGCGCCGCCTGGTCCCTGCTGCTGCAGCTGCTGCATCGGGTAGCCGCCGTCGTCGCTCGAGGAGCTCCCACCGGCAGCAACCGGTCCGGAGTCCACGCGCGCAGTCTCGACGACCGCGCCGCCATCGCCCGCGGGCGTCAGCCCGAGCGCCCTCCGCCTCCCCGCAGCGGCCGCCATCGCGGCGTCGACGGCCCCGAGCAGCTCGCGCAGCTCGTCCAGCGTCATCCGGCCCAGCTCGACGTGCGGCGCCGCGAGCGCGTCGGGCCCGCCGTGGCGCACCCGGGCCAGCTTGGTCCGCTCCTTGACCAGCAGGCCCTCGAGGTAGCCGCGGTGCGCGTGGCCCACGCGCCGCACGGCCGGGAGCGCGCGGTACCTGGCGAGGACGCCCTCCTCCGACTCCACCACGGTCGGCGCAGACGACGGCGACGGGGACGCCGCAGAGCACGGCGAGCTGGTCCGCCTTGTCCAGCAGCCCGCGCCTCCGGTTCTTGAAAGACAGGCCCCGCCTCCGCTCGTTCTCGATGAGCCCCGTCGGCGTCTTGCCGCGCGGCATGGCTCCTCTCCTCTCGTCTCCGGTGGCTGCAGAAACCTAGCTAGGGGCGGGCCGTGGCGGTGGCGAGATTACTGTAGCCGACCGGCCGGCCTGCCGGATCGGGATATATATAGGCGCGGGCCGAGCCCCACCGGGCAGCCTGTGTTGCACCGGACGTGGCGGACTCGATCGGTGCGGCTAGGGTGGCCTCCCTGGTGCCCCCTGGGGGAGCCGCGTCATTAATTACTCGGCGTAATTCATTTTTAGTTGGAGCAAAATGCCGAGTGGCGAATCCAAATCCAGGTTTGGATCGTCAATCCCGTGATAATTTACACTAAACAATGTGTCGTCATCACTAATTAAGCTTGGGGGATTGGCTTGGCTATACAATATGGTAATATCCTTTTGCAGATCTGATCGAGCCCGAATCCTTGGCCATTAATGCTGGATCGGGCCTTTCCTTTTTTGCTTCTCCCGTGCTCCGAACAATTTGGTGGAGACCGTGCGTGCCCCGAACAAACTTCTCCCGTGCGTGCGGCCGACCCGGGCTCCGAACCTTCTCCCGTACGATTTGGTGGGTCCCACGTGGACAGGTTCAAGGCTGGCAAACCAGTTCCATCCACGCATTCAAGTCTAGTTTGATCCACAACAAATATATACTCCCTGTAAAGAAATACAAGAACGTTTAGATCACTAGTAGTATTTCCTTATGTCCTTATGGAGGGAGTAGTTTTGGTTTTGATTCATTCGCGTACCAAAATCGATGGAGCATGGAGTATGTCAGCTAGGAATGCAAATACGTGCACTTCAACCATTTTCAAATTTTCTTTCAACACATACGGCAATTCTTCTCAAGGGAAAGCATGCATGGGCTTTCACCGCTTCGGTAGACTTGCAATGATCTAGTTTCTTTTCATATATTCCAAGCCGGAAAAAAAAGTTGTAACTGTGGGATTTTTCATGAGTTGGATTTAGTGTTGAATCTTGCATTAATTTTGCATATTTTCTTAAAACAGAGGGCCACAATATATCTAACAAATGCAGCTATATCTTATGTCTATATATACCAATGTAATGATAATAATAAAATATAAAAAGATTCAAAGGGGAATATCAAACTAATCTCGGCCATCAAACCAGGTCAATCCAACGACCTAGATTGCTCAAACGGTGAGTGCTCAACAGGTTTAGCGTGCAATTAGTATCATACCAAATATCAACGTCAAAATTAATTTCAAAATTAATGCGCAAACAATATCATACCTAATACTCCCTCTGTTTTTATTTACTCTGCATATTAGAGTGCATATTAGAGTTGACTGAAGTCAAACTTCGTAAAGTTTGACAAAGTTTATAGAAAGCAATACAAACATTTACCATAACAAATCTATATGATGTTGAAAGTACATTCAATAATAAATCTAATGTTATTGATTTGTTATTGTACTACCTCCGTCCGGTTTTATTGGTCCCCTTTGTATTTTGAGTCCAACTTTGACCATAGATTTGACTAAAAAATTATAAGCTGTGTGTCAGAAAACTTATATTGTTGGAATCATATCTGCAAGAGGTTTCAATGATACTATTTTTAGGGTATATAACTTATTTTTTAATAGTTGAATCAGAGGTCGAAGTTTGACCCAAACTACATGGAGGCCTATATGTTAATATTTTTGTTTATAAACTTTGTCAAAGTTTACAAACCTTGACTTTTACTACAGCTAATATGAGGACTAAATAAAAATGGAGGGATTACTTTTGCGCAATTGATATACTACCTAATATTAATGTGCATTACACATCACATTTAATAGTATTGTCATCAACGTATTATCAACTGTGCAAAGTGCATGAACCGGACTAGTGTGTTTAGTGATAGAAGCAAAAGGAACCGTTCAAGGTTCTTGGTTTCCTAAATCTACTCTCTCTGTTCTGAAATATAAGTCTTTCTAGAGATTCTAACAAGTGACTACATACGGAGTAAAATGAGTAAATCTACACTCTAAAATATGTCTACATACATTCGTATGTTGTAGTCCATTTCAAATGTCTAAAAAAGGCTTATATTTAGGAACAGAGGGAGTACATGATAAGGAGTGATGTGTAGAGTGAAATATCTCATCGTTGCTGAGAAAAGCTTATTGCGCTTAATGACCGAACGAGACAATTAAAAGCACAAGTTAATGATCTACATAACCAAGATATGCATGTACATATTTTTCATTGTGCACTCTATTATATCACTTTTGAATTTTAATAGTGCATTTTAATATTTTATTATGTAGACATGATTTGGAATTCACCTCTGGTCCTCCACTAAATGGCAACCTTTCACTCGTGGTGGTCTGAAAGATGGTGAAACTTACGCTCTAGGGAAGGTATCCATCTTACTGTTCACTAAATATAACAGTTCTACCATTTCACCTTTCCTTTTTATTATACGAAACTAGTTTTTTTCATGTAATAAATCTATAGTGTGTCCAGTCTGGATGATCCAAACCACCAACCTATTGCCACTAGACCTATCAAAGCGCGATGGTGTAGATCAAGGTCGTGGTGTAGTAATCAAATACTATAGAGAGATTTTGTGTTGTGATCAAATTGTACATGTAGAGATATTTTGTATTGATACGTTGGAGTGTCGATGCATGGTATGTGCAATGAGCTATTTGGAGATTATACCACAAGATCAATGTACAATGTGGCTCCTTTATCGGAAAAACATATGTATGTCTTGAAACCCACATTGTAGTGTATGTTTCGAAAAAATGTGAATATTCTATGATTTATTGAAAACTAAATCTACATGTGTTGAGAAAATGTGAACTTTGATTTGTTAAAAAATAAATTTGCATGTGTTACATGGATGTGTTCAAAAAATTCTACTCATTAAAGTGTGCAATCTGGTACAGAAATTCTCCAATATTAATGAAATGTTCATAGATAACAAAATCGGACATCATGGGGTGGCTCGTGGACGACGGACGATACAAGTTGGGGGAGTAATTGTCCTCATTTGTGAGGCGTGATGGTGATCCGTGTTGGAAATATGCCCTAGAGGCAATAATAAAAGTATTATTATATTTCATTGTTCATGATAATTGTCTTTTATTCATGCTATAACTGTATTATCCGGAAATCGTAATACACGTGTGAATACTTAGACCACACTATGTCCCTGGTAAGCCTCTAGTTGACCAGCTCGTTGTGATCAACAGATAGTCATGGTTTCCTGACTATGGACATTGGATGTAGTTGATAACGGGATCACATCATTAGGAGAATGATGTGATGGACAAGACCCAATCCTAAGCATAGCATAAAAGATCGTGTAGTTCGTTTTGCTAGAGCTTTACAAGTGTCAAGTATCTCTTCCTTCGACCATGAGATCGTGTAACTCCCGGATACCGTAAGAATGCCTTGGGTGTACCAAACGTCACAACGTAACTGGGTGACTATAAAGGTACATTACAGGTATCTCCGAAAGTAGCTGTTGGGTTGACACGGATCGAGACTGGGATTTGTCACTCCGTATGACGGAGAGGTATCTCTGGGCCCACTCGGTAATGCATCATCATATTGAGCTCAATGTGACCAAGGTGTTGGACACGGGATCATGCATTATGGTACGAGTAAAGTGACTTGCCGGTAACGAGACTGAACAAGGTATTGGGATACCGACGATCGAGTCTCGGGCAAGTAACGTACCGATTGACAAAGGGAATTGCATACAGGGTTTGATCGAATCCTCGACATAGTGGTTCATCCGATGACAACATCGAGGAGCATGTGGGAGCCATCATGGGTATCCAGATCCCGCTGATGGTTATTGACTAAGAGAGTCTCGGTCATGTCTGCATGTCTCCCGAACCCGTAGGGTCTACACACTTAAGGTTCAGTTACGCTAGGGTTATAGGGATATGTATATGCAGTAACCCGAATGTTGTTCGGAGTCCCGGATGAGATCCCGGACGTCACGAGGAGTTCCGGAATGGTCCGGAGGTAAAGATTTATATATGGGAAGTCCTGTTTCGGGCATCGGGACAAGTTTCGGGGTTATCGGTATTGTACCGGGACCACCGGAAGGGTCCCGGTGTCGTGGTTCTAAGCCTGACAGTAGAGTGGGGGTAGGTATGGAGAGGCAAGGTCCTAGCTATGGAGAGGTTGTAAGCACAAAGGATGTACGAGTTCAGGCCCTTCTCGGAAGAAGTAACAGCCCTACGTCTCGGAGCCCGGAGGCGGTCGAGTGGATTATCAATGTATGAATTACAAGGTGCCGAACCCTTCTGCCTGTGGAGGGGGGTGGCTTATATAGAGTGCGTCAGGACCCCAGCCAGCCCACGTAGGAGAGGGTTTAAGGTGAGTTAAGTCTGGGGCGTTACTGGTAACGCCCCACATAAAGGCCTTTACTATCATAAAGTCTACTTGATTACAGGCCGTTGCAGTGCAGAGTGCCTCTTGACCTCCTGGTGGTCGAGTGAGTCTTCGTGGTCGAGTCCTTCAGGCCAGTCGAGTGAATCCTAGTTGGTCGACTGGAAGGCGACCTCTTCTAAGGATGTCCTGGGGTAAGTTACTTGGATCAGGTCCATGACCCTACCCTAGGTACATAACCCCATCATTAGCCCCCGAATGGATTGAGGCTTCGAGTGAAGAAGGAGTTGATGTCGTTTCCGATTAATCTTTGTGCTCCGGTTGTGCGCTGTTCTGGACCAGAGAATCCCTTTGTCGACAGGAAACAACTTGCCTTCAGTCGACTTGATCCATTCTGTTTTTGCGTCGAGTGATCTTTCAGGCTTCGACGATCTCCGAGCGACGGATCGCCGGAAACACCGCGCCTGACAGACTGATTTGTTGCTCGCGGATTCCGCGGGATGCGAAATTTTGGGGCGCGCGCGAAGCGGGGCGGACCGCGGCGTTCGGATGGGACGGGGCATGGACGCCTCGATCTCCGCGCCGCCTTTTTCGCCACGTATCCCGTCTGCATAACTGTTCCAGATATGATTAGATCGACCGGGCCCACCTGTCATCCACTCGGAAGGGACCTTATAAATGTGCCCGGCGAGGATTTCTGTGCTGCGCCTTAGCATTCTCCCCCTCTCTCTGCTTCCTTCCTCCCTGCTCAGGGTGCTCGCTCTCGCCCCCGCACCACTTCCCTTCGCTCATCTCGCCGGCGACCATGGCCAAGGAGAAGACGGCGGCGCTGGAGCGTGCAAAGAAGGCGTCGGCGTCGGAGAAGGCGAAGGGGAGATCCACCAGCCGCGGAGGGTCCTCGTCCAGATCCCGCCTGCCGAAAGGCTGGGTCCAAGGAGACTGGATCCAGTCGACCATCACTGAGAATGACATTCTCGACATGGCCAACGAGGGCTTGATCCCCCACGGAGCTGCGAGGCTTCCGGGGAAGGAGTGGCAGCCCCAGCCAGAAGAGGGTGAGTGTGTGCTTTTGGCCACCCATGTTGATCGCGGGTTTTCCTTGCCGCCGAGTGTTTTCTTTCGTGGCTTTTTGAACTTCTTCGGAGCGCAGCTCCACCACTTTACCCCAAACTCCATTGCCTATCTTGCCGCGTTCGTGTCCATGTGTGAGGGTTTCTTGGGCTGTCGACCGCACTGGGGTTTGTTCAAACATATATTCACGTGTCGATCTCAGACCGTGAAGAAGGCGAGCCCAGGTGATGAGAAAACCCGAGTCGTCCAAATGTGCGGAGGCCTGGGGATTCAGGTGAGGAATAAGAGCACCTTCCCGCCCATGACCTTTCCCGAGTCCGTCAGAGGCTGGCAGTCGACTTGGTTCTACTGCCAGGTCCAGTCGACGCCAGGGCAGTCGAGTGGACTCCCTTTGTTCACCATGGACCGAGTGAGCAAGCCTTCCCCTCTGAAGCTGATTCCGGAGGAGAAAGCTGACGTGAAAATGTTGATGGAGCGCGTGGTGCAGTTGGTTCGGGAGGGAGTGACGGGCATGGACCTCCTGGAGGTTTTCCTCAGGCGTCGCATCCAGCCTCTCCAGTTCCAGAGCCACTGCATGTGGTTGTACTGTGGGACCGAAGACGAGACTAGAGTCCATCCAGAAGCAGTCGACGATGTCACTCTGGAAAGATGGATGGTAGCCGTCACCGGAAACAAGGACAACCCACGCGGAGCCAGAAGGATTCCTCCACTCGACCACAACAGTGATCCAAATAAGGTACACTTGCCCTGCTCTCCACTGCATTCTTGTCGCATTCATCTCTGTTTACTCTGCCGACTGGTCGACTGATCATTGTCTTGATATCTGCTAGGCCCTCACCGAGCTGTACTCGATGCCCAATGGGGCACAAACTCCGACTGAGGAGGGTGAGGCGAGTGGGGGCGAGAGCCAGGACGAGGAGGAATGGGACTCGGACGTTGCAGGGGACGATGACGACGATGATGATGACGACGGCGATGATGATGACGCCGAAGACGAGGAGGAAGAGGAGGAGGTCGTGCCACCGCGCTCGGAAAGGCGGTCGAAGCTCGTCCACGACCCTTCGACTGAACGTGGCAAGGGGGTTGCGACGCAGTCGACCAAGCGCCTTAGGACCACTTCTCCAGCGCCGACTGAAAAGGCGCCGAAGCAGCCTAGGGGGGCTCCGCCAAAGCCGACCAAGCTCCTGCCGAAGATGAAGGTGTCCATCCCCACCATATCAGGGTAATTGTGCTGCTCATATTTTCTTATTCTGTGCGAACTTTATCTCTGGTCGACGCTGAAGTTAGTCGACTGATCCTTTGGAGTTGCAGTGCTGCTACTTCTGAGACTTCGGCCCGGGCTGATGACCACGAGATGGAGGATGCAGCAACTTCGAACCCAGGTACTGTATTCTTAACATCGTTCTTAGTCGACTGACTCGCGATCTCTGATCCTGATTCTTCTCCGCAGCTCCACCCAATACTGTTATCAATCTCCCTGATGACGACGAGGATGAAGAACCACTGGCACGCAGGAGGAGTCGGAAAGCGTCCGCCAGTAAGGTGCCTCAGGATGTGACGACGCCTGAGATTCTGACTGTGGAAGAAGAGAACACCACTCGACACACGGTGTCCTTCGCAAATCCACTGACGAGTGCTCAGCAGCCCTCCCTCTTCACGACGCACCACGTCCCAGAGGACCAAGCTGGCGCAGCGAAGGAGGCAATACGCCAGGCGGGACTCATGATGGAGCAGCTGAAGACCATCCGGGACGCGAGCCAGGCAGCTTATGACGCCAGCTCTGCCCTCCAAAGCAATGTCCAGGTCAGTCGACCGCTGTTTGTTCTGTTGGATATGCTACCAAAAACTTTTCTTTTCCGGAATTTATAGTAATCACCCACTGGGTGTGTCGAATAAACTCCGTGTTAGTGGGGGTACGCTGAGTGCACCCGCTGGGTGTAGTCCCCAAGGCTAAGGTCGACTGCTGGCAGTCGGCCTTAGGCTTTATGATGTCAATCTTTCTGTCAGTCGACTGGTGGACTGGATTTCACAAACCGGTGGGGGCACGCTGAGTGCACCCACTGGGTGTAGTCCCCAAGGCTAAGGTCGACTGCTGGCAGTCGGCCTTAGGCTTTATAATGTCAATCTTTCTGTCAGTCGACTGGTCGACTGGATTTCACAAACCGGTGGGGGGGCACGCTGAGTGCACCCACTGGGTGTAGTCCCCGAGACTGTGGTCGACTGCTTGCAGTTGATCACAGTCTTAGAGAATGCATCTCGCACACTTTTTTTTTGAGGTCGACTGGTCGACTTTGTCTTCAACAGGATTAGTGGGGGCACGCTGAGTGCACCCACTGGGTGTAGTCCCCGAGACTACGGTCGAATGCTTGTATTTGGCTGTAGTCTTAGAAACGTGTGTTTATCCCTTTTTTTCACTCGGAAGTGAATTATATTTGACATTTAGTCGATTGGTTCTTCACAGAACTCCTGTGATCTTGTGGCTCGCTACTCAGAGCTGGAACAAAAACATACTCAAGTCGAGCTGAGCTTGAAGCTGGTTCAGGAGAAGCTGACAAAGGCAAAGGAGGAGACCGAAGGTATGTTTGGTGAGACCCTGACGACTGCTTTTCTCCTTGCTTGTTTCAGCACCTGATCTTGCAGGTAAGGTAAGGGAGGCCCAGCAGAAGAAAGACCTTGAGCTAGCTGAGAAGATCAAGCTTGCTGACGAGAAGTTAGCTTCAGTTACCAAGCTCGAACAAGACAATACCAATCTGAAAGCTGCTCTTGGGATTGCCAACAAGGAGGTCAGTCGACTGAAAACTGACAAAGCTGCCCTGACCGACCAAGTCAGCAAATTGACTGAGAAGAAAACTGAACTGGAGGCCTTCCTGAGTGGCCTTGCCAAAAAGTTGTTCCTTATGCTTGAAGGTAGACCTCCATGTTTGGCAAATATTTCCAATTGTGGCTTTTTCCATTCGACTATCTCCTTGACTTAGTGATCACCCTTGCAGAATTTTGTCAAAACTTTGAAGAAGAAACCAGCCGACTGGAGCCAAACCTTGACCCCGTCAATTCTCCGGTGAACGACGAAGTTGCCATGGATGTTTTCCGACTGGAGTCTCGTGTTGCAGCTGTCGTGGACTATCTCGCAAGGCTGAAGGCCGCCACATCTCGCATCGACTCGACGCTCTGGCCTGAGGAGACACTTCAGAATGACCTTGAGTCGCTGATGGCCCGCTTGAACACGATCCCTGGTCGAGTGCAGGAGTGGAAGAAGTCCTCGGCTCGGTGTGGTGCAGATGTCGCTCTGTGTCTGGCCCGAGTCCACTGCAAAGATGCGCGAGAAGAGAAGCTGGCGACCCTTCGGGTGGCCAATACCAAGAAGCACGACTTCAGATCCTTTATGGAAACTTTCCTTGCAGCTGCCACTCGGATCGCCGACGGGATTGACCTTGATGAATTTGTTGCACCTTCCAGCCCTCCACAGGAGGGGTAAAAAACTTCTTCTGGCTCGACGCTTTAAATTTGCCTCGGTATGCCGAGTGAAATTGTAACCGACAAACCTTAACAGGCTTGACGCCTGAGCACTTTCGGTTCCTTTAGATGTCGATTCAAACTTGGATTTGGTGCTTGAATACGATTGCCTTCGGCTCGGAATGTCTTTTGCAGGTTCAAGGCAAGGTGCCTGTGCTGCAATCGATTTATTCTTTAGTCCACTTAGACGAGCACTGGGCTGCAGCTAAGCCCCCGAGTGAGAGGGTTGCTCTTCACTCGGTAGGATTTTTATAACTTAGGCGAGTGCTTGGACTGCAGCTAAGCCCCCGAGTGAGAGGGTTGCTCTTCACTCGGTAGGATTTTTATAACTTAGGCGAGTGCTTGGACTGCAGCTAAGCCCCCGAGTGAGAGGGTTGCTCTTCACTCGGTAGGATTTTTATAACTTAGGCGAGTGCTTGGACTGCAGCTAAGCCCCCGAGTGAGAGGGTTGCTCTTCACTCGGTAGGATTTTTATAACTTAGGCGAGCACGAGGCTGCAGCTAAGCCTCCGAGTGGAAGGCTGGCTTACCACTCGGTAGGATTTTGATAACTTAGGCGAGCACGAGGCTGCAGCTAAGCCTCCGAGTGAGAGGACTGCTCTTCACTCGGTAGGATTTTGATAACTTAGGCGAGCACGAGGCTGCAGCTAAGCCCCCGAGTGAGAGGGTTGCTCTCTACTCGGTAGGATTTTTATAACTTAGGCGAGCACGAGGCTGCAGCTAAGCCTCCGAGTGGAAGGCTGGCTTACCACTTGGTAGGATTTTGATAACTTAGGCGAAACGGATTCGCAGCTAAGCCTCCGAGTGGGAGTCTGGCTCACCACTCGGTAGGATTTTGATAACTTAGGCGAAACGGATTCGCGGCTAAGCCTCCGAGTGGGAGTCTGGCTCACCACTCGGTAGGATTTTTACAAACTTAGGCGAAACGGATTCGCAGCTAAGTCACCCACTGAGGGGAATTTCATTGGACAAAAAATAAAAAGTGACAGATATTATGGAGGAACTATGACACTTATTATTTTGAGGTCCATGGACTACAGAAGTACTTTATTGCAACTCATCCGAGTGATAAAGCTTAAGTGTAAAACGGGCGGAGTAACTCCGTGTTCCAAGCTCGGGGCTCGTCGATATTATGCTCGACGTTGTAAAGGCGGTACGCCCCGTTGTGGAGAACCTTGGTGACGATGAAGGGGCCTTCCCAAGAAGGAGCAAGCTTGTGTGGTTTGTGCTGATCCACTCGGAGAACCAAATCCCCTTCCTGGAAGGCTCGACCTCTCACATTTCGGGCGTGGAAACGCCGCAGATCTTGTTGGTAGATGGTCGACCGGATCAGAGCCATCTCCCTTTCTTCCTCTAAAAGGTCGACTGCGTCCTGCCGCGCTTGTTCAGCTTCTGCTTCGTTGTAGATTTCAACTCGAGGAGCATTGTGGAGAAGATCACTCGGCAAGACTGCTTCAGCTCCATAGACCAAGAAGAATGGAGTTCTTCCGGTCGACCGATTAGGCGTGGTCCGCAGTCCCCAGAGTACAGATGGAAGTTCGTCGACCCAAGCTCCAGCCGCGTGTTTGAGATCACGCATCAGTCAAGGCTTCAGTCCCTTGAGAATCAGTCCATTAGCTCGCTCTGCTTGTCCATTCGACTGCGGATGGGCGACTGATGCGTAGTCGACCCGTGTGCCCTGGGAGTCGCAGAAAGCTCTGAATTCCTCTGAGTCAAAGTTCGACCCATTATCCGTAATGATGCTGTGCGGGACTCCATATCTGAATATTAGTTCCCTGATGAAGCTAACAGCAGTACCGGTGTCAAGGCTCTTGATTGGTTTAGCCTCGATCCACTTGGTGAACTTGTCGACTGCCACCAGTACATGCGTGAAGCCACTTCGTCCTGTTCTCAAAGGACCGATCATGTCCAGCCCCCAAACTGCAAAAGGCCAGACGAGTGGGATGGTCTTCAAAGCTGACGCAGGCTTGTGCGACATATTCGAGTAGAACTGACATCCCTCGCACTTATCTACTATCTCTTTTGCCATCTCATTCGCCTTGGGCCAGTAAAATCCGGATCGGTATGCTTTGGCCACGATGGTCCGAGAGGACGCATGATGACCACAGGTCCCCGAGTGAATATCATTGAGGATGAGTCGACCTTCTTCTGGTGTTATGCACTTCTGACCGACTCCAGTCGCGCTTTCTCTGTATAATTGTCCTTTGATTACGGTAAAGGCCTTAGATCGACGGACGATCTGCCGAGCCTCTTCCTCCTCCTCCGAAAGCTCTTTCCTCAAGATATATGCGACATACGGAATCGTCCAGTCGGGAATGACCACCAAAACCTCCAGGATCAAGTCGACCACCGCTGGGACTTCAACTTCAGTCGGATCTGTGGCGCTCTTGGGCTGCGGAGTTTCTTCGGTGAAAGGATCTTCTTTGACTGACGGAGTGTGTATATTCTCCAAGAGCACACCACTCGGAATGGCTTCTCTCTTGGAACCTATCTTTGCTAGATCATCAGCTGCTTGATTTTTCAGTCGGGGTATATGATGGAGCTCCAACCCCTCGAACTTCTTCTCCAGCTTCCTCACTGCACTGCAGTATCCAGTCATGGTTGGGCTTCTCACGTCCCACTCTTTCATCACCTGATTGACCACTAAATCCGAGTCGCCATAGACCATTAGGCGACGGACGCCGAGTGAAATGGCCATGCGCAACCCATATAGGAGGGCCTCATATTCTGCCTCATTGTTGGAGGAATCAAAGTGAATCTGGAGCACATATCTGAGCTTATCTCCTCTGGGGGAAACCAGGACAACCCCAGCACCGGAACCATTCAACATCTTAGAGCCATCGAAAAACATGGTCCAATGCTCCGAGTGAACTTCAGTCGGCTGCTGTTGTTCAATCCACTCGGCGAGGAAATCTGCTATCGCCTGGGACTTAATGGCTTTCTTTGCCTCAAACTTGATATCAAGGGGAAGAAGTTCAATCGCCCATTTGGCCACTCGACCAGTTGCATCTCTATTGTGCAAAATCTCTGATAGTGGAGCGTCGCTGACGACTGTGATGGAATGGTCAGAGAAATAATGAGCAACCTTCTTTGTGGTCATGTATATTCCATACACAAGCTTCTGATAATGAGGATATCTCTGCTTGGATGGAGTCAAGACTTCAGACAAATAATACACTGGGCGCTGAACTTTGAGAGCTTTTCCTTCTTCTTCCCGCTCGACCGTTAGCACAGTACTGACGACTTGTCCTGTGGCTGCGATGTAGAGCAACAGAGGCTCTTTGCTGATTGGAGCAGCAAGCACCGGCTGGGTGGAGAGCAGAGCTTTTAGCTCGGCAAACGCTGCATCGGCTTCTGGAGTCCACTCGAACTTGTCAGCCTTCTTCATCAGTCGGTAAAGAGGCAGTGCCTTTTCACCGAGTCGTGAGATGAATCGACTTAATGCGGCCAAGCATCCAGTAAGCTTCTGGACATCGTGCACTCGCACAGGGTGTTTCATTCGGAGAATAGTGCCAATCTTCTCTGGGTTAGCGTCGATTCCCCGTTCGGAAACGAGAAAACCGAGTAACTTGCCACCAGGAACTCCAAATGTGCACTTTGATGGATTGAGCTTGATATCATACCTTCTGAGGTTGGCAAATGTTTCGGCGAGGTCAGCGAGCAGGTCGGAACCTTTTCGTGACTTGACAACAATATCATCCATATAAGCTTCCACATTCCGACTGATTTGGGTGAGTAGACACTTCTGAATCATTCGCATAAATGTGGCTCCGGCATTCTTGAGGCCGAATGGCATGGTGATATAGCAGAAGCACCCGAATGGAGTGATGAAAGCTGTTTTTACCTCATCGGGCCCGTACAGACGGATCTGGTGGTACCCGGAGTAAGCATCTAAAAAAGACAACCTCTCGCATCCCGCGGTCGAGTCAACAATTTGATCTATGCGAGGGAGAGGAAAGTGCTCTTTCGGGCAGGCCCGGTTGATGTGCTTGAAATCAATGCACATTCGGAGCGACTTGTCCTTCTTAGGAACCATGACGACATTAGCGAGCCACTCGGAGTGGTATATCTCTCGGATAAATCCTGCCGCCAACAGTCGAGCCACTTCTTCACCGATGGCCTTTCTCTTCTGGACGGCGGACCGCCGAAGATGCTCTTTGACTGGTTTTGCAGACGAGTCGACTCTTAGGCGATGCTCAGCCAGTCCCCTGGGAACACCTGGCATGTCAGCGGGCTTCCATGCAAAAATGTCCCAGTTCTCACGGAGGAACTGGATGAGCGCTTCTTCCTATTTTGGGTCGAGTGTTGTGGAGATGCGGGTCGGAGCTGCTTCGGGGTCGGTCGGGTGAATGTGAACAGGCTTCGTCTCACCGGACGACTGGAATGCAGACTCTGTGGCGGGCTTCTTGGATCGCAACAAGTCACTCGGATCTGCGTTTTGCTTGTATTCTTCGAACTCGACCGCTGTCACTTGGGAATCGGCAATCTTGGAGCCCTTCTGAAAGCACTCCTCTGCCTTTTTCCTATCACCGGTGACCGTGATCACACCTTTGGGACCGGGCATCTTCAATTTGAGGTACACGTAACATGGTCGAGCCATGAACCGTGCATAGGCTGGTCTCCCCAAAATGGCATGATATGCACTTTGAAAATCCACGACCTCAAACGTCAACTTTTCTTTGCGAAAATGCTTCGAATCACCAAACACTACGTCCAAAGCTATCTGGCCGAGTGACTCGGCCTTCTTCCCTGGTATAACTCCATGGAAGCTCATGTTACTAGTGCTCAGTCGGGACATCGGAATGCCCATACCTTTCAATGTGTCTGCATACAATAAGTTCAGCCCACTTCCACCATCCATCAGCACCTTTGTCAGTCGAGTGCCTTCGACAACTGGATCGACCACCAAAGCTTGCCTCCCGGGGGTGGCAATATGAGTCGGGTGATCAGATTGGTCGAATGTGATGGGTGTTTGAGACCACTTCAGATAATTTGCCTTTGCTGGGGCAACCATGTTCACCTCTCGGTTAATCACTTTCAGTCGACTTCTGCTTTCCACATCTGCAAAGATCATCAGAGTGGAGTTGATATGCGGATATCCTCCCTCACTGTCCTCTTTGTCTTCGGCCTTGTCCGACTCCTTCTCCTTGTCCTTAGATTGTTTTCCCTGAAACTGCTGGATCAGGAGTCGACATTGGCGAGTGGTGTGCTTTGGGTAAATGATATTCCCCTCTTCATCTTTCTTCGTGTGAATGTGACACGGCATATCCATCACGTCGTTCCCTTCTTTATCCTTTACTTTCTTGGGGTTCCAGGATCCTTTTGGTTTCCCCTTAAACTTTCCTTGAGTCACGGCCAGAGCCTCTCCAGGAGCTGCCGGTTCAGCCTTCCGCTTCTGTTTCCGACTGGTGTTTCCTTTTTCCGACTGACTCGGCTTGTGCTTGCCGCTTCGGAGTCGGTCTTCTTCTTCGCCGTTGGCGTACTTGGTAGCAATCTCCATCATCCGACTCAAGGTCATGTCACCGGTTCGACCAAATTTCAAACTCAGTTCTCTGTTCTTGACGCCGTCTTTGAAGGCGCATACTGCCTGATGATCAGAGACATTTTCCACAGTGTGATGCAAAGTGATCCACCTCTGAATATACTCTCTGAGAGTCTCATTAGTTTTCTGTACGCAGACTTGCAACTCTGTCAATCCCGCTGGTCGCTTGCAAGTCCCTTCAAACGTTCTGACGAACACTCGGGACAGATCTTCCCAAGTGTAAATGCTGCTAGGAGGTAATTGAGTCAACCATGCCCTGGCAGAACCTTCCAACATGAGGGGCAAATGCTTCATGGCCACCTCGTCGTTCCCACCACCGATCTGAACTGCCACTCGGTAGTCTTCAAGCCAAGTTTCAGGCTTAGACTCACCAGTGAACTTGCTGACTCCTGTTGCCAACCTGAAATTGGGGGGGATAACTGCGGCTCTGATAGCTCTGCTGAAACATTCAGGACCAGAAACATGTACTCGACTGCTCGTGGGTACATCTCTGTCGAGTGCGCCTCGATGGGCCCTGTTCTGGTCGACCAACCCTTGCACGATAATGGATCGCGCGTCGAAGCCTGGCTCTCTGGGGTCAACTGGAACCCTATGCCCTGTATTGTACTGACGCCTATCATCTGGCTGCCGAGGAGCGTAAGACCCACCCCTCGGAGGGGAATAGGGCACTCGACGCCTATCATCTCGGTCGAGTCTGTCGCCATATTGATCTCGCCGATTCTCACGCCCTTCGCGCCGCGGAGGCGATCTGGGGCTGTGAGCCGACTGAACCGTATTCACAGTGACAGATCGACTGTGAATTCTGTTGCGCGACAGAGACACGGCTGAATTCTGATCTCCTGCTGCCCGGAGCAGATCCCTGATCTGCAGCAAACCTCTGCCAGCTTCCGACTGCGAAGGCTGAATGGACTCTGCTATACGGGTCGCAGCTGCTAAATTCTGAATTGGGGTTCGATATACCTGAGTCGGCGGGAAGAGTTGACGTCGACTGGTGTCGGGAACTCGTTGCCGCGCGCGCTCGTCGAGTGCTCGCTGAAGGTTCTCCAGTCGAGTGCGCTCGGCCAAATTGGCCAGACGCGCCTCCTCCAAGGCACGAGCCTCGGGGGTTTCTCCTGCGATGGGAATACGCAGGGGATCCTCGTTCCTGCGGCGAAGCTCTTCTCTTTGCAGAGAGTCGAGTGGCTCGGGCTGGTACTCTTCGTAGTCTCGTGCAGGGTCGCCGCCGTCACCTGCTCCACCACCACGGGCGAAGCCAGGAGGGCTGTGGGGCCCGTCGACCATCAAGATTTCCGCCGCTGGATCACTGCTTCCGCACTCGGATGCAGTCTCTCCGGAGCCAGTCGACTGATCGAACAAGCTGTAGAGAGATTCGTTGGGCTCGATTGCCGCAACTTGTGTAGTGGCCGATCGGCGAGCCACCGCGTGACTCACCCATCGCTGAAGCCTCGACCGGCCTGAGCGCTTGCGCTGGTGGGAGACCGGGAGGGTGGATGATGGAGGAGCCGACCGATACTGGGTCGACGGTTGCCGCAGCAGAACGCCGCGGACACATGCGCGAAAATGCGTTGCACCGCGGACGGGGAGCGCGTCTACGTCGAGTGGAGCCTCCTGGAGCCATGCGGAGTCGTCGGCGATGAAGGTGAGAGTGCCGAGACGGATCTCTTGACCCTTGACCAAAACTCCAGCAGACACCATGATGAGAGTACTCGGAAGAATCGCAACTTCTCCACAAAATCGCTAAAACACCTGCCCCACGGTGGGCGCCAACTGTCGTGGTTCTAAGCCTGACAGTAGAGTGGGGGGTAGGTATGGAGAGGCAAGGTCCTAGCTATGGAGAGGTTGTAAGCACAAAGGATGTACGAGTTCAGGCCCTTCTCGGAAGAAGTAACAGCCCTACGTCTCGGAGCCCGGAGGCGGTCGAGTGGATTATCAATGTATGAATTACAAGGTGCCGAACCCTTCTGCCTGTGGAGGGGGGTGGCTTATATAGAGTGCGCCAGGACCCCAGCCAGCCCACGTAGGAGAGGGTTTAAGGTGAGTTAAGTCTGGGGCGTTACTGGTAACGCCCCACATAAAGGCCTTTACTATCATAAAGTCTACTTGATTACAGGCCGTTGCAGTGCAGAGTGCCTCTTGACCTCCTGGTGGTCGAGTGAGTCTTCGTGGTCGAGTCCTTCAGGCCAGTCGAGTGAATCCTAGTTGGTCGACTGGAAGGCGACCTCTTCTAAGGATGTCCTGGGGTAAGTTACTTGGATCAGGTCCATGACCCTACCCTAGGTACATAACCCCATCACCCGGGGGTCCACCGGGTGGGTCCACCTGTCCCGGGGGGGCACATGGGCTGTAAGGGGGTGCGCCTTGGCCTAATGGGCCAAGGGCACCAGCCCCACATAGGCCCATGCGCCTAGGGTTCAAGGGGGCAAGAGTCCTAGGAGGGTAAGGCACCTCCTAGGTGCCTTGGGAGGAGGGAAAACCCCCCCTTGGCCGCCGCACCCCCTAGGAGATTTGATCTCCTAGGGCCGGCCACCCCCCCTTGGCACCCCTATATATAGTGGGGGAGAGGAGGGACTTCATACCTGAACGCCCTGGCCTTTGGTTGCCTCCTTCTCCCTTTCCCAACACCTCCTCCACCTCCATAGTGCTTAGCGAAGCTCTGCCGGAGTACTGCAGCTCCATCAACACCACGCCGTCGTGCTGCTGCTGGTGCCATCTCCCTCAACCTCTCCTCCCTTCCTTGCTGGATCAAGAAGGAGGAGACGTGGCTGTTCCGTACGTGTGTTGAACGCGGAGGTGCCGTCCGTTCGGCGCAGGTCATCGGTGATTTGGATCACGTCGAGTACGACTACATCATCACCTTGCAAGCTTCCGCACGCGATCTACAAGTGGTATGTAGATGCAAACTCTCTCCCTAGACTCGTTGCTTAGATGAACTCATAGATGGATCTTGGTGAAACCGTAGGAAAAAATTTAATTTTCTGCAACGTTCCCCAACAGTGGCATCATGAGCTAGGTCTATGCGTAGTTCTCTTTGCACGAGTAGAACACAACTTTGTTGTGGGCGTGGATTTTGTCATCTTACTTGCCTCTACTAGTCTTTTCTTGCTCAACGGTATTGTGGGATGAAGCGGCCCGGACCAACCTTACACGTACACTTACGTGAGACCGGTTCCACCGACTGACATGCACAAGTTGCATAAGGTGGCTGGCGGGTGTCTGTCTCTCCCACCTTAGTTGGAGCGGAATCGATGAACAGGGCCCTTATGAAGGGTAAATATAAGTTGACAAAATCACGTTGTGGTGATTCGTAGGTAAGAAAACGTTCTTGCTAGAACCCAATTGCAGCCACGTAAAAGATGCAACAACAATTAGAGGACGTCTAACTTGTTTTTGCAGCGATTGATCATGTGATGTGATATGGCCAGAAGTTGTGATGAATGATGAATTGTGATGTATGAGATCATGTTCTTTGTAATAGGATTCACGACTTGCATGTCGATGAGTATGACAACCGGCAGGAGCCATAGGAGTTGTCATTATTTTTTGTATGACCTGCGTGTCATTGAATAACGTCATGTAAACTACTTTACTTTATTGCTAAACGTTAGTCATAGAAGTAGAAGTAGTCGTTGGCGTGACAACTTCATGAAGACACGATGATGGAGATCATGATGATGGAGATCATGGTGTCAAGCCGGTGACAAGATGATCATGGAGCCCCGAAGATGAAGATCAATGGAGCTATATGATATTGGCCATATCATGTCACAACTATATAATTGCATGTGATGTTTATTATGTATTATGCATCTTGTTTACTTAGGACGACGGTAGTAAATAAGATTATCCCTTATAAAATTTCAAGAAGTGTTCTCCCCTAACTGTGCACCGTTGCTACAGTTCGTCGTTTCTAAGCACCACGTGATGATTGGGTGTGATGGATTCTTACGTTCACATACAACGGGTGTAAGACAGTTTTACACAGCGAAAACACTTAGGGTTAACTTGACGAGCCTAGCATGTGCAGACATGGCCTCGGAACACGGAGACCGAAAGGTCGAACATGAGTCGTATGGAAGATACGATCAACATGAAAATGTTCACCGACGATGACTAGTCCGTCTCACGTGATGATCGGACACGGGCTAGTCGACTCGGATCGTGTAACACTTAGATGACTAAAGGGATGTCTAATCTAAGTGGGAGTTCATAATTTGATTAGAACTTTATTATCATGAACTTAGTCTAAAACCTTTGCAAATATGTCTTGTAGATCAATGGCCAACGCTAATGTCAACATGAACTTCAACGCGTTCCTAGAGAAAACCAAGCTGAAAGATGATGGCAGCAACTATACGGACTGGGTCCGGAACCTGAGGATCATCCTCATAGCTGCCAGGAAACAATATGTCCTAGAAGGACCGCTAGGTGACGCTCCCGTCCCAGAGAACCAAGACATTATGAATGCTTGGCAGTCTCGCGCTGATGATTACTCCCTCGTTCAGTGCGGCATGCTTTACAGCTTAGAACCAGGGCTCCAAAAGCGTTTTGAGCATCACGGAGCATATGAGATGTTCGAAGAGCTGAAACTAGTTTTTCAAGCTCATGCCCGGGTCGAGAGATATGATGTCTCTGACAAGTTCTACAGTTGTAAGATGGAGGAAAACAGTTCTGTCAGTGAGCACATCCTAAAGCATTAACCTCCCAGATGAGGCGGTCATTGACAGAATCCTCCAGTCGCTCCCACCAAGCTACAAGAGCTTTGTGATGAACTACAACATGCAGGGAATGGAAAAGACCATTCCTGAAGTGTTCTCGATGCTGAAGTCAGCAGAGGCTGAAATCAAGAAAGAACATCAAGTGTTGATGGTCAATAAGACCACTAAGTTCAAGAAGGGCAAGGGTAAGAAGAACTTCAAGAAGGACGGCAAAGATGTTGCCGCGCCTGGTAAGCCAGTTACCGGGAAGAAGTCAAAGAATGGACCCAAGCCTGAGACTGAGTGCTTTTATTGCAAGGGGAAGGGTCACTGGAAGCGGAACTGCCCCAAATACTTAGCGGATAAGAAGGCCGGCAACACCAAAGGTATATTTGATATACATGTGATTGATGTGTACCTTACCAGTAATCGTAGTAACTCCTGGGTATTTGATACCGGTGCCGTTGCTCATATTTGTAACTCACAGCAGGAGCTGCGGAATAAACGGAGACTGGCAAAGGACGAGGTGACGATGCGCGTCGGGAATGGTTCCAGAGTCGATGTGATCGTCGTCGACACGCTGCCTCTACATTTACCTACGGGATTAGTTTTGAACCTTAATAATTGTTATTTAGTGCCAAGTTTGAGCATGAACATTGTATCAGGATCTCGTTTAATACGAGATGGCTACTCATTTAAGTCTGAGAATAATGGTTGTTCGATTTATATGAGAGATATGTTTTATGGTCATGCTCCGATGGTCAATGGTTTATTCTTAATGAATCTCGAGCGTAATATTACACATGTTCATAGTGTAGATGCCAAAAGATTTAAAGTTGATAACGATAGTCCCACATACTTGTGGCACTGCCGCCTTGGTCACATTAGTGTCAAGCGCATGAAGAAGCTCCATGCCGATGGACTTTTAGAGTCTCTTGATTATAAATCGTTTGACACGTGCGAACCATGCCTCTTGGGCAAAATGACCAAGACTCCGTTCTCCGGAACAATGGAGCGAGCAACCAACTTGTTGGAAATCATACATACCGATGTGTGCGGTCCAATGAGCGTTGAGGCTCGCGGAGGATATCGTTATGTTCTCACTCTCACAGATGACTTGAGTAGATATGGGTATGTCTACTTAATGAAACACAAGTCTGAGACCTTTGAAAAGTTCAAGGAATTTCAGAATGAGGTGGAGAATCAACGTGACCGAAAGATAAAATTCTTACGATCAGATCGTGGAGGAGAATACTTAAGTCACGAATTTGGTACACACTTAAAGAAATGTGGAATCGTTTCACAGCTCACGCCGCCTGGAACACCTCAGCGAAACGGTGTGTCCGAACGTCGTAATCGCACTCTATTGGATATGGTGCGGTCTATGATGTCTCTTACCGATTTACCGCTATCATTTTGGGGATACGCTCTAGAGACAGCTACATTCACTTTAAATAGGGCACCGTCTAAATCCGTTGAGACGACAGCGTATGAATTATGGTTTGGAAAGAAACCTAAGCTGTCGTTTCTAAAAGTTTGGGGATGCGAAGCTTATGTCAAGAAACTTCAACCTGAAAAGCTCGAACCCAAGTCGGAAAGATGTGTATTCATAGGATACCCTAAGGAAACTATAGGGTATACCTTCTACTTAAGATCCGAAGGCAAGATCTTTGTTGCCAAGAACGGATGCTTTCTGGAAAAAGAGTTTCTCTCGAAAGAAGTAAGTGGGAGGAAAGTAGAACTCGATGAAGTACTACCTCTTGAGCGGGATAGTGACGCAGCACAGGAAACCATTCCTGTGATGCCCACACCAACTGAAGAGGAAAACCATGATAATGATCAAGGTACTTCGGATCAAGTTACTGCTGAACTTCGTAGGTCCACAAGGACACGTTCCGCACCAGAGTGGTACGGCAACCCTGTCCTGGAAATCATGTTGTTAGACAACAATGAACCTTCGAACTATGAAGAAGCAATGACGGGCCCGGATTCCAACAAATGGCTTGAAGCCATGAAATCCGAGATAGAATCCATGTATGAAAACAAAGTATGGACTTTGACAGACTTGCCCGATGATCGGCGAGCGATAGAAAACAAATGGATCTTTAAGAAGAAGACGGACGCGGATGGTAATGTTACCATCTATAAAGCTTGACTTGTCGCTAAGGGTTATCGACAGGTTCAAGGGATTGACTACGACGAGACATTCTCTCCCGTAGCGAAGCTAAAGTCCGTACGAATCATGTTAGCAATTGCCGCATACTATGATTATGAGATATGGCAGATGGACGTCAAAACAGCATTCCTTAACGGGCATCTTAAGGAAGAACTGTATATGATGCAGCCGGAAGGTTTTGTCGATCCTCAGAACGCTAACAAAGTATGCAAGCTCCAGCGATCCATTTATGGACTGGTGCAAGCATCTCGGAGTTGGAACATTCGCTTTGATGAGATGATCAAAGCGTTTGGGTTTATGCAGACTTATGGAGAAGTCTGCGTTTACAAGAAAGTGAGTGGGAGCTCTGTAGCATTTCTCATATTATATGTAGATGACATACTCCTGATGGGAAATAATATAGAATTTCTGGACAGCATTAAGGCCTACTTGAATAAGTGTTTTTCAATGAAGGACCTTGGAGAAGCTGCTTATATATTAGGCATCAAGATCTATAGAGATAGATCGAGACGCCTCATAGGTCTTTCACAAAGCACATACCTTGATAAGATTTTGAAGAGATTCAGAATGGATCAGTCCAAGAAGGGGTTCTTGCCTATGTTACAAGGTATGAGACTGAGCTCAGCTCAGTCACCGACCACGGCAAAAGATAAAGAAGAGATGAATGTCATCCCCTATGCTTCAGCCATAGGATCTATTATGTATGCCATGCTGTGTACCAGACCCGATGTAAACCTTGCCGTAAGTTTGGTAGCAAGATACCAAAGTAATCCCGGCAAGGAACACTGGACAGCGGTCAAGAATATCCTGAAGTACCTGAAAAGGACAAAGGACATGTTTCTCGTTTATGGAGGAGACGAAGAGCTCGTCGTAAAGGGTTACGTCGACGCTAGCTTCGACTCAGATCTGGATGACTCTAAGTCACAAACCGGATACGTGTATATGTTGAATGGTGGAGCAGTAAGCTGGTGCAGCTGCAAGCAGAGCGTCGTGGCGGGATCTACGTGTGAAGCGGAGTACATGGCGGCCTCGGAGGCAGCACATGAAGCGATTTGGGTGAAGGAGTTCATCACCGACCTAGGAGTCATACCCAATGCGTCGGGGCCGATCAAACTCTTCTGTGACAACACTGGAGCTATTGCCCTCGCAAAGGAGCCCAGGTTTCACAAGAAGACCAGGCACATCAAGCGTCGTTTCAACTCCATCCGTGAAAATGTTCAAGATGGAGACATAGAGATTTGCAAAGTGCACACGGATCTGAATGTCGCAGATCCGCTGACTAAACCTCTCTCGCGTGCAAAACATGATCAACACCAGAACTCTATGGGTGTTCGATTCATCACAATGTAACTAGATTAGTGACTCTAGTGCAAGTGGGAGACTGTTGGAAATATGCCCTAGAGGCAATAATAAAAGTATTATTATATTTCATTGTTCATGATAATTGTCTTTTATTCATGCTATAACTGTATTATCCGGAAATGGTAATACACGTGTGAATACTTAGACCACACTATGTCCCTGGTAAGCCTCTAGTTGACCAGCTCGTTGTGATCAACAGATAGTCATGGTTTCCTGACTATGGACATTGGATGTAGTTGATAACGGAATCACATCATTAGGAGAATGATGTGATGGACAAGACCCAATCCTAAGCATAGCATAAAAGATCGTGTAGTTCGTTTTGCTAGAGCTTTGCAAGTGTCAAGTATCTCTTCCTTCGACCATGAGATCGTGTAACTCCCGGATACCGTAAGAATGCCTTGGGTGTACCAAACGTCACAACGTAACTGGGTGACTATAAAGGTACATTACAGGTATCTCCGAAAGTAGCTGTTGGGTTGACACGGATCGAGACTGGGATTTGTCACTCCGTATGACGGAGAGGTATCTCTGGGCCCACTCGGTAATGCATCATCATATTGAGCTCAATGTGACCAAGGTGTTGGACACGGGATCATGCATTACGGTACGAGTAAAGTGACTTGCCGGTAACGAGACTGAACAAGGTATTGGGATACCGACGATCGAGTCTCGGGCAAGTAACGTACCGATTGACAAAGGAAATTGCATACAGGGTTTGATCGAATCCTCGACATAGTGGTTCATCCGATGACAACATCGAGGAGCATGTGGGAGCCATCATGGGTATCCAGATCCCGCTGATGGTTATTGACTAAGAGAGTCTCGGTCATGTCTGCATGTCTCCCGAACCCGTAGGGTCTACACACTTAAGGTTCAGTTACGCTAGGGTTATAGGGATATGTATATGCAGTAACCCGAATGTTGTTCGGAGTCCCGGATGAGATCCCGGACGTCACGAGGAGTTCCGGAATGGTCCAGAGGTAAAGATTTATATATGGGAAGTCCTGTTTCGGGCATCGGGACAAGTTTCGGGGTTATCGGTATTGTACCGGGACCACCGGAAGGGTCCCGGGGGTCCACCGGGTGGGTCCACCTGTCCCGGGGGGCCACATGGGCTGTAAGGGGGTGCGCCTTGTCCTAATGGGCCAAGGGCACCAGCCCCACATAGGCCCATGCGCCTAGGGTTCAAGGGGGCAAGAGTCCTAGGAGGGTAAGGCACCTCCTAGGTGCCTTGGGGGGAGGGAAAACCCCCCCTTGGCCGCCGCACCCCCTAGGAGATTTGATCTCCTAGGGCCGGCCACCCCCCCTTGGCACCCCTATATATAGTGGGGGAGAGGAGGGACTTCATACCTGAACGCCCTGGCCTTTGGTTGCCTCCTTCTCCCTTTCCCAACACCTCCTCCACCTCCATAGTGCTTAGCGAAGCTCTGCCGGAGTACTGCAGCTCCATCAACACCACGCCGTCGTGCTGCTGCTGGTGCCATCTCCCTCAACCTCTCCTCCCTTCCTTGCTGGATCAAGAAGGAGGAGACGTGGCTGTTCCGTACGTGTGTTAAACGCGGAGGTGCCGTCCGTTCGGCGCAGGTCATCGGTGATTTGGATCACGTCGAGTACGACTACATCATCACCTTGCAAGCTTCCGCACGCGATCTACAAGTGGTATGTAGATGCAAACTCTCTCCCTAGACTCGTTGCTTAGATGAACTCATAGATGGATCTTGGTGAAACCGTAGGAAAAATTTTAATTTTCTGCAACGTTCCCCAACAATCCGAGTGCAGGAGATGGCCGTCCTTGGTGTCGAATTCCAGCATGGCCACGACCGCCCTCCTCGAGGGTGGCGGTGCATCAGGCTCCCGAAGCACGATGATCTCCAAGGTGTGAAGGAGAGGGCACCAACACTACTCGTGGGAGGGTTCTCCATCTGTCCATCATGTTTCCTGCTACGGATCGCTCGACCATGGAGAAATCATTCCACTCGCCAATGAGCCTAGGATGCGATCAAAACGGACCATTTTCTCAATGCACCTCTATCACATCCCCTAAAACTTAACTCTACATACCACCTTCATAAACTTAACTTCCAAAAATTTGAGGGGTTTGTGAGGCCTAGTCCTTCCCCTAAATATAACTTTCAATAGTTTGAGAGGTCTGAATAGGTGAATGTCCAAATTCTCCTACTTTTGAGAAGTGGCTTGGTTATTGGGGAAATTTCCTTATTTTAAGGGAGTTCTCAAATTTTGGGACAAAAGCTAGATAGGTAGGTCCCAAAAAATTAGTTTTCAAAGTGTTTTATGATTTTTGCGGAAGTACGAGGATACCCGTTTTATTTTGAGACTGTCCATGTGGCGGTTGAACAAATAGGGGTTGCACGGGCGAACCGGTCTCCACTCTCCAAAAAGTTTTCACTACTGCTTAGGTCGAAGCTTCGCATTAAGCGCAAGTACAATAAGATGATGTATGCAGGCTATAAAAGATGCCACATCAAATTTTTGTCTAGTTGAAAGAGTCTTCTAACATCCTTTGTGAGAGGAAAAACCAAGCCACGTATTAATGACATATCATTAATATATGACTTATTATTCTATAAATGGACTATTTTATTGGTTATAGATGATAGGTCTACTTCACATAGCAAGCTGTGGGTTTGTACTATCTCCATTCTGATTTATTAGTCTCCTTCGCATTTAGGGTTATACTTTGACCATAATTTTAACTAATAAAATACTATTTCGTCTTATAATGTAAGACGTTTTTTGATACCACACACGACACTAGTGTAAAAGAAGTGTCTTACATTACGGGACATGGGTAAGTTATACATAGCAAAAATAATATTATCAAAAACTATATTTAAATATGAATCCAACGATATAATATTTAATGACATGCATTAATATTTTCTTAGTTAAATCTATAATCAAAATTTGGTATAAACTATGAAGGGGACTAATAAACCAAGACTATTATAATGCTCTAATTTTGCTTCCTTTTCACGTCCAAATTTTTTTCTGATGAAATGCTGCAAGGAGGAAGCGGAAAGGAAATTGTTATTATGTGCGAAGGGAAGGAGGCCAAGCAACAATCCCTTTCCATTACTATCATATATATACTCACTCCTTCCATCTATATAGGGCCTAATGTACTTTTTAAGACCGCCTTTAAATATTGACAAGATTAATAGTACATGACATGCACAATGTGAAAATTATATCATTAAAAGCTCCTTTCACACACGAATTTAACAGTGTGCTTTGTGTAAGTTACATGTCATATATTATTGCTCTAATATTTGGTCAAAGTTAGCCTCAAAAAACGCATTAGTCCCTATATAGATGGATTATATAGACTACGATTTGTATACATATATGCTCATGCATTCATCTCTATGAACATACGTACGCACATCTTATCTTTATAAATACTGTCAAGATACTAAGCCGGCAGTCGCTATAGACGTCTTCGTAATCATAGAGCATGTCTCCCACACCGAACACACGTCGCCGAAAGGGCTGAGTTAAATCCAGCAAACATAACTCGACTAATTTGTTAACACCAAACTCCGCTGCGGGTAAAATCCCGGTCACTATTATCTCAGGCGATGCAGCCGAGGCTCAGGCACCCTTCAGTAGGCTCTGGCGAGGACGCCGGCCTCCGTCTCCATCACAGTCGGCGCGCCGCCCCAGGGGTCGGCGCAGACGACCGCGACCTGGGCCCCGCAGAGCGCCGCGAGCTGCCCGGCCTTGTCCAGCAGCACCCTCCTCCGGTTCCTGAAGGCCAGGGCCCGCTTCCGCTCGTTCTCCATCAGAGCCGGGACGCCCTCCTCCGTCTCCATCACGGTGAGCGCGCCGCCCTCGGGGTCGGTGCAGACGACCGTGACGGCGACCCCGCAGAGCGCCGCGAGCTGCCTCGCCTTGTCCAGCAACCCCCTCCGCCGTGTCGTGAAGGCCAGGCGCCGCTTCCGCTCGGTCTCCATGAGGCGCGCCATGGCTTCGTGGCTCCGGTGGTCACTGTTGCCGATCTCGGGATATATATAGGCGCGGCGCGGTCTCGGACGCTGTCGCTACGGTCGTTGTGCGATGTGATTCGTGGACTTCGAAGATGCAAAAAGGCAGGAGTCTGTATATATGAAGAGCCTTGACGTGCTCGTAGGTACAATCCGAGGCGGAGTTGTCATCCGAGTATAGATCGTTTCCGCGTCTGCACGTTCGTACGATCGAAGCGGAAAATTGTCGGAAATATGAGCAAATTACTATGAGATTTAATTTAAATAAATAGAAGATAAATCATGACTACAATAGCAGAGATTAAACTAATCATGCGAACTAGCATAGCAGATGAACATATCACATCTAGGGCATATATTAGAAGCATGAATTCTACCACGATCTCGAACAGGAAGGATAGAATCACATACGGTGCAGCACCGCCGGTGTTGACGTTGTCACCCATGTCGTCGAGGACGAGGTTGCCGAGGTCGGGGAAGAAGTCGTCGTTCGCGAAGTCGTCGCTGCCAGCAGTCACGTGAGTGCGCTCCCCAAAAATCTGATCACCCCTCTCCCGTACAGGATCACGAGAGGCGGGGTTCCGGAGGACTGCTGTCCCTTCTCGCGGTGCACGCCGGAAGGAGGGATGGAGAAGACTTGCTTGACGACGCAATGATCTAGAACGGTGGTGAGAAACCATACGAAGCCGCGGCCGCTAGGGTAGACGTCTGCCTGACTATATAGTGCGGCTCGGGTAGGTCGTGGGAGTAAACCCCACGTCCGAGTCGTCACAATCCAAAAGAATCGAAAACGATAATTAATGACTCATTAATTTTCCCATGCAGCAAAAATATAGACAACGTGCATAGCTCTGTCATCGACTCGGCTTAATCCCGCAACTCGCGGTGCGACGAGGCGTGGCGAGGCGAGCGAGGAGGAGGAGCGCGTGTGTAGGTCTTCCCTTCTCATGCTCATACAAGTGGTAGAAGAGCTCACCTTATAAAGAGGTGCAACTCTCTCTCAACTTCCGGGGTGGGACTAAACTTTAGCCTCACTCACTCCACTCACATGTGTGCATGAATGGGCCAAGAGAATTTCAGAATTTTAGTTGGGCTTTGGGCCAAAGGCTATTAGCAAAATTCCAACAATCCCCCACAAAGTCTCGTTGGCACATCTCATCATTTAGTTCCAAAACATTGTTTTATATATCGGTGCTTAGTGGAGACTGTGAAGTTGAACTTCCACTTAGAAATTTATGCTACACTAGATCACAATTTGAATAGTGGACTATGCCTTGAACTACAAGTTTTCTGTGAAACTAGTTTCACACAAATTCTTGACCGATACTGGGCTGCCGCAAGGCTTCCCTGCGGGTGGAGCGTATACGTCATACTCCAGGGCCTTTCATGAATTTATTAGAGAACACCCAATTCTCACAGACTGCGACATTAACAGTCAAATTCATATAGGTGTGTTCCTCAGAAGATGTTCTGCAGGACAACATCTCTGCCTACCCGAATAAGCCACTTGGAACACATTAAGATAAGTATCAACCTGTCATGCAGATCAGGAGAGTATTACATCTTCACGGAGTGGAATAATTAATATAGGGATACTCTCCTCCCAGCTGACCAACAGCTTGTCTCCCACTTCTACTTCACGGGATCGCTGATCACATAAAGTGGGTTACCACTATGGACAACTCATGCGGTGGGTCTCAAACCCATCTCCATCGATGCATTATCTATCACATTACGTGATAGACCCTTTGTGAAGGGATCTGCTAAGTTTTTCGACGTTTGGATATAATCCAACGTAATAACTCCGGAGTTCCTCAATTTTCTGACAGATTTTAGTTTCCTCTTCACATGCCTTGAGGACTTCATATGGTCTTTTAGAACTGTTTATCTTGACGATCACAGTTTGATTATCACAGTTCATCAGGATAGGGGGTATTGGTTTTTCAACCATAGGTAAGTCCATCAAGAGTTCACGAAGCCACCCTGCTTCAACAGTGGCAGTGTCTAATGCTGTGAGTTCTGCTTTCATAGTTGACCTCGTTAAGATGGTCTGCTTGCAAGACTTCCAGGAAACAGCGCCACCACCAAGTGTAAAAACATAACCACTTGTGGCCTTAATCTCATCAGCATCAGATATCCAGTTTGAGTCACTATAACCCTCCAGTACCCTTGGATACCCGGTGTAGTGAATCCCATAGCTCGCGGTGCCTTTCAAATAGCGCATAACTCTCTCAAACGCATGCCAATGACCATCTCCCGGTTTTGACACAAACCGACTCAGCTTGCTCACAGCAAAAGAGATGTCAGGCCTCGTGGCACTCGCCAAATACATAAGCGAGCCAATAATCTGAGAATACCTTAGTTGATCTCTAGCAATCCGTCGATTCTTTCGAAGCAACACACTAGCATCATATGGAGTTGGAGAAGGCGTACAGTTGCTATACCCAAAACGACTCAAGACTTTTTCCACATAATGAGACTGAAGCAGTGTGATCCCACCATTCTCATCTCTCAACAGCTTGATGTTTAAGATAACATCAGCTACTCCTAGATCCTTCATCTCAAAACAGCGAGATAAGAAATCCTTAACCTCCTTGATTAAATCAAGTTTGGTTCCAAAGATCAATATATCGTCGACATACAGACAAAGAATAACTCCTTCGCCCCCACCATAGCGATAGTACACGCACTTGTCACCATCGTTTACTACAAAGCCGGCAGCAGTTAATGTTCTTTCGAACTTCTCATGCCACTCCTTAGGATCTTGTTTAAGGCCATATAAAGACTTTAATAACTTGCACACCTTTCCTTCCTGACCAGGTACTACAAAACCATCTGGCTGATCCATGTAAATTTCCTCCTTCAACTCTCCATTGAGGAAAGCCGTCTTAACATCCATTTGATGAACGAGAAGACCATGTGAGGCAGCCAGTGATAGTAGCACCCGAATTATGGTCAGTCTAGCCACGGGTGAGTAAGTATCAAAGAAGTCTTCACCTTCTTTCTGGGTATAACCCTTGGCCACAAGCCGTTCCTTGTACTTTTCAATCGTACCATCAGGTCTAAGCTTCTTCTTGAACACCCACTTACATCCTATAGGTTTGCACCCATAAGGACGGTCAATGATCTCCCAGGTACCATTAGCTAAGATGGAATCCATCTCGCTACATACAGCTTCCTTCCAGTAGTCAGCATCAGGAGATGCATAGGCTTCTGAAATAGTCTTGGGTGTGTCATCCACGAGGTACACAATGAAATTATCACCAAAAGACTTTGCAGTCCTCTGTCTCTTACTCCTCACAGGAGTTCCATTGCTGCCCTCAACAGGATTCTCAACGTGTTCCATCGCAATGGTGGGTTCAGGAATTACAGTGAATTCCTCATTAGATGGAGTAGGTATCTCCTGAGTTGATGATCTCGACATATCCTTCATAGGAAATATGTCCTTAAAGAAAGTTGCATCATTTGATTCCATAATCGTACCAACATGCATGTCGGATATCTCAGATTTTATTATCAAAAATCTATAGCCGATGCTATGAAAAGCATAGCCCAGAAGAACACAATCCACGATTTTTGGTCTAAGCTTGCACTTCTTGGGAATTGGTATATTGACTTTCGCCAAACAACCCCAAGTACGTAGGTAAGAGAGTTTCAACATTTTCCTTTCCCATTCCTCAAATGGAGTCATGGTCTTATGCTTTGTGGGAACTCGGTTTAGGACATGACACGCAGTCATTAGCGCCTCCCCCCACCATTCCTTGGATAGACCCGAAGTGTCTAACATGGTGTTAACCATATCAGTTAAAGTTCGGTTCTTTCTTTCAGCTACCCCATTTGACTGGGGTGAGTAGGGAGGCGTCCTCTCATGGATTATACCATGTTCCCCACAAAACAGATCAAATTCATTGGAAAAATACTCTCCACCACGATCGGACCTAAGCCGTTTAATTTTTCGATCAAGTTGGTTCTCTGCCTCAGCTTTATAGTTTTTAAAGAAAGTCAAAGCCTCATCTTTTGATTTCAGAAGATACACATAACAATATCTAGTGGAGTCATCAATCAACATCATGAAGTATCTTTTTCCACCTTTTGTCAACACGCCATTCATCTCACAAAGATCAGAATGTATAAGCTCTAGTGGCGCCAAGTCTCTTGCCTGTGCAGTCTTATGGGACTTGCGAGGTTGCTTAGCTTGCACACATACTTGGCACTTGGAGCCTTTGACAGTAGAGATTTTCGGAATTAAATTCATATTGGCTAACCGCGTCATGCACCCAAAGTTAATATAACAGAGTCGTGAATGCCAAATATCAGACTCATTATTGTGGCAAACATTATTAATAACTTTAGTGCAAATATCTGACAAAGGTAGGCGGAACAAGCCTCCGCACTCATAGCCTTTTCCAACAAATTGTCCACACTTAGAAATTACAACTTTATTGGATTCGAAAACCAACTTAAAACCATCTCGACATAAACGGCAACCGCTAATGAGATTTTTATTGATGGACGGCACATGATGAACCTTCTTCAAACGCACAGTCTTTCCCGAAGTAAACTTCAGATCGACCGTACCAACACCTCGAACGATGGCATGTGACCCGTTTCCCATCAGCATGGGTGAAGTCCCTGTTGCCTTGATTCCTTCATATCAGTATCACCGATGACAACATTAGCGGACTTGCCGCTCTTCTCATGTTCGCGCTCCTCAAAGCGGTTAGGACACTTCGGAGCCCAGTGATTAGGATCACCGCAGACATGGCAAAGTCCCTTCCCCTTCTTATGAGAATTCTTCTTGAAGTTGGTAGAATGTGATGGTTTGTTCTTTGTATCAAACTTGCCTTTGCCCTGAGTTTTGTTCTTATTGTTTTTGAACTTGTTGTGCTGGGAGTTCTTCTTCTGTACCATATGGGCACTAGAACCTCCCTCAGCAACTCGAGCACGTGTGTCCTTTGCTCTCGCCTTGTTTTCAACATCAAGAGTACCAATGAGATCCGCAACGAAAAACTCCTGTCTCTTGTGTTTCAGGGAAGTAGCAAAATTGTTCCACGAAGATGGAAGCTTGGCAATGATGCCTCCGGCAACAAATTTGTCCGGCAACACACACTTGAAGTACTCAAGTTCTTTTGCGAGCGACTGTATCTCATGAGCCTGCTGTACAACAGGGCGCTCATCAGTCATTTTGTAGTCATAGAATTGCTCCATGACGTACAACTCGCTGCCGGCGTCCGAGGCACCAAACTTGGCCTCGAGCGCAGCCCACATGTCCTTGCCGTTGTCAAACGACATATACGAATCCACAATGGAGTCATCAAGAACACTCAGAAGAGCGCCTTTAAAGAGGGTATCGATCTTCTCAAAAGCTTCCAGCTGTGCTGGATTAAGATCGCCCTCATGCTTGCCTTTGGTGGCATCATAGCAGCCCATGGTCTGAAACCAGTAGACTGCTCTCGTGCGCCACCTCTTATATTGCGCCCCCCTTAAAGGCAGGCGGCTTCAGATGCGCAGCAAAACCACTCGGAGTAAATTGCCTATAATCAGGTTTTTGGATTGTTGGAAATATGAGCAAATTACCACGAGATTTAATCCGAATCAACAGAAGATAAATCATGACCACAACATCAGAGATTAAACTAATCATGCGAACTAGCATATCAGATGAACATATCACATCTAGGGCATATACTAGAAGCATGAATTATACCACGATCTCGAACAGGAAAGATAGAATCACATACGGTGCAGCGGGTGCAGCACCGCCGGCGTTGACGTTGTCGCCCATGTCGTCGAGGACGAGGTTGCCGAGGTCGGGGAAGAAGTCGTCGTTCGCGAAGTCGTCGCTGCCAGCAGTCGCGCGAGTGCGCTCCCCAAAAACCTGATCGCCCCTCTCCCGTACAGGATCACGAGAGGCGGGGTTCCGGAAGAAGGGATGGAGAAGACTTGCTTGGCGGCGCAATGATCTGGAACGGTGGTGAGAAACCATACGAAACCGCGTCCGCTAGGGTAGACATCTGCCTGACTATATAGTGCGGGCCGGGTAGGTCGTGGGAGTAAACCCCACGTCCGAGTCGTCACGATCCAAAAGAATCGGAAACGGTTCAATAATTAACGCGCCAATAATTATTAATTAATGACTCATTAATTTTCCCATGCAGCAAAAATATAGACAACGTGCATAGCTCTGTCATCGGCTCGGCTCAATCCCGCAACCCGCGGCGAGGCGAGCGAGGAGGAGGAGCGCGCGTGTAGGTCTCCTCTTCTCATGCTCATACAAGTGGTAGAAGAGTTCACCTTATAAAGAGGTGCAACTCTCTCTCAACTTCCGGGATGGGACTAAACTTTAGCCTCACTCACTCCACTTACATGTGTGCATGAATGGGCTAAGAGAATTTCAGAATTTTAGTTAGGCTTTGGGCCAAAGGCCTACTAGCAAAATTCCAACAAAAATTGCCTTTTGTCAAATTATTTTTCTTTGGGAATACACCCACAAATACGGTATATGGATCCCACCAAAAGAAGCCTTTTGTCGGATGGTACGCGCTGCCCGTTCTGTCTCTCAAACTAACTCATCCATTTATTCCATCTTTGCTAACTTAAAATCATTCATATTCATATCTATTAGACCAAAATTTCGACTTCAAAAATTTATATAAAATATAAATATGAACTCCTGTCGCAAAGACTTTTAAAACAAGACAGATTTTGAATACATTTAAATCAGTCCAAAAGATCATCAAACATATTTCACAAAAAACACATCTATTTCAATTCCACATTTAAAAAACAATATATTCCACTATTTTGAAATAAACTTTTACAAGATTTTAAATAATCTATTTCAGAAGTTCTCATTTCAGTTTCATATTGTTTCCATTTTCAAAACCCGCATTTTCACTTTTCACTTTCACTGCTTGTTTCACAAAAATCAGATATTTTTTAATTCCATGTTTTGGAATAACATATTGCACTCTTTTAAAATGAAATGCTATACATTTCAAAATAATCAATGTCACTAGTTAACATTTTAATTTCGTATTGTTTTCATTTTCAGAAGACACATTTCACTTTCCATTGGCTTTTTCACAAAAAGCACGTCTATTTCAATTGCATATTTTTTAAATGGAACATTTCACACTTTTGAAATAAATGTGTACTCATTTTAAAATAATCAGTTACACAAGTTGACATCTCAGTTTCATATTGTTTTCATTTTCAGAACCCACATTTCACTTTTCACGGTTTGTTTCACAAAAATCACATATTTCAATTTCACTTTTTAAAAATAACATATTTTCACACTTATGAAATAAACTATTACACATTTTAGAATAATCAGTTTCACAAATTGGCATTTTAGTTTCATATTTGGGGTAAATAGGTTTCTAGTGAAATAGGTTGGTTTCACATTTTTCTAGCTAAAAAAGGTTTGTTTCACATTTTTCTAGTGAAATAGGTTTGTTTCACGTATGGAATGTAAAATGTCAACAATTAAATTTTATTGAGGTTTGATCTTGTTCTGAAGGTCCTGGCAGAAGGAGTTCAATTATATAAAAAAATAATTCTGAAATGGAATTTTTGTTTAAGAGATATGAACGATCCAAATTATGAAAAAGAAAATTAAAGTGATGGAGAAAGATGTGTATCATGCATGTTTCCTTTTTCTGACTATGGTAGAACCCACCCAGTGGTGTGTCTCCAAATACGTAAAAACGTTAAAGGTAAGTGTGCAATACATACATATCCAATCGTAGTGGGTCCTAGTCACACAGATCTCAAAGAAAATGAATGGTGGTAGTTGTACCACTAGGTAACGTTAACGCGCAAAGTGACTTCGTGGCTACGCGAGTTGCAAGGTCGCTGGCTCCTGGGCCAGCTCAGTAGCGTTTCAGTCTGCTCTAGTTTTTCTAATTTTTAGTTTTCTTCATTTTTTTCTTGTGGTTTTCAGATTTTTTTAATCTCTTTTCTTCTCATTTTTACTATATTGCACTTTCTTTGGCCTTTTTTTCATTTATAAATTTATTTTTATACATGAACAAATGTGTCACATATTTTTGAAACACGGTCTTTTCATTATATGTTGAACAATTTCTTATATATAGTTAATATTTTTTAAATATAGAATGAACATATTGTTGTAACAGTGAACATTTTTGAAAACAAGCTAAACATTATTTGAATATATAACGTATATACAATGTTTTTATAAATTTTTTACTTTAAATTTAATAATACATTTTCTATAAGTATATATTCTGGAATTTTAAACGTATTAGTTAATGTATTATTTTTGTTAGAAAATTAGATAGCCTAAATAGGCCGTTGTACTTTGAGCACATTTTTAGGTCCCAAATAGGGGGTGTCACCAATTCAGGGTTGTGCTACTGTTGTCCTCCATATCAAGCAATGATCCAGGGGTGATGGAGTACGTCTTCTTGCACTAAGGTGCGCTTGCTTGTGGGAACCTCCCTTGACCATCCCCTCTTATGAGTTACTTACGACATGAGAAGCCTTATGAAGAGATAGTGATGCCTGCTATGACACCACAGATGTTGATGTTTTTCCTACAAACTTGATCAAATGTAATAAGGTTTAAGGTAAAGATAATTCGAATAGGGCACATTTTGAGTTTGTGGGAATCGAGAATGGCACAACATTTTGAGATTGTGGGAGTCGAATATGTGCTCACCAACATCTTCAGTGAGCAGGCTTGTGTCCTTCATCACTGGATAATCCATGAGATGGTTTCCAGGCCTCACCAACATTTTCGCGAGGGCCAAATCATGAACATTGTGAATTCAAACACATGATGAAATATTTCCTGATGAAATGCTGTGAGGAGGAAGCAGATGCGGCGAAAATGAAAGTCTGATTTTATTGATCGTTATTATGTGCGGAGGGAAGGAGACCAAGCAGCAATTGGTTTCCATTACTTCCATATATTATCGTAGCAGCAGCAGCAGTAGACGATGTACATACACAAACACAACTCGGCCGATCTTAGTTTCCTAATAACACCAAACTCTGGAACTCTGGATAAGAAGTCTCGGATATCATTGTTTGATTCAGGCGATGCAGTTGAGGCCCAGGCACCCTCCCAGCAGGTTCCTCAGCAACTTCTTCTGCAAGCACAAAACACAAGATTCATCACCGTTAGATCTGGTCGATCTTGCCACAATCCACAACATTCCAACACTCTGGTCGATCTTGCCACAATCCACAACATTCCAACACTAGCCTATTTTTTCTTTTGAGTTTTTTTAGTACTAGCTAATTAGCCACCACTTTTGCCAAAGCAAAGTCGTACGAATTATCCTAAGAAAGCAAGAAGAGACATTTGCAAAAAGTTGAGATTTTATCTTTCTGGAAAGGAAAAGAAGTTCTCTTCAGATTATCCATTATCTTCTTATCCTAAAAGGTTTGCGTCAATCACATGACGGGAAACTAGCCAAAGCAAGTCCATTTCTTTTCATCTTTTTGGCGTCTAAAAGTAAATCCACTTGGCATCCAAAAAACTCCACCAATCACGTGACAGATTATTAGCAAAAATGAAAAGGGTATGAGCACTTGCCTTCTGCACCTTGCAGATGACGTTGGGGGAGATCTTGTAGAGGTCCTCGTCCACCGCCGCCGCCGCCGCCGCCTTCTTGGCCTTGGGCTTCTTCCTCCTCTGCTGCTGCTCCTTCTTCCCTTGCTGGCGGTTCTGCTGCTGCTGCTGCTTCCTGCCCCCCTTCTTCCTCCTCCCGGCCACAGCACCGGCACCGGGGTTTGCGTTCGGCTTCTCGTCCTCCTCCCCCTTCTTCACTCGGACGACGCACTGCATTTTCACATTGATCGTCAGCTGCTGAAAACTCAGTTGATCTGGAAATAATGCTGTTGTGTGTGAGTCCGACCTTCTTGTAGGTGTAGGGGTTGGCGGCGAAGTGTGGCACCTTGAAGAGGTCGACGTCGTCCTCCCCTGCCTGCGCCGTGAAGAAGAAGGTGGCCGCCGGCTCGAAGTACTGGGTCACGGGCATCTCCTCCCACATGTTCCAGTCGCCGAACGCCGGGATTTGGCGCCACTTTCCGCAGTCATCCTGCGCCTGACACAAGACCAAACAATGGAACCAACTTGCTTAAATCCCTGTGCGCATGGTCTTCTTCCTCAAGCAAGAACCAAAAAAGAAAGAATGTTCGGCTGGAGCAGAGGAATCATGGAGGTCGAGAACAAGAAGCATTGTGAACAGTGCCGGTACGTATGATCTAATTAAGAAGGAAACGCAAAACTTTCAGGTGCTCTGAACAGTTGTATCCGATGCAGAACATGCACTTTGCTGGGGGGGAAAATGGCCTGCTGCTACGAGCGGCCATAGTACTGCGTTACAGTGGAAGAGAACACATCCACCAGCAGCGCACATTGCAGAAGATAAAGATTCGAACCCCAAACTGTGTGGCGTCGCGAGATTCAGCTACAAGTACTGAAGCAGCAGTGCACACCCTACAGCAAAGGAGGAGAATGAAAGAAGAGCATCTCCATGCATGCATGCAATGCAAGGCTCACCTCCATCTCGCAGCTAATGACAAGCTGAGGAAGAAGAAGGAGGAGAAGCAGCCACGAGGAGAAGAGCAGGGGGCAGTCAAAACACTGGTGGCACGGGCAGAGGAGCACGGGGCAGGGGTGTATACATAGCCACCGGAAAGGCTGGACCGGGGCAAAGAGAGAGAGAGAGGGAGGGAGATGGAATGTGGGGGCGCGCACGTTGTACCGCCCGAAAAACTTTACGAAAAGCCGGCGAGAAAGAAAGCAGGCAAGGCAGGCCGTGTTTGCTCGCTATGCGGCCAGAGGCAATGAGTACTGTGCTCCTGCATCATGCCCCTACTCATTTGACTCGTGAGCCACGCACGACACTCGACACACGCCCCCTCGCTTTCCGAGCTGCTGTCCCTAGCGTTCGCACTCATATGATGCCGCTCTTTTCCCTGGCCGGCGCCAGCTCGCCCGGTCCAAGTCATGAGATGAGCAGGAAGACTTCATTATTTACCCCCTCTCTGTCTTTCACTGTCTGTCTCTCACTGCCGCTGGGCCTAGGCTGGGGCGTGGCAGCAAAGGCGAGCGCTTTTGGCAACAGGGTGTTGCGGCCGTGATGATAGGCGATGAGTGTGCGTGTGTCGCATGCTCTTGTCTTTGTCACCCGCCCGTCCGGCCCGGCGGGCAGGTGCTGCGCGCATGGCATGGTGAACGGAAAAGCGGCCGCTTTTCCCTTTGGAACCGCGGCCAAAATCGCCATGATTCTTGGGGCTCCGCGCGGGCGGGCCTGCACGCTTTGCCGCTTTGCACCGGCCGGCTCGCGGTTAACGGACGGGGAAAGGAGGACTGGCTTCACTAATTTATCATCTACCGTGTGGTACTTGCTTGCTTTGCTTGTGGGTTTTGAAAGGAGGGCGTACTTGCTTATCTTACCGGCGGTGGCTTTTGAAAGGGAAAAATGGGTCGTGGATTGGCGAGGAATAATGGCGTTCGGCGTGTAACGTGCACAGTCGATTTGTTGAGTGAGGGTGGCGAGCCCTTTTAAAAGTCACTCGGGGTGTCGTCGCTAACCAGAGCACACGCATGGTTTGGTGCCAAACTTGCATGATTGCGGTGTGCACCTGCGTTTACTGTGGCTTTCGGTAAACAGGTTTCTAAGCAAGCGGCTTAGGAAAAGTTCCGGAAGGCGGTGGCCCTGGGTTGGTAACTATATTACTGTCTCTAACGACCGTGGCCCTCAGCTGGCGACTCTCTTTTTCTCTGCCCGTATGAGCTCCATTTTTACGATTCTTCTCACGGGTGAACCAAAGTTTTGCCCACATGATAAGTATCACGGTCAGGTACATGACGCTCCGGTCCTAGTGGTTTTAGATGGCAATTCTAGTCACGCAAGGATGGTAAATTTCAGACACACGTCAAGTTTCTGTAAAAAAATAAACCGAAGCACCAAGGTTGACATGCTTGCCAACTAAAATTGACATCCTCGCATCATTAGACTAGCCGTTGGAAAAGTTTGACGTTGTCATGTGCTCGTATCCGACGTGTGGCATTTATCAGGATCCTTTTGCCCAAATTATAAGGGACACACGTCAGGTGCGTGGCACTCCGGTCCAAACTTTATTGAGTTTTGAAGTATCTGAGAAGATCTAGAGATTTTTTAGAATTTTCTTAGAACAATACCTGACTTTATTGATTTAGTAAAGCATAGAAATGGACGGTCACTCTGGCGGCATCTGCATCTTGAACTGTTGAAGGACACACACAATCATAATTCATCTTTGTCCATTCTGGGTCTTCTAAAAGCTCCTTTGTCGAGTACGTCGCCCTATGGAGGTGCCTACGCAGCTATGCTGGACTGTGCTCACCAATACACCGATATGGAGTTTAGGGGCTGTTTGGACACACAATCATAATTCATTTTTGTCCATTCCGGGTCTTCTAAAAGCTCCTTTGTCGAGTATGCCTACGCAGCTACGCTGGACTGTGCTCACCAATACACCGATGTGGAGTTTAGGGGCTGTTTGGTTCTCAGTCTAAGGTTGCCACGCCTAACCTTAGTAACGCCATAACATCTTAGGCATGTGTTTGGTTCATTGCCACACTTGTGGCTTGCCACACTTTTTTAGTTATATGGCCCACAAGTCATAGATTCAATTTTTTGCCAAATCTTGCCACACTTGTGATGGCCATTTTGTTAGCCACACTTTTTGTGGCTGCCACGCTTTGCCTAAGGTTAGTTATGGCAAAGTTAGTACCGCGAAGTCTTGTTATCGCGCATCGTTTCAGGGTTCAATCACGGGAACACACTCGCGCAACCAGTGGTGGATCTAGAATTTTGAAACAAGGTGGTCCACGTTGAAATTTTTTTGACCACAAATATGATATGTCATTGGCGGATATAGGATTTCAAACTTGGGTGTTCAAAATAAACAACAACAGAAGTTGTTCCATGTCATATCTAAAAGGTCTAAGTAGCAAGAACTTTTTTTGCATCATATTGATGATAACTCGAATATCTTAAAGAAATATAAAAAAATGAAGGTAATTTACTACACAATCAAATAATCTGTCATGGTTAGGAAAAATGCATCACATCAATATCCTTTACTTGCAGAAATATTCCCGTGTGGAAAGTGAAACAAAAACCACTTTTCATGTAGCAATGGTGGCGTCAATGTGACAACGGTGCTGTAGCAAAATCAATGAGTCTGAAGGAATCAATGGAACGAGTGCTGAGTGTCGGCCTAATAAGTGTATTGGGCCACAGTGCAGTGCTGAACTGGTACTAGCTACTGATGGGCTTTTTACCTTTTTTTACCACTCTATGTCTCCTATAGTATATGGGCTGATCTAAAATTCCAGGGTGGGCCACGGCCCACCCTGTCCACCCTCTAGATCCGCCCCTGGGCGCAACACTTGGAAAATTGGGCCCCTCTCAACATAAAGATCTTTCTTTGTTCAGCATCACAAGATCATGGTGGACTGTTGATCGTCTTGACAGGCGCGACCTACCTCATGAGCGGCATTGTGTCCTATGCTCCCAGCACGAGGATATCCTGCACCATCTGCTTATTGGGTAACGTTATCTGAAGTGTTACAAACCCTCAGCGCGTCCCCCTCGTCGCCCCCTGCTAGGGAGACTCGGGCGGAGATCGCATCTGCGCCGCCGGGCTACCTCCCCCACGTCCTCCCCTCTGTCGCTGCCGGAGGAAGCCACAGGGTGAAGGATATCCCTCCCGTGTCCAGATCGGGTGAGGCAGGTCATCCATCAGGGTCGGGGCGCCTCTCCCAGATCTGGGTCGCGGCGGCGCGGCAACTCGCCTCCGACGACGACACAAGGCGGCGGCGTGGTGGCGAACGGAGGCGGTGGAGCTGCAGGCAACGTGGGAGTCCGGGTGGTGCGGGCCACTGGCGCATCCACGTGGTCACAACGGCCATGATGGCGGTGGCCGGCGGCGGAATGTGGCCGGTGGCAGCAGGTGAAGCTTGGGCTGCCCGCGGCGACATAGCGTGGTGTTGTCCTTGTGCAAGGCGAATCTGCACCGGCGATCTGCTGTGGTTCGGATCAGAGACGGTGACGAGCGCGCGGGATCCCTCTCGACGGCTCTCACGGTTTGCAGAGGTGGGATGGCAGCCCTCCTCTCAGGCTCCAGTGGTGGCACCCACAGGTAGTGGCCGGTGTGCCAAGGGCTCCCACGGTGGCAGTGCTGTTGCGGATGGTTGTCGGATCTAGATGGCTAGATCTGGGGCTTTGAAGGCGGTCAAGACAGTGCACCGGTTTGTCGGCTGGATTACTTGGGATAGATCCGGGTGAAAACCTAGTCTTCGCCCGGTGACCGAAGCCGGTGATGACTACGCCCTTGCATCGTTTCCTTCTTGAAGGCATCATCGAGGTGAAGCTCCCAGCTCCTCCCGTTACCTCCGGGGGAAAACCTTAATCAATTGATCAGAATGATGGCAGTGCTCTCGTGTCGTTCCCTCCTTGGAGGCGTCATTCTTGGAGGTGTGCATTGGATCGAGGGACCGGTGGAAGGTTTTACTGTTTTACTGGTGGAGCGGCGTTTCTTGTTCGCATCGGCGATGTGGAGTCTCGGCGGCGTGGCGCAGCAGGGTCTCATCAATGGATGTGTGATGATGGACGCGCGTAGGGAGGCGGCGTTGTCTGACGTCGTGGTGGCGTTGACTGCAGGCCTGACAATTGATGCGTCTGAAAGTGCAACTATCCCTAGGTCGTTTTGGTAATTCCTAACAACATATAGCTCATTGAGCTAATGCTATTTCAAGATTAATATCTCAGGAAAGCTCAATGATTGGCATGGCATGGATGAGAAAAGTGGACCGCTCAAAATGCTAATGACAAAGGATTGGCTCAAGCTCAAAGCTCAAGACTCTACATTTTCTGTTTTAGTGATCCAAGATCACATTGAGTCTATAGGAAAAGCCAATACTATCAAGGAGGGATGAGGTGTTGCTTAATGAGGTTCTTGCTCAAATGCTTAGTGATATGCTCTAAAACCCTCAACTACTTTCTCACATCCACATATGACCTAAACCAAAAGTCAAACTCGGCCCCACCGATTCTTTCTATCCGGCGCCACCGAGTTTCAAATGTCATACCACTGCCACAAACCCTAGGCAAATCGGTCTCACCGAGATGGGGTTGTAATCTCTCTGTTTCCCTTCGTAACGTTTCGGTCTCACCGAGATGAGCGATCGGTCCCACCGAGATTGCAATGTAAACCCTCTGTTTTCCCTTCGTAATGTTTCGGTCTCACCGAAATGAGCGATCGGTCCCACCGAGTTTACCTGACCAACTCTCTGGTTAGCTTATTACCAAAATTGGTCTCATCGAGTTTGTGTAATCGGTCTCACTGAGATTACATTATGCCCTAACCCTAATCATATCGGTCCTACCGAGTTGCATGTCGGTCCCACCGAAAACCCTAACGGTCATTAGCTTTGCTGAATCGGTCCGACCGAGTTTAACCATTCGGTCCCACTGAGTTTGGAAAGTTATGTGTAACGGTTAGATTTTGTGTGGAGGCTATATATACCCCTCCACCTCCTCTTCATTCGTGGAGAGAGCCAACAGAACAAACCTACACTTCCAACCTATATTTTCTGAGAGAGAACCACCTACACTTGTGTTGAGACCAAGATATTCCATTCCTACCGTATGAATCTTGATCTCTAGCCTTCCCCAAGTTGCTTTCCACTCAAATCTTCTTTCCACCAAATCCATATCCTGTGAGAGAGAGAGAGAGTTGAGTGTTGGGGAGACTATCATTTGAAGCACAAGAGCAAGGAGTTCATCATCAACACACCATTTGTTACTTTTTGGAGAGTGGTGTCTTCTAGATTGGCTAGGTGTCACTTGGGAGCCTCCGACAAGATTGTGGAGTTGAACCAAGGAGTTTGTAAGGGCAAGGGGATCGCCTACTTCGTGAAGATCTACCGCTAGTGAGGCAAGTCCTTCGTGGGCGATGGCCATGGTGGGATAGACAAGGTTGCTTCTTCGTGGACCCTTCGTGGGTGGAGCCCCCCGTGGACTCGCGCAACCATTACCCTTCGTGGGTTCAAGTCTCCATCAACGTGGATGTACGATAGCACCACCTATCGGAACCACGACAAAACATCCGTGTCTCCAATTGCGTTTGAATCCTCCAAACCCTTCCCTTTACATTCTTGCAAGTTGCATGCTTTACTTTCCGCTGCTCATATACTCTTTGCATGCTTGCTTGAATTGTGTTAAGATTGCTTGACTTGTTCAAAGTTGCTAAAATCTGCCAAGAACTAAAACTGGGAAAAGGCTAGATTTTTATTTGGTCAAGTAGTCTAATCACCCCCCTCTAGACATACTTTCGATCCTACAAGTGGTATCAGAGCTTTGTCTCCATTTGCCTTGATTTTCATAGCTTTTGGAAGTCATAGCCTTGGTTTCACAACCTAGGAGAGTATGGCGTCTAGCGAGGGAAATTACCACCGTAGAGGTCCTTACTTTGATGATACTAATTTTGCTAGTAGGAAGCATAAGATGAAAATGCATATTCTTGGACATGACCCCGCCGTTTGGGCTATTGTGTGTGTTGGCTTGCAAGGTGAATTCTTTGATGGGAGAGAACCAAATCGTGAAGCTGCCACAGAAGAGTTGAAGATGCTGCAATACAATGCTCAAGCTTGTGATATCCTTTTCAACGGATTGTGCCCCGAAGAATTCAACAAAATCAGTCGTCTTGAGAATGCAAAGGAAATTTGGGATACTTGATTGATATGCACGAAGGTACCGACTCCGTCAAGGAATCCAAGTTGGATGTGCTTCAAAGTCAACTTGACAAGTTCAAAATGAAGGATGGTGAAGGTGTCGCTGAAATGTACTCTAGGCTTACTCTTATCACAAATGAGATTGCCAGCTTAGGAAGTGAAGAGATGACCGACAAATTCATAATCAAGAAGATCCTAAGAGCCTTGGATGTAAAATACGATACCATGTGCACATTGATCCAAATGATGCCAAATTACAAAGATCTCAAGCCAACGGAAGTCATTGGAAGAATTGTTGCTCATGAGATGTCACTCAAGGATAAGGAGGAGCTCCATAACAAGTCAAGTGGTGCTTACAAAGCCTCATGTGAAGCTCCCACATCATCAAGTGAGAAACAAACCTTCAATGAAGAATTGATCCTAATGGTGAAGAACTTCAACAAGTTCTACAAGAATAGAAGCAAAGAGAGAAGTTTCAAGTCAAGGTCCTACAATGACAAAAGATCTTCTAGTCGAGAGCGAAACTGCTACAATTGTGGAAGACCCGGACACTACTCCAATGAGTGTACGACTCCCCACAAGAGAAGAGAAGATTCTCCCAAAAGAAGAAGTAGAAGAGAAGAATCACCATCGAGGGAGAGAAGGAGTAGGGATGATCGTTATGAACGAAGACCCTCCCGGAGAAGCAAGGATTCGGAAAGGAAGTACAAGTCATCAAGGAGCTACACAAAAAAGACATCAAGCTCATGTTGGTGAATGGGTATCCGGCTCCGACTCCGACAATGACTCCGAGAGAAGCTATCACTCCGACTCCGAATATACTCAAGATGAAGGTGTTGCCAGTCTAGCACTTGTGTCAACCAACTCCTACGACATATTTGATTCACCAAATGAAGGAATTGGAAGATGCTTCATGGCTAAAGGCCCAAAGAGAAAGGTGTTTACAAGAGCCTTGCCGGGAGTAAGCAATTCGAGGAAATTGTACGCAAGGAAGGAAGGCACCGGAAGAATCAAGGTATTGGTTTTGAACGAAAGTTCAATGCCAATGGAGTTGAGTGGGAAGAAGATCAATACCCCAAGACGAAGTTTGTTCCTCAACAAGAGAAGTATGATCCTACTTCTTTCAAAGGGACACAAGCTCAAGATGATCTTCCACCACAAGACCACAAGCAAAAAGGCAAGGACAAGCTTCAAGAGGAGATTTATGCATTTGAAGAAGCTCCTAAGGCCTTGGTCAAGTGGGTTCCCAAGACTACATCAAGTTCCACTTCATCAAGTACAACTACAACTCCGAGGATTCCCATCAAGATGGTGTGGATCCCGAAGAAGAAGAACTAGAGAGTTCTTGAGGGTGACTCCGCCAACATACTTCACTCTTATCATTTTGGCAAGAACAAGTGCAATCAACTTCCACATCTTGCACTAGTTCAAGGAGTCACAAACCCTCTTGTTGGTAAGACAAGGGACAAGGTAACCTAATGCTCTCATAGACATCATCTTGTGTGTGCATCACTCTATGTCTATGTATATCCTTGTTTGTTCCTTGTGGGACTAACCCGTGTAGGTATTGAAAGTGCAACTCACTCCAAAGGATAGCTCCGAATGATCTACATCGACTTAGAGCATCCACATCTTCAACACCTACATGAAGTCATCATCGACAAAACCCAAGGTTATTTCATCCCTCTTAGGGGGGATATCACATCTAGGGGGTGCTTTGCTCTAACAATTGAGTTAAAGCAACTCTAATGATGTGAACACAACAACGCTTTATGTAAAAGTGGTAACCCCACTTGTGCTTAAACGATGAGTATGACCTATGATCAAATGTTCTCATTTGACTCCTAAGTCAATACACTCATATATAGATGACCTAGTCATCGCCAATTGCTTGATAGATGCTAGAATTGTTTGTGCATGCTTTGCCACATATTTCATTTGTCATTTTATTGTGTGAGCATGCTGGTTGCATAATTTACTAATTCGAGTGTTGGGGAACGTAGCAGAATTTAAAATTTTCTACGCATCACCAAGATCAATCTATGGAGTTATCTAGCAATGAGGGAAAGGGGAGTGCATCTACATACCCTTGTAGATCGCGCGCGGAAGCGTTCAAGAGAACGGGGTTGATGGAGTCGTACTCGTCGTGATCCAAATCACCGATGACCGAGTGCCGAACGGACGGCACCTTCGCGTTCAACACACGTACGGTTGGGAAGACGTCTCCTCCTTCTTGATCCATCAAGGGGAAAGGAGAGGTTGATAGAGATCCAGCAGCACGACAGCGTGGTGGTGGAAGCAACGGTGTTCTTGGCAGGGCTTCGCCAAGCTCAGCGAGAGGGAGAGGGAGGCGCCAGGGGCTAGGGTGCGGCTGCCCTCCCTCCCCCCACTATATATAGGGCCCCTAGGGGGGCGCCGGCCCTAGAGATTGGATCTCAAGGGGGGGCGGCAGCCAAGGGGGGTGGCTTGCCCCCCAAGCCAAGTGGGGCGCCCCCCACCCCTAGGGTTTCCAACCCTAGGCGTAGGGGGAGGCCCAAGGGGGGCGCACCAGCCCACCAGGGGCTGGTTCCCTTCCCCACTTCAGCCCATGGGGCCCTCCGAGATAGGTGGCCCCATCCGGTGGACCCCCGGGACCCTTCCGGTGGTCCCGATACAATACCGGTGACCCCGAAACTTTCCCGATGGCCGAAACTGGACTTCCTATATATAATTCTTCACCTCCGGACCATTCCGAAACTCCTCGTGACGTCCGGGATCTCATCCAGGACTCCGAACAACTTTCGGGTTACCGCATACTAATATCTCTACAACCCTAGCATCACCGAACCTTAAGTCTGTAGACCCTACGGGTTCGGGAGACACACAGACATGACCGAGACGACTCTCCGGTCAATAACCAACAGCGGGATCTGGATACCCATGTTGGCTCCCACATGATCCTCAATGATCTCATCGGATGAACCACGATGTCGTGGATTCAATCAATCCCGTATACAATTCCCTTTGTCAATGGTACGTTACTCGCCTGAGACTCGATCGTCGGTATCCCAATACCTCATTCAATCTTGTTGCCGGCAAGTCACTTTACTCGTACCGTAATGCATGATCCCATGATCAACCACTTGGTCACATTGAGCTCATTATGATGATGCATTACTGAGTGGGCCCAGAGATACCTCTCTGTCATACGAAGTGACAAATCCCAGTCTCGATTCGTGCCAACCCAACAGACACTTTCGGAGATACCCGTAGTGCACCTTTATAGTCACCCAGTTACGTTGTGACGTTTGGCACACCCAAAGCACTCCTACGGTATCCGGGAGTTGCACGATCTCATGGTCTAAGGAAATGATACTTGACATTCGGAAAAGCTCTAGCAAACGAACTACACGATCTTTGAGCTATGCTTAGGATTGGGTCTTGTCCATCACATCATTCTCCTAATGATGCGATCCCGTTATCAATGACATCTAATGTCCATAGTCAGGAAACCATGACTATCTTTTGATCAATGAGCTAGTCAACTAGAGGCTCACTAGGGATGTGTTGTGGTCTATGTATTCACACATGTACTACGATTTCCGGATAACGCAATTATAGCATGAACAATAGACAATTATCATGAACAAGGAAATATAATAATAACCATTTTATTATTGCCTCTAGGGCATATTTCCAATAGTCTCCCACTTGCACTAGAGTCAATAATCTAGTTACATTGTGATTAATTGAACACCCATGGAGTTCTGGTGTTGATCATGTTTTGCTCTAGGGAGAGGTTTAGTCAACGGATCTGCTACGTTCAGGTCCGTATGTACTTTACAAATATCTATGTCTCCATTTTGAACACTTTCACGAATGGAGTTGAAGCGACACTTGATATGCCTGGTCTTCCTGTGAAACCTGGGCTCCTTGGCAAGGGCAATAGCTCCAGTGTTGTCACAGAAGAGAGCCATCGGGCCCGACGCATTGGGAATGACTCCTAGGTCGGTAATGAACTCCTTCACCCAGATTGCTTCTTGTGCTGCCTCCGAGGCTGCCATGTACTCCGCTTCACATGTAGATCCCGCCACAACGCTTTGCTTGCAACTGCACCAGCTTACTGCCCCACCATTCAAAATATACACATATCCGGTTTGTGACTTAGAGTCATCCAGATCTGTGTCGAAGCTAGCATCGACGTAACCCTTTACGACAAGCTCTTCGTCACCTCCATAAACGAGAAACATATCCTTAGTCCTCTTCAGGTACTTCAGGATATTCTTGACCGCTGTATAGTGTTCCATGCCGGGATTAATTTGGTACCTTCCTACCAAACTTACGGCAAGGTTTACATCAGGTCTGGTACACAGCATAGCATACATGATAGACCCTATGGCCGAGGCATAGGGGACGACACTCATCTTTTCTCTATCTTCTGCCGTGGTCGGGCATTGAGCCGTGCTCAATCTCGTACCTTGCAACACAGGCAAGAACCCCTTCTTTGACTAATCCATATTGAACTTCTTCAATATCTTGTCAAGGTACGTACTTTGTGAAAGACCAATGAGGCGTCTCGATCTATCTCTATAGATCTTGATGCCTAATATGTAAGCAGCTTCTCCAAGATCCTTCATTGAAAAACACTTGTTCAAATAGGCCTTTATGCTTTACAAGAATTATATATCATTTCCCATCAACAGTATGTCATCCACATACAATATGAGAAATGCTACAGAGCTCCCACTCACTTTCTTGTAAATGCAGGCTTCTCCATAAGTCTGCGTAAACCCAAACTCTTTGATCATCTCATCAAAACGAATGTTCCAACTCCGAGATGCTTGCACCAGCCCATAGATCGAGCGTTGGAGCTTGCACACCTTGTCAGCATTCTTAGGATCGACAAAACCTTCTGGCTGCATCATATACAATTCTTCCTTAAGGAAACCATTAAGGAATGCCGTTTTGACGTCCATTTGCCATATCTCATAATCATAGAATGCGGCAATTGCTAACATGATTCGGATGGACTTCAGCTTCGCTACAGGTGAGAAAGTCTCATCGTAGTCAACCCCTTGAACTTGTCGATAACCCTTAGCGACAAGCCGAGCTTTATAGATGGTTACATTACCATCCGCGTCTGTCTTCTTCTTAAAGATCCATTTATTTTCTATGGCTCGCCGATCATCAGGCATGTCAGTCAAAGTCCATACTTTGTTTTCATACATGGATCCTATCTTGGATTTCATGGCTTCCAGCCATTTGTCGGAATCTGGGCCCGCCATCGCTTCTTCATAGTTCGAAGGTTCACCATTGTCTAACAACATGATTTCTAGGACAGGGTTGCCATACCACTCTGGTGCGGAACGTGCCCTTGTGGACCTACGAAGTTCAATAGCAACTTGATCTGAAGTTTCATGATCATCATCATTAACTTCCTCTCTAGTCGGTGCAGGCACCTCTGGAACATTTTCTTGAGCTGCGCCACTCTCCGGTTCAAGAGGCAATACTTCATCAAGTTCTACTTTCCTCCCACTTACTTCTTTCGAGAGAAACTCTTTCTCTAGAAAGGACCTATTCTTGGCAACAAAGATCTTGCCTTTGGATCTGGGGTAGAAGGTATACCCAATAGTTTCTTTAGGGTATCCTATGAAGATGCATTTTTCCGATTTGGGTTCGAGCTTTTCAGGTTGAAGTTTCTTGACATAAGCATCGCATCCCCAAACTTTTAGAAACGACAGCTTAGGTTTCTTCCCAAACCATAATTCATACGGTGTTGTCTCAACGGATTTCGATGGAGACCTATTTAAAGTGAATGTGGCAGGCTCTAAAGCATAGCCCCAAAATGACAGTGGTAGATCGGTAAGAGATATCATAGATCGCACCATATCCAATAGAGTGCGATTATGACGTTCGGACACACCATTACACTGAGGTGTTCCAGGCGGCGTGAGTTGTGAAACTATTCCACATTTCCTTAAGTGCGTGCCAAATTCGTGACTCAAGTATTCTCCCCCACGATCTGATCGCAAGAACTTGATTTTCCTATCACGTTGATTCTCAACCTCACTCTGAAATTCCTTGAACTTTTCAAAGGTCTCAGACTTGTGTTTCATTAAGTAGACATACCCATCTCTACTCAAGTCATCAGTGAGGGTGAGAACATAACGATAGCCACCGCGAGCCTCAACACCCATTGGACCGCACACATCAGTATGTATGATTTCCAATAAGTTGGTTGCTCGCTCCATTGTTCCTGAGAACGGAGTCTTGGTCATTTTACCCATGAGGCATGGTTCGCACGTGTCAAATGATTCGTAATCAAGAGACTCCAAAAGTCCATCTGCATGGAGCTTCTTCATGCGTTTGACACCTATGTGACCAAGGCGGCAGTGCCACAAGTATGTGGGACTATCATTATCAACCTTACATCTTTTGGTATTTGTTGGAAATATGCCCTAGAGGCAATAATAAATTAGTTATTATTATTTCATTGTTCATGATAATCGTTTATTATCCATGCTAGAATTGTATTGATAGGAAACTCAGACACATGTGTGGATACATAGACAACACCATGTCCTTAGTAAGCCTCTAGTTGACTAGCTCGTTGATCAATAGATGGTTACGGTTTCCTGACCATGGACATTGGATGTCGTTGATAATAGGATCACATTATTAGGAGAATGATGTGATGGACAAGACCCAATCCTAAGCCTAGCACAAGATAGTGTAGTTCGTTTGCTAAAGCTTTTCTAATGTCAAGTATCATTTCCTTAGACCATGAGATTGTGCAACTCCCGGATACCGTAGGAGTGCTTTGGGTGTGCCAAACGTCACAACGTAACTGGGTGGCTATAAAGGTACACTATAGGTATCTCCGAAAGTGTCTGTTGGGTTGGCACGAATCGAGATTGGGATTTGTCACTCCGTGTAAACGGAGAGGTATCTCTGGGCCCACTCGGTAGGACATCATCATAATGTGCACAATGTGACCAAGGAGTTGATCACGGGATGATGTGCTACGGAATGAGTAAAGAGACTTGCCGGTAACGAGATTGAACAAGGTATCGGGATACCGACGATCGAATCTCGGGCAAGTACAATACAGCTGGATAAAGGGAATTGAATACGGGATTAATTGAATCCTCGACATCGTGGTTCATCCGATGAGATCATCGAGGAACATGTGGGAGCCAACATGGGTATCCAGATCCTGCTATTGGTTATTGGCCGGCGAGTTGTCTCGGTCATGTCTGCATGGTTCCCGAACCCGTAGGGTCTACACACTTAAGGTTCGATGACGCTAGGGTTATTAGGAAGACTTGTATGTGATTACTGAATGTTGTTCGGAGTCCCGGATGAGATCCCGGACGTCACGAGGAGTTCCGGAATGGTCCGGAGGTAAAGATTTATATATGGGAAGTTGTTGTTCGGGTTCCGGGAAAAGTTCGGTTTTTTCCGGTATTGTACCGGGAAGCTTCCGGAAGGTTCCGGAGGATTCCGGAGGGGTCCGGAGGTCCGGAAATGTTCCACCACGTCCAATACAGTAGCGTGGGCTGTAGGGGGCGCCCTAACCTTAATGGCCAAGGGCACCAGCCCCCCCCCCCCAAGGCCCATGCGCATGGGAGAGGGGAAACCCTAAGGGGGAGGGCCTCCACTTGACTTGGGAGGCACTCCTCCCCCCCTTGGCCACCGCCCCCAACCCTAGATGGGATCTAGGGAGCCGGCCCCCTCTCCCCCCACCTATAAATAGTGGAGGGGTGGGAGGGCGGCCACACCCTTGAACCTGGCGCAGCCCTCCCTCCTCCTACACCTCCTCCTCCTCCATAGTGCTTGGCGAAGCCCTGCTGGAGAACCACGAGCTCCATCACCACCACGCCGTCGTGCTGCTGCTGGACTCTCTTCCTCAACCTCTCCCTCCTCCTTGCTGGATCAAGGCGTGGGAGACGTCTCCGTTCCGTACGTGTGTTGAACGCGGAGGTGCCGTCCGTTCGGCGCTAGGATCATCGGTGATTTGGATCACGACGAGTACGACTCCATCAACCCCGTTCACTTGAACGCTTCCGCTTAGCAATCTACAAGGGTATGTAGATGCACTCTCCTTCCCCTTGTTGCTAGATTACTCCATAGATTGATCTTGGTGATGCGTAGAAAATTTTAAATTTCTTCTACGATCCCCAACAGTGGCATCATGAGCTAGGTCTATGCGTAGTTTCTATGCACAAGTAGAACACAAAGCAGTTGTGGGCATCGATATTGTCAATTTACTTGCCGTTACTAGTCTTATCTTGATTCAGCGGCATCGTGGGATGAAGCGGCCCGGACCGACCTTACACGTACTCCTATGTGAGACTGGTTCCACCGACTGACATGCACTAGTTGCATAAGGTGGCTAGCGTGTCTGTCTCTCCCACTTTAGTCGGATCGGATTCGATGAAAAGGGTCCTTATGAAGGGTAAATAGAAATTGGCATATCTCGTTGTGGTTTTGGCGTAGGTAAGAAACGTTCTTGCTAGAAACCTATAGCAGCCACGTACAAACTTGCAACAACAATTAGAGGACGTCTAACTTGTTTTTGTAGCATATGTCATGTGATGTGATATGGCCAAAAGGATGTGATGAATGATATATGTGATGTATGAGATTGATCATGTTCTTGTAATAGGAATCACGACTTGCATGTCGATGAGTGTGACAACCGGCAGGAGCCATAGGAGTTGTCTTAATTTATTTATGACATGCGTGTCAACATAAACGTCAAGTAATTACTTTACTTTTTTGCTAAAGCGTTAGCCATAGTAGTAGAAGTAATAGATGACGAGACAACTTCAAGAAGACACGATGATGGAGATCATGATGATGGAGATCATGGTGTCATGCCGGTGACAACGATGATCATGGAGCCCCGAAGATGGAGATCAAAAGGAGCAAAATGATATTGGCCATATCATGTCACTATTTGATTGCATGTGATGTTTATCATGTTTTACATCTTATTTGCTTAGAACGACGGTAGCTTAAATAAGATGATCCCTCACTAAAATTTCTAGAAAAGTGTTCCCCCTAACTGTGCACCGTTGCGAAGGTTCATTGTTTTGAAGTACCACGTGATGATCGGGTGTGATAGATTCTAACGTTCGAATACAACGGGTGTAAGCCAGATTTACACACGCAATACACTTAGGTTGACTTGACGAGCCTAGCATGTACAAACATGGCCTCGGAACACGGAAGACCGAAAGGTCGAGCATGAGTCGTATAGAAGATACGATCAACATGTAGATGTTCACCGATGTTGACTAGTCCGTCTCACGTGATGATCGGACACGGCCTAGTTGACTCGGATCATGTTTCACTTAGATGACTAGAGGGATGTCTATCTGAGTGGGAGTTCATTAAATAATTTGATTAGATGAACTCAATTATCATGAACATAGTCTAAATTGTCTTTGCAAATATGTTGTAGATAAATAGCTCATGTTGTAGCTCCCTGTTTGACTGGGTCCGTAGTCCGAGGAGTGTCCTCACTACTACACAGAAGGCCTACGTCTTTGATGCACCGCTCGATGTGCAAACCCTTACAACATTGTCTGTGGATGTTGTGAACACCTGACAGACACATCCTGATGACTACTTGATAGTTTAGTGCACCATACTTTACGGCTTAGAATCGGGATTCCAATGATGTTTTGAACGCCATAGAACATATGAGATGTTCCAAGAGCTGAAATTGGGATTTCAGGCTCATGCCCGTGTTGAGAGGTGTGAGACCTCTGACAAGTTCTTTTGCCAACAAGATGGAGGAGAATAGATCAGCTTGTGAGCATGTGCTCAGAATGTCTGGGTGCTACAATCACTTAAATCAAGTGGGAGTTTAAACATCCAGATAAGATAGTGATTGATAGAGTTCTCTAGCCACTATCACTAAGCTACTAGATCTTCGTGATGAACTATGACATGCAAGAGATGTAATTGATCCCGGAGCTGTTCGCGATGCTTAAGACCGCAAAAGGTAGAAATCAAGAAGGAGCATCAAGTGTTGATGGTTTAACAAGACCACTGGTTTCAAGAAGGGCAAGGGCTAGAAGGGAAACTTCATGGATGGCAAACCAGTTGCCGCTCCAGTGAAGGAACCCAAGGTTGAACCCAAACCCGAGACTAAGTGCTTCTATTGTAAGGGGAACGGTCACTGGTAGCGGAATTACCCCAAATGCATGGTAGATAAGAAGGCTGGCAACTTCAACAAAATTTATACGTGTTATTAATGTGTACCTCACTAGTACTCATGGTAGCACCTGGGTATTAGATATCGGTTCAGTTACTATTATTGGTGACTTGAAGCAAAAGCTACGGACTAAATGGAGACTGGCTAAGGGCGAGGTGACGATGTGTGTTGGAAGTGTTTCCAAAGTTGATGAGATCACCATCGGACGCTCCATCTACCTTCGGGATTAGTATTGAACCTAGATAAATGTTATCAGGTGTGTACGTTGAGCATGAATATGATTAGATCATGTTCATTGCAATACGGTTATTCATTTAAGTTAGAGAATAATGGTTATTCTGTTCACATGAATAATACCTTCCATGGTCATGCACCCTATGTGAATGGTTCATTGAATCTCGGTCGTGGTAATACACATGTTCACGCCAAAAGATGTAGAGTTAATAATGATGGTACCACTTTCTTGTGGTACTGCCGCTTAGGTCATATTGGCGTAAGATGCATGAAGAAACTCCATATCGATGGATGTTTGGAGTCACTTGATTTTGAATCACTTGACACATGCGAGCCATGCCTCATGGGCAGGATGACTAAGACCCCGTTTTCAGGTACAATGAAACGGGCAGTGACTTGTTGGAAATCATACATGCTGATGCGTGTGATCCAATGAGAATTGAAGCGTGCGGTGGATATCGCTATTTTCTCATCTTCACTGACGATTTGAGTAGATATAGGTATATTTACTTAATGAAGCACAAGTCTGAAATGATTGAAAAGTTCAAGCGATTTCAGAGTGAAGTTAAGAATCATCATAACAAGAAGATAAAATTCCTATGATCTGATCAATGAGAATATCTTAGTTATGAGTTTGGCAATCACTTAAGACATTGTGGAATTGTTTCACAGTTGAAGCCACCTGGAACACCACAGGGTAATGGTGTGTCTGGACGTCGTAATCGAACCCTATGAGATATGGTGCGATCTATGATGTCTCTTACCAATCTACCGTTTTAATTTTGAGGTTATGCGTTAGAGACAGTTGCATTCACTTTAGATAGGACACCATCTAAGTCCGTTGAGACAACATCATATGAACATTGGTTTGGCAAGAAACCAAAGTTGTCATTTCTTAATGTTTGGGGATGCGATGCTTAGGGATTCAGCCGGAGAAGCTCGAACCCAAAGCGGACAAACACATCTTCATAGGATACCCAAGGGTGACAGTTGGGTATACCTTCTATCTCAGGTCCGAGGGCAAATTGTTTGTCGCTAAGAACGAGTCCTTTCTCGAGAAGGAGTTTCTCTCGAAAGAATTGAGTGGGAGGAAGATAGAACTTGATGAGGTTGTTGAACCTTTACTTCAACCAGAGAGTGATGCAACACAGAAAGATGTTTTCTGTGGCGCCTACGTTTGTTGAATAGGAAGTTAATGATAGTGATCATGAAGCTTCAGATCAAGTTGCTATCGAACCTCGTAGGTCGACAAGGATATGTACTACTCCTAAGTGGTACGGTAATCCTGTCTTAGATATCATGTTGTTAGACAACAATGAACCTACGAGCTATGGAGAAGCGATGGTGGGCCCGTATTCCGACAAATGGTTAGAAGCCATGAAATCCGAGATAGGATCCATATATCAGAACAAAGTATGGACTTGGTGGACTTGCCCGTTGATCGGCAAGCCATTGAGATAAATGGATCTTTAAGAAGAAGACGGACGTGGGCGGTAATGTTACTGTCTATGAAGCGCGACTTGTGGGAAAGAGTCTTTTCACAAGTTCAAGGAGTTGACTACGATGAGAATTTCTCAAGCGTAGCGATGCTTAAGTCCGTCGGAATCATGTTAGCATTAGCTGTATTTTTCGATTATGAAATCTGACAGATGGATGTCAAAACAAGTTTTCTTACCAGTTTCCGTAAGAAAAGTTTGTATGTGATACAATAAAAGGTTTTGTCGATCCTAAGGATGCTAAAAGGTATGCTATCTCCAGCAATCCTTCTATGGACTAGAGCAAACATCTCGGAGTCAGAATACATGCTTTGATAGAGTGATCAAAGTTTTTAGGTTTATACAATGTTTGCTAGAAACTTGTATTTACAAGAAAGTGAGTGGGAGCACTACAACATTTCTAATAAGTATATGTGGATGACATATTGTAGATCCGAAATAATGTAGAATTTCTGGAAAGCATAAATGGTTGTTTGAAGAGTGTTTTTCAAAGGAAGACCCGGATAAAGCTGCTTACATATTGGGCATCAAGATCTATAGAGATAGATCAAGACGCCTGATGATACTTTCAAAGAACGCACACCTTGACATGTTTTTGAAGGAGTTCAAAATAGATCAGTCAAAGAAGGGGTTCTTACCTGAGTTGTAAGGTGTGAAGTTGAGTAAGACTCAAATATTGACCACGGCAGAAGAAAGAGGAAGGACGAAGGTCGTCCCCTATGCTTTTATCATAGGCTCTGTACAATATGCCATGCTGAGTGCCGCACCTGATGTGTACCTTGCCACATGTCTGGCAAGAGGGTACAAAGGTGATCTAGGAGTGGATCACCAGATAGCGGTCAAAATTATCCTTAAAGGAATAAGGAAATGTTTCTCAGTTATGGAGGTGATAAAGAGTTCGACGTAAAGAGTTACGTCGATGCAAGCTTAACACCTATCCGGATAGCTCTGAGTAGAGATACCGGATATGTGTAATGGAGAAACAATTTGGAATAGCTCCAAGTGGAACGTGGTAGCAGCCTCTACGACAAGACATAAAGTTTTGCGAAATACATAGGGATCTGAATATGGCACGACCTGTTGACTACAACCTCTCTCACAAGCATAACATGATCAAACCCAGAACTCTTTGAGTGTTTATCACACAGTGATGTGAACTAGATCATTGAGTCTAGTAGACTCTTGGATGTTGGTCACATGGCGATGTGACCTGTGAGTGTTAATCACATGGCGATGTGAACTAGATTATTGACTCTAGTCCAAGTGGGAGACTTTTGGAAATATGCCCTAGAGGCAATAATAAATTAGTTATTATTATTCCATTGTTCATGATAATCGTTTATTATCCATGCTAGAATTGTATTGATAGGAAACTCAGATACATGTGTGGATACATAGACAACACCATGTCCCTAGTAAGCCTCTAGTTGACTAGCTCATTGATTAATAGATGGTTACGGTTTCCTAACCATGGACATTGGATGTTGTTGATAACGGGATCACATCATTAGGAGAATGATGTGATGGACAAGACCCAATCCTAAGCCTAGCACAAGATCGTGTAGTTCGTTTGCTAAAGCTTTTCTAATGTCAAGTATCATTTCCTTAGACCATGAGATTGTGCAACTCCCGGATACCGTAGAGTGCTTTGGGTGTGCCAAACGTCACAACGTAACTGGGTGGCTATAAAGGTACACTACAGGTATCTCCGAAAGTGTCTGTTGGGTTGGCACGAATCGAGACTGAGATTTGTCACTCCGTGTAAACAGAGAGGTATCTCTCGGCCCACTCGGTAGGACATCATCATAATGTGCACAATGTGACCAAGGAGTTGATCATGGGATGATGTGCTACGGAACGAGTAAAGAGACTTGCCAGTAACGAGATTGAACAAGGTATCGGGATACCGACGATCGAATCTCGGGCAAGTACAATACTGCTGGACAAAGGGAATTGAATACGGGATTGATTGAATCCTCGACATCGTGGTTCATCCGATGAGATCATCGTGGAACATGTGGGAGCCAACATGGGTATCAAGATCCCGCTGTTGGTTATTGGCCGGAGAGTTGTCTCGGTCATGTCTGCATGGTTCCCGAACCCGTAGGGTCTACACACTTAAGGTTCGATGACGCTAGGGTTATTAGGAAGACTTGTATGTGATTACCGAATGTTGTTCGGAGACCCGGATGAGATCCCGGACGTCACGAGGAGTTCCGGAATGGTCCGGAGGTAAAGATTTATATATGGAAAGTTGTTGTTTGGGTTCCGGGAAAAGTTTAGTTTTTTCCGGTATTGTACCAGGAAGCTTCCGGAAGGTTCCGGAGGATTCCGGAGGTCCGGAAAATGTTCCACCACGTCCAATACAGTAGCATGGGCTGTAGGGGGGGTGCCCTAACCTTAATGGGCCAAGGGCACCAGCCCCCCCAAGGCCCATGCGCATGGGAGAGGGGAAACCCTAAGGGGGAGGGCCTCCACTTGACTTGGGAGGCACTCCTCCCCCCCTTGGCCGCCGCCCCCAACCCTAGATGGGATCTAGGGGTCCGGCCCCCTCTCCCCCCACCTATAAACAGTGGAGGGGTGGGAGGGCGGCCACACCCTTGAACCTGGCACAGCCCTCCCTCCTCCTACACCTCCTCCTCCTCCATAGTGCTTGGCGAAGCCCTGTTGGAGAACCACGAGCTCCATCACCACCACACCGTCGTGCTGCTGTTGGACTCTCTTCCTCAACCTCTCCCTCCTCCTTGCTGGATCAAGGCGTGGGAGACATCTCCGTTCCGTACGTGTGTTGAATGCGGAGGTGCCGTCCGTTCGGCGCTAGGATCATCGGTGATTTGGATCACGACGAGTACGACTCCATCAACCCCGTTCACTTGAACGCTTCCGCTTAGCAATCTACAAGGGTATGTAGATGCACTCTCCTTCCCCTCGTTGCTAGATTACTCCATAGATTGATCTTGGTGATGCGTAGAAAATTTTAAATTTCTGCTATGATCCGCACAGTATTCACACTATGAATATGCGTGACATTACGCTCGAGATTCATTAAGAATAAACCATTCACCAGCGGGGCATGACCATAAAACATATCTCTCATATAAATAGAACAACCATTATTCTCGGATTTAAATGAGTAGCCATCTCGAATTAAACAAGATCCTGATACAATGTTCATGCTCAAAGCTGACACTAAATAACAATTACTGAGGTTCAAAACTAATCCCGTAGGTAAATGTAGAGGCAGTGTGCCGACGGCGATCACATCGACCTTGGAACCATTCCCGACGCGCATCGTCACCTCGTCCTTCGCCAGTCTCCGCTTATTCCGCAGCTCCTACTTTGAGTTACAAATGTGAGCAACCACACCGGTATTAAATACCCAGGAGCTACTACGAGTACTGGTAAGGTACACATCAATTATATGTATATCACATATACCTTTAGTGTTGCCGGCCTTCTTGTCCACTAAGTATTTGGGGCAGTTCCACTTCTAGTGACCACTTCCCTTGCAATAAAAACACTCAGTCTCGGGCTTGGGTCCATTCTTTGGCTTCTTCCCGGTAGCTTGCTTACCGGGCACGGCAGCCCCCTTGCCGTCCTTCTTGAAGTTCTTCTTGCCCTTCACTTTCTTAAACTTAGTGGTTTTATTCACCATCAACACTTGATGTTCCTTTTTGATCTCCACCTCCGCTGATTTCAGCATTGAATATACCTCAGGAATGGTCTTTTCCATCCCCTGCATATTGAAGTTCATCACAAAGCTCTTGTAGCTCGGTGGAAGCGACTAAAGGATTCTGTCAATGACCGCGTCATCCGGGAGATTAACTCCCAGCTGAGTCAAGCGGTTATGCAACCCAGACATTTTGAGTCTGTGCTCACTGACAGAACTATTTTCCTCCATCTTACAACTGAAGAACTTGTCGGAGACTTCATATCTCTCGACCCGGGCATGAGCTTGGAAAACCATTTTCAGCTCTTCGAACATCTCATATGCTCCGTGTTGCTCAAAACGCTTTTGGAGCCCCAGTTCTAAGCTGTAAAGCATGCCACATTGAACGAGGGAGTAATCATTAGCACGTGACTGCCAAGCGTTCATAACATATTGGTTCTCTGGGATGGGTGCGCCACCTAGCGGTGCTTCTAGGACATAATCTTTCTTGGCAGCTAGGAGGATGATCCTCAGGTTCCGGTCCTAGTCCGTATAGTTGCTGCCATCATCTTTCAGCTTGGTTTTCTCTAGGAACGCGTTGAAGTTGAGGGCAACATTAGCGTGGGCCATTTGATCTACAAGACACATTGTAAAGATTTTAGAATAAGTTCATCTAACCAAATTATTCAATGACCTCCCACTCAGATAGACATCCCTCTAGTCATCTAAGTGAAACATGATCCGAGTCAACTAGGCCATGTCCGATCATCACGTGAGACGGACTAGTCAACATCGGTGAACATCTTCATGTTGATCGTATCTTCTATACGACTCATGCTCGACCTTTCGGTCTTCCGTGTTCCGAGGCCATATCTGTACATGCTAGGCTCGTCAAGTCAACCTAAGTGTATTGCGTGTGTAAATCTGGCTTACACCCGTTGTATTCGAACGTTAGAATCTATCACACCCAATCATCACGTGGTGCTTCGAAACAACGAACCTTCGCAATGGTGCACAATTAGTGGGAAAACTTTCTTGAAATTATGTGAGGGATCATCTTATTTAAGCTACCGTCGTTCTAAGCAAATAAGATGTAAAAACATGATAAACATCACATGCAATCAAATAGTGACATGATATGGCCAATATCATTTGCTCCTTTTGATCTCCATCTTCGGGGCACCATGATCATCATCGCCACCGGCATGACACCATGATCTCCATCATCGTGTCTTCATGAAGTTGTCTCGTCATCTATTACTTCTACTACTATGGCTAACGGTTTAGCAATAAAGTAAAGTAATTACATGACGTTTATGTTGACACGCAGGTCATAAATAAATTAAGGCAACTCCTATGGCTGCTGCCGGTTGTCATACTCATTGACATGCAAGTCGTGATTCCTATTACAAGAACATAATCAATCTCATACATCACATATATCATTCATCACATCCTTTTGGCCATATCACATCACACGTCACATGCTGCAAAAACAAGTTAGACGTCCTCTAATTGTTGTTGCAAGTTTTTACGTGGCTGCTATAGGTTTCTAGCAAGAACGTTTCTTACCTACGCCAAAACCACAACGTGATATGCCAATTTCTATTTACCCTTCATAAGGACCCTTTTCATCGAATCCGATCCGACTAAAGTGGGAGAGACAGACACCCGCTAGCCACCTTATGCAACTAGTGCATGTCAGTCGGTAGAACCAGTCTCACGTAAGCGTACGTGTAAGGTCGGTCCGGGCCGCTTCATCCCATGATGCCGCCGAATCAATATAAGACTAGTAACGGCAAGTAAATTGACAATATCGACGCCCACAACTGCTTTGTGTTCTACTCGAGCATAGAAACTACGCATAGACCTAGCTCATGATGCCACTGTTGGGGAACGTAGCAGAATTTAAAATTTTCTACGCATCACCAAGATCAATCTATGGAGTTATCTAGCAACGAGGGAAAGGGGAGTGCATCTACATACCCTTGTAGATCGCGCACGGAAGCGTTCAAGAGAACGGGGTTGATGGAGTCGTACTCGTCGTGATCCAAATCACCGATGACCGAGTGCCGAACGGACGACACGTCCGCGTTCAACACACGTACGGTTGGGAAGACGTCTCCTCCTTCTTGATCCAGCAAGGGGAAAGGAGAGGTCGATAGAGATCCAGCAGCACGATGGCGTGGTGGTGGAAGCAACGGTGTTCTCGGCAGGGCTTCGCTAAGCTCAACGAGAGGGAGAGGTGTCACGGGACGGAGAGGGAGGCGCCAGGGGCTAGGGTGCAGCTGCCCTCCCTCCCCCCACTATATATAGGGCCCCTAGGGGGGCGCCGGCCCTACAGATTGGATCTCAAGGGGGGCGGCGGCCAAGGGGGGTGGCTTGCCCCCCAAGCCAAGTGGGGCGCCCCTCACCCCTAGGGTTTCCAACCCTAGGTGCAGGGGGAGGCCCAAGGTGGCGCACTAGCCCACCAGGGGCTGGTTCCCTTCCCCACTTCAGCCCATGGGGCCCTCCGGGATAGGTGGCCCCACCCGGTGGACCCCCGGGACCCTTCCGGTGGTCCCGGTACAATACTCGTGACCCCCGAAACTTTCCCAATGGCCGAAACTGGACTTCCTATATATAATACTTCAGCTCCAGACCATTCCAGAACTCCTCGTGACGTCCGGGATCTCATCCGGGACTCCGAACAACTTTTGGGTTACCGCATACTAATATCTCTACAACCCTAGCGTCACCGAAGCTTAAGTGTGTAGACCCTACGGGTTCGGGAGACATGCAGACATGACCGAGACGACTCTCCGGTCGATAACCAACAGCGGGATCTGGATACCCATGTTGGCTCCCACATGCTCCTCGATGATCTCATCGGATGAACCATGATGTCGTGGATCCAATCAATCCCATATACAATTCCCTTCGTCAATCGGTACGTTACTCGCCCGAGACTCGATCGTCGGTATCCCAATACCTCGTTCAATCTCGTTGTCGACAAGTCACTTTACTCGTACCATAATGCATGATCCCATGATCAACCACTTGGTCACATTGAGCTCATTATGATGATGCATTACCGAGTGGGCCCAGAGATACCTCTCCGTCATACAGAGTGACAAATCCCAGTCTTGATTCGTGCCAACCCAACAGACACTTTCGGAGATACCCGTAGTGCACCTTTATAGTCACCCAGTTACGTTGTGACATTTGGCACACCCAAAGCACTTCTACGGTATCCGGGAGTTGCACAATCTCATGGTCTAAGGAAACGATACTTGACATTCGGAAAAGCTCTGGCAAATGAACTACATGATCTTTGAGCTATGCTTAGGATTGGGTCTTGTCCATCACATCATTCTCCTAATGATGTGATCCCGTTATCAATGACATCTAATGTCCATAGTCAGGAAACCATGACTATCTTTTGATCAACGAGCTAGTCAACTAGAGGCTCACTAGGGACGTGTTGTGGTCTATGTATTCACACATGTATTACGATTTCCGGATAACACAATTATAGCATGAACAATAGACAATTATTATGAACAAGGAAATATAATAATAACCATTTTATTATTGCCTCTAGGTCATATTTCCAACATCGAGGACATCCACTTGTTGTTTTGATTGCTTGGTTTCCTTTTCTTTTGGCCAAGTGGATGGACAAGAATGCCTAAGAACCTTCTCTAGATATCTATGCTTTTCTCGTCTCAAACTCTATTCATGATGCATCACAAAGTTTGATCAAGTCAGATTTGAACCACTCTGTGTGAGGAGCACTCGGAGTCCCCGATTCGTCATAGACTTAAACTTCCAAAACTTCTTTGTGTGTTTCAGTCTGACCGATTCATCCATTTCGGTCATACCGAGATCACTAAGTCGATCTAGGTTTTCAATCTCGGTGCAACCGATTTGAACTTTTCGGTCACACCGAGTTTTAGTAACTGCTCGCAGTTATGCATCTCGGTGCCACCGAGTTGTTCCACTCGTTCACACCGACAGGGTCAGGCTATATATATCCACGGGTCAAATTTTGGAAAACTTTCCGAACCTCCTTGCCCACGCTTAGCCTGCTCTGCCTTCCTGGGTCTCCGGATCATCCTCCTCGTCGCAAGCCGCCTCCTGTCGCTGGTCTCCGCCGCCATCAACAGGATCGTCTCCGCTGTTGCCGCCGTAGCAAGTTCATTGCCGAACTAGGGTATGGACTTGAACTTTGTGCTGTTCTAACTCCGATTCCCCAGCACATTGCTTTTCCATGTATCTTGCCACGATTGAGATCATTCTATCCATCGAAAACACTACGTAGTTTAGTCGTGAATTGAAAATTTAGGGTTAGGTTTTTGCCGAAACCATCTCGGACCGACCGAGTTGATGAAATCGGTTCCACCGATTTGGCTCAAGCCATTGCACATGTGATTCTCGGTCTGACCAAGAATTGCAAATCGGTGTGACCGAGTTCAGCACTTTGTGAAACCCTAGCAGTCTCGGTGCCACCGAACTATGACTCGGTCTGACCGAGTTCATTAGTTTAGGTTCCAAAAGTTGCTTCGGTATCACCGAGTTTGCAAATCGGTAGATCCAAAATGCTTTCTGTGGAAAACTAAAACTAAGTTTTTAACTCATTCTTTTGCAAAAACCCTTGTACTTTGTGATGCTCCTCCACTCTACCTCAAAGAGTCAGTGTTTGCTGTTCACAGGGTCTGCTGTCAGTGTTTGCATCATGTCAGATCAAAGTGATAGTCAGAACAAGTCTGAGGAGCAGGTTCACTTGAGTGAGGGCACTAGTCCCTCTAGCAGCTCAGATGATGGAAGCAGGAGCACACCCAGTAATCTGCCAAAGGATGCCACAAGGACTAGCATGAAAAGAACCTCAGAGTCAGAGGATGAGGACTATGTGGCTGAGGAAGAAGAAACCACCTCAAGGAGGAAAGTCCTGAAAAAGGAATATGGCATAGCTGCCGCCACCAAGCCAGGGATGAAGCAAAAGGTTCCTGCCAAGAGAGCTCCAATGTCTAAAGCCAGAGCATCTACTCAAGAGACTTTGGGATCTGCACCCAAAGAGCAGGTTGTGGCAGAAAAGAAAAGGAAGAAAAGGGTCAAGAAGACCACTGCCATAGTGCTTGGGAGATCTTCAATCATGAAAGACTCTGAAGAAGAGGAAGAGGAAGAGGATGCAGCACCAACACCCAAAGCTCAAAAGCTTATGGGAGATGCCATAAGATCAGGGGCTGCTCCATCTAAGCCCAAAGGAACTCCTAAGCCAGCTGCTCCAAAACCCAAAACTGCACCCAAGAGGAGCACCAGAAACATCCCAGCAGCAGAGAAGAACAAGGCCCCAATGCCTAAAGCTGCAATGGAAGAAGAAGATGATTCTGTTGTCTTGAGGAAGTTGAAGCCAAAAATTCCAGATCACAATGATGCTCATCCAGTTGCAGAGAACATGAAAATCAGGAAGGACTTTGGTCTAAGGCTATGGAGAGAGTTTGATCCATATGCCACTAGGAGAAGGACTGCTGTGGACTACAGGTTCCATACAAAGGAACAACAGGACTTCTATGAGACGATCTAGCTTGACAAGAAGCCCATAGTGTGTGACATGAGATGGGTCGATTGGTCATTCATTGAGGAAAACGAGGATCACTTCCCTGGTGTATATGACAGCTTCAAGGCTTGTGGAGTTGATGAGTTTGTGGCTCAGAAGCTCACAAAATGGAATAATGAGCTCATCATGCAATTCTACTCCATAGCTCACTTCTACCCAGATGGAAGGATTGTCTGGATGTCTGAAGGTACTAGGTACCAGTCCACAGTTGCAGAATGGGCTAAGTTGATCAATGCCCCAGAAGAGAGTGAAGATGACTTGGATGTTTATGCCAAGAAGAAGAAGGATCAGAACACCATGGCACACATGTACAAGGAGATCCCAGATGCTGCTCTTGAGACACACAAGTTTGGATCTGTACATTACCTTCTATCAGGCTTGCCAACTATCAACTGGATCCTCAGGCACACTCTCTTGCCAAAGTCAGGTGATCACAAGAAGATCAGAGGCCATGCAATTAACTTGCTTCATATCTTTGATGTCCCACATAAGTTCAAAGTCATGAGCCTAATAGTGGAAACCATAAAGAGGACAGTTGCAGATCAGAAGAGGAGTTGTGGGTATGCCCCACAGATCCAGGAGCTGATCAACTCCAAGATGGGCACTGGCACATATCTGCTGGACAAGGAGCACCTGCCCATCTACCCAGACTTTGAGGACAACACTATGGTGATGGATGAAAATGAACCATCTTCTGTGCACGCACAAGCCAAGAAGGAGAAGGCAAAGGCTGAAAAGGCTGCAAGGATGCCAACTACTAAAGAAGCATCTCAATATCTTCTGAAGAGCAAGCAAGATCAGCTTGGCTACTTGATTGCCTCCACTCTGAGAATTGAGAAGGGACTGGCCACCCTGACTCAAAACTAGGAGAGCTTGGAGAGGATCATGGAGCAGAAGTTCTATGACCTAGATGTGAAGTGTTGGAAATATGCCCTAGAGGCAATAATAAAATGGTTATTATTATATTTCCTTGTTCATGATAATTGTCTATTGTTCATGCTATAATTGTGTTATCCGGAAATCGTAATACATGTGTGAATATATAGACCACAACATGTCCCTAGTAAGCCTCTAGTTGACTAGCTCGTTGATCAACAGATAGTCATGGTTTCCTGACTATGGACATTAGATGTCATTGATAACAGGATCACATCATTAGAAGAATGATGTGATGGACAAGACCCAATCTTAAGCATAGCACAAGATCGTGTAGTTCGTCTGCTAGATCTTTTCTAATGTCAAGTATCTTTTCCTTAGACCATGAGATTGTGCAACTCCGGGATACTGTAGGAATACTTTGGGTGTGCCAAACGTCACAACGTAACTGGGTGACTATAAAGGTGCACTACGGGTATCTCTGAAAGTGCCTGTTGGGTTGGCACGAATCGAGACTGGGATTTGTCACTCCGCATGACGGAGAGGTATCTCTGGGCCCACTCGATAAAACATCATCGTAATGAGCTCAATTGAGTAAGGGTTGGTCATGGGATGATGTGTTATGGAATGAGTAAAGTGACTTGCCGGTAACAAGATTGAACGAGGTATTGGGATACCGACGATCGAATATCGGGCAAGTAATGTACCGATTGACAAAGGGAATTGAATACAAGATTGATTGAATCCTCGACATCGTGGAATATGTGGGAGCCAACATGGGTATCCAGATCCCGTTGTTGGCTATTGGCTGGAGAGTTGTCTCGGTCATGTCTGCATGGTTCCCGAACCCGTAGGGTCTACACACTTAAGGTTCGGTGATGCTAGGGTTGTAGAGATATTACTATGTGGTAACCCGAAAGTTGTTCGGAGTCCCGGATGAGATCCTGGACGTCACGAGGAGTTCTGGAATGGTCCAGAGGTAAAGATTTGTATATAGGAAGTCCAGTTTCGGCCATTGGGAAAGTTTCGGGGTCATCGGTATTGTACCGGGACCACCGGAAGGATCCCGGGGTCCACCGGGTGGGGCCACCTATCCCGGAGGGCCCCATGGGCTGAAGTGGGAAGGGAAGCAGCCCCTGGTGGGCTGGTGCGCCCCCCATGGGCCTCCCCTGCGCCTAGGGTTAGAAACCCTAGGGGTGGGGGGCGCCTCCACCTGGCCTGGGGGCCAAGCCACCCCTTTGGCCGCTCCCCCCCCCCCATCTAGATGGGATCTAGAGGGGCCGGCGCCCCCCTGCCCCCTATATATAGTGGAGGGGAGGGAGGGCAGCCGCACCCAAGTCCCTGGCGCCTCCCTCTCCCCCCGTGACACCTCTCCCTCTTGTTGGTGCTTGGCGAAGCCCTGCCGAGATCCCGCTGCTTCCACCACCACGCTGTCGTGCTGCTGGATCTCCATCAAACTCTCCTCTCCCCTTGATGGATCAAGAAGGAGGAGACGTCTCTCCCAACCGTACATGTGTTGAACGCGGAGGTGCCGTCCGTTCAATGCTCGGTCATCGGTGATTTGGATCACGACGCGTACGACTCCATCAACCCCGTTCTCTTAAACGCTTCCGCTCGCGATCTACAAGGGTATGTAGATGCACTCCCCTCTCCCTCGTTGCTAGATGACTCCATAGATTTATCTTGGTAATGCGTAGAAAATTTTAAAATTCTGCTACATTCCCCAACAGTGGCATCATGAGCTAGGTCTATGCGTAGTTTCTTTGCACGAGTAGAACACAAGTAGTTGTGGGCGTTGATTTTGTCAATTTACTTGCCGTTACTAGTCTTATCTTGATTCGGCGGCATCGTGGGATGAAGCGGCCCGGACTGACCTTACACGGACGCTTACGTGAGACTAGTTCCACCGACTGACATGCACTAGCTGCATAAGGTTGCTAGCGGGTGTCTGTCTCTCCCACTTTAGTCGGATTGGATTCGATGAAAAGGGTCCTTATGAAGGGTAAATAGAAATTGGCATATCACGTTGTGGTTTTGGCGTAGGTAAGAAACGTTCTTACTAGAAACCTATAGCATCCACGTAAAAACTTGCAACAACAATTAGAGGACGTCTAACTTGTTTTTGCAGCATATGCCATGTGATGTGATATGGCCAAAAGGATGTGATGAATGATATATGTGATGTATGAGATTGATCATGTTCTTGTAATAGGAATCACGACTTGCATGTCGATGAATATGACAACCGGCGGGAGCCATAGGAGTTGTCTTAATTTATTTATGACCTGCGTGTCAACATAAACGTCATGTACTTACTTTACTTTATCGCTAACTGTTAGCCATAGTAGTAGAAGTAATAGTTGACGAGACAACTTCATGAAGACACGATGATGGAGATCATGGTGTCATGCCGGTGACGACGATGATCATGGCGCCCCGAAGATGGAGATCAAAAGGAGCAAAATGATATTGGCCATATCATGTCACTATTTGATTGCATGTGATGTTTATCATGTTTTACATCTTATTTGCTTAGAACGACGGTAGCATAAATAAGATGATCCCTCGCAATAATTTCAAGAAAGTGTTCCCCCTAACTGTGCACTGTTGCTAAGGTCCGTTGTTCCGAAGCACCACGTGATGATCGGGTGTGATAGGTTCTAACGTTCACATACAACGGGTGTAAGCCAGATTTACACACGTAATACACTTAGGTTGACTTGACGAGCCTAGCATGTACAGACATGGCCTCGGAACACGGAAGACCGAAAGGTCGAACATGAGTCGTATAGAAGATACGATCAACATGAAAATGTTCACCGATGATGACTAGTCCGTCTCACGTGATGATCAGACACGGCCTAGTTGACTCGGGTCATGTATCACTTAGATGACTAGAGGGATGTCTATCTGAGTGGGAGTTCATTAATAATTTGATTAGATGAACTTAATTATCATGAACATAGTCTAGAATCTTTGCAATATGTCTTGTAGATCAAATGGCCCACGCTAATGTTTCCCTCAACTTCAACGCATTCCTAGAGAAAACCAAGCTGAAAGACGATGGCAGCAACTACACGGACTGGGTCCGTAACCTGAGGAATATCCTTATAGCTGCCAGGAAAGCATATGTTCTTGATGCACCGCTAGGTGAAGCACCTGTTTTCCCTGCAGAACAAGACGTTATGAACGCTTGGCAGACACGTACTAATGATTACTCCCTGGTTCAGTGCGGCATGCTTTGCAGCTTAGAACCGGGGCTCCAAAAGCGTTTTGAGCAACACGGAGCATATGAGATGTTCCAAGAGCTGAAAATGGTTTTCCAAGCTCACGCCCGGGTCGAGAGATATGAAGTCTCCGACAAGTTCTATAGTTGTAAGATGGGGGAGAAAAGTTCTGTCAGCGAGCACATACTCCAAATGTCTGGGCTGCATAACCGCTTGTCCCAGCTAGGAGTTAATCTCCCGGATGATGCGGTCGTTGACAGAATCCTTCAGTCGCTCCCACCTAGCTACAAGAGCTTTGTGATGAACTTCAATATGCAGGGGATGGAAAAGACCATTCCCGAGGTATATTCAATGCTGAAATCAGCGGAGGTGGAAATCAAAAAGGAACATCAAGTGTTGATGGTGAATAAAACCACTAAGTTCAAGAAAGGCAAGGGTAAAAAGAACTTCAAAAAGGACGGCAAGGGAGTTGCCGCGCCCGGTAAGCAAGCTGCCAGGAAGAAGTCAAAGAATGGACCCAAGCCTGAGACTGAGTGCTTTTATTGCAAGAGAAACAGTCACTGGAAGCGGAACTGCCCCAAGTACTTAGCGGAAAAGAAGGCCGGCAATACCAAAGGTATGTGTGATATACATGTTATTGATGTGTACCTTACCAGCGCTCATACTAGCTCCTGGGTATTTGATACCGGTGCAGTTGCTCATATTTGTAACTCAAAACAGGAACTGCGGAATAAACGGAGACTGGCGAAGGACGAGGTGACGATGCGCGTCGGGAATGGTTCCAAGGTAGATGTGATCGCCGTCGGCACGCAACCTCTGCATTTACCTACGGGATTAGTTTTAAACCTCAATAATTGTTATTTAGTGCCAGCTTTGAGCATGAACATTGTATCTGGATCTCGTTTAATGCGAGATGGCTACTCATTTAAATCTGAGAATAATGGTTGTTCTATTTATATGAGAGACATGTTTTATGGTCATGCCCCGCTGGTCAATGGTTTATTCTTATGTAATCTCGAACGTGATGTTACACACATTCATAGTGTGAATGCCAAAAGATGTAAGGTTGATAATGATAGTCCCACATACTTGTGGCACTACCGCCTTGGTCACATTGGTGTCAAATGCATGAAGAAACTCCATGCAGATGGACTTTTGGAGTCTCTTGATTATGAATCATTTGACACGTGAGAACCATGCCTCATGGGTAAAATGACCAAGACTCCGTTCTCTGGAACAATGAAGCGAGCAACCAACTTATTGGAAATCATACATACTGATGTGTGCGGTCCAATGAGCGTTGAGGCTCGCGGTGGATATCGTTATGTCCTCACCCTCACTGATGACTTAAGTAGATATGGGTATGTCTACTTAATGAAACACAAGTCTGAGACCTTTGAAAAGTTCAAGGAATTTCAGAGTGAGGTTGAGAATCAACGTGACAGGAAAATCAAGTTCTTACGATCAGATCATGGGGGAGAATATTTAAGTCACGAATTTGGCACGTACTTAAGGAAATGTGGAATAGTTTCACAACTCACGCCGCCTGGAACACCACAGCGTAATGGTGTGTCCGAACATCGTAATCGCACCCTATTGGATATGGTACGATCTATGATGTCTCTTACCGATCTACCGCTATCATTTTGGGGTTATGCTATAGAGACTGCCGCATTCACTTTAAATAGGGCTCCGTCGAAATCCGTTGAGACAACACCGTATGAATTGTGGTTTGGCAAGAAACCTAAGCTGTCGTTTTTGAAAGTTTGGGGATGCGATGCTTATGTCAAGAAACTTCAACCTGAAAAGCTCGAACCCAAATCGGAAAAATGCGTCTTCATAGGATACCCTAAAGAAACTATTGGGTATACCTTCTATCTTAGATCCAAAGGCAAGACCTTTGTTGCCAAGAATGGATCCTTTCTAGAGAAAGAGTTTCTCTCGAAATAAGTAAGTGGGAGAAAAGTAGAACTTGATGAAGTATTGCCTCTTGAACCGGAGAGTGGCGAAGCCCAAGAAATTGTTCCTGAGGTGTCTGCACCGACTAGGGAGGAAGTTAATGATGATGATCATGAAACTTCAGATCAAGTTGCTACTGAACTTCGAAGGTCCACAAGGACGCGTTCCGCACCAGAGTGGTACGGCAACCCTGTCCTGAAAATCATGTTGTTAGACAATGGTGAACCTTCAAACTATGAAGAAGCGATGGCGGGCCCAGATTCCGACAAATGGCTGGAAGCCATGAAATCCAAGATAGGATCCATGTATGAAAACAAAGTATGGACTTTGACTGACATGCCTGATGATCGGCGAGCCATAGAAAATAAATGGATCTTTAAGAAGAAGACAGACGCGGATGGTAATGTAACCATCTATAAAGCTCGGCTTGTCGCTAAGGGTTACCGACAAGTTCAAGGGGTTGACTACGATGAGACTTTCTCACCTGTAGCGAAGCTGAAGTCCATCCGAATCATGTTAGCAATTGCCGCATTCTATGATTATGAGATATGGCAAATGGACGTCAAAACGGCATTCCTTAATGGTTTCCTTAAGGAAGAATTGTATATGATGCAGCCGGAAGGTTTTGTCGATCCTAAGAATGCTGACAAGGTGTGCAAGCTCCAACGCTCAATCTATGGGCTGGTGCAAGCATCTCGGAGTTGGAACATTCGTTTTGATGAGATGATCAAAGTGTATGGGTTTACGCAGACTTATGGAGAAGCCTGCGTTTACAAGAAAGTGAGTGGGAGCTCTGTAGCATTTCTCATATTGTATGTGGATGACATACTATTGATGGGAAATGATATAGAATTCTTGGAAAGCATAAAGGCCTACTTGAACAAGTGTTTTTCAATGAAGGACCTTGGAGAAGCTGCTTATATATTAGGCATCAAGATCTATAGAGATAGATCGAGACGCCTCATTGGTCTTTCACAAAGTACGTACCTTGACAAGATATTGAAGAAGTTCAATATGGATCAGTCCAAGAAGGGGTTCTTGCCTGTATTGCAAGGTATGAGATTGAGCACGGCTCAATGCCCGACCACGACAGAAGATAGAGAAAAGATGAGTGTTGTACCCTATGCCTCGGCCATAGGGTCTATCATGTATGCCATGCTGTGTACCAGACCTGATGTAAACCTTGCCGTAAGTTTGGTAGGAAGGTACCAAAGTAATCCTGGCATGGAACACTAGATAGCGGTCAAGAATATCATGAAGTACATGAAAAGGACTAAGGATATGTTTCTCGTCTATGGAGGTGACGAAGAGCTCGTCGTAAAGGGTTACGTCGATGCTAGCTTCGACACAGATCTGGATGACTCTAAGTCACAAACCGGATACGTGTATATTTTGAATGGTGGGGCAGTCAGCTGGTGCAGTTGCAAGCAAAGCGTCGTGGCGGGATCTACATGTGAAGTGGAGTACATGGCAGCCTCGGAGGCAGCACAAGAAGCAATCTGGGTGAAGGAGTTCATTATCGACCTAGGAGTTATTCCCAATGCGTCGGGCCCGATGACTCTCTTCTGTGACAACACTGGAGCTATTACCCTTGCCAAGGAGCCTAGGTTTCACAGGAAGACCAGGCATATCAAGCGTCGCTTCAACTCCATTCGTGAAAATGTTCAAAATGGAGACATAGATATTTGTAAAGTGCATAAGGACCTATATGTCGCAGATCCGTTGACTAAGCCTCTTCCTCGAGCAAAACATGATCAACACCAGAACTCTATGGGTGTTCGATTCATCACAATGTAACTATATTATTTACTCTAGTGCAAGTGGGAGACTGTTGGAAATATGCTCTCGAGGCAATAATAAAATGGTTATTATTATATTTCCTTGGTCATGATAATTGTCTATTGTTCATGCTATAATTGTGTTATCCGGAAATCATAATACATGTGTGAATATATAGACCACAACATGTCCCTAGTAAGCCTCTAGTTGACTAGCTTGTTGATCAACAGATAGTCATGGTTTCCTGACTATGGACATTAGATGTCATTGATAACGGGATCACATCATTAGAAGAATGATGTGATGGACAAGACCCAATCTTAAGCATAGCACAAGATCGTGTAGTTCGTCTGCTAGAGCTTTTCTAATGTCAAGTATCTTTTCCTTAGACCATGAGATTGTGCAACTCCCGGATACTGTAGGAATACTTTGGGTGTGCCAAACGTCACAACGTAACTGGGTGACTATAAAGGTGCACTACGGGTATTGTCGTGGTTCTAAGTCTGACAGTAATGTACGGGGGTAGGTATGGAGAGGCAAGATCTTAGCTATGGAGTAGTTGTAAGCACATGAGGTTTATGAGTTCAGGCCCTTCTTGGAGGAAGTAATAGCCCTACGTCTCGGAGCCCGGAGGCGGTCGACTGGATTATGTGTGTATGAATTACAGGGGTGTGAACCCTTTACACTGAGGAGGGGGGTGGCTTATATAGAGTTTGCCAGACCCCTCCGGCCCTCAGTTATGCAGGGTTTTTTAAGTACATTAAGGTCGGGCGTTACTGATAACGCCCCTAATAAAGTGCTATGATGATCATAAAAGCTACTTAATGACCGACCGTTAGCATGGAGAGTGACTTTAGGTCTCCTGCCCGTCGAGTGGTTGGATCTTGGTCGAGTGATTGCTTCTTGGTCGAGTGTCTTCGAGTCTGTCGAGTGGAACACCTCCAAGTCGATTGAAAGGTGATTTCTTCTAGAGATGTCCTTGGGTAGGGCAATTAGGACAGGTCCATGACCCTACCCTAGGTACATAGCTTCATCATTAGCCCCCGAAAGGATCAAGGTTTGAGTGGGGAAGGAGTTGAGAACTTCTCCGACTCATTTTTCATGCCATGAGCATATCTTGTTTCGAATCAATGAACTTGAGTGACGACAGCAACTTCCTTTTCAGTCGCCTTGATCCATTATTAGTATTTTGTCGAGTGAGTTTCTTTACTTGAAAAGCTCCGAGTGACGGTGTGGAGGAGATATTCCGTCTGACAAGTTGTTCTGCTGCCCGCAGATTTCGCGGGATTCGAATTTTGGGAAGCGCGCGGGATGGGGGAGGCCGCAGTAATCGGATGGGATAGGGTGGAGCTGCCTCGATCTCCGTGCCACCTTTTTCGCCACGTATCGCGCGTGCGATTGTTACGGGATTTGACAGGATCGTCTGGGCCTACCAGTCAGCCACTCGGAAGCGACCTCATATAAGGCGTTGGGCCGGGGTTTCTTGAATAGTGCGTTCTCATTTCCTCTTCTCCTCTTCAGGCTTCTTCGTCGCGCTCGCTCTCGCCCCAGCGCCGCCGCTCCATACGCGTCTCGCCGATGACGATGGGGAAGGAGAAGACGGTGGCTCTGGAGTGGGCGAAGAAGGCGACGGCAAAGGCGAAGGGGAAGCCGACCAGTCGGGGTGGATCTTCCTCACGAGCTGTCCTGCCGAAGGGCTGGATCCAGGGCGACTGGATCCGCTCGGCGATCCGCCAAGAAGACCTCAACGACCTAGCCGACGGAGGACTGATCCCCCATGGATTGGCGCGGCTTCCGGGGAAGGAATCCGAGCAGCAACCTCAGGAGGGTGAGCGCGTTCTCCTTGCCACTCACGTCGACCGTGGATTTTCCTTGCCTCCTCACCCTTTCTATCGGGGATTTCTGAATTTCTTTGGGGCACAACTCCACCACTTCACTCCCAACACAATCGTGTATCTCACTGCTTTCGTGTCTTTGTGCGAGAATTTCTTGGGTTGTCGGCCTCACTGGGGTCTTTTCAAGCACATTTTCACCTGTCGTTCTCAGACGGTGAAAAAGGCCAATCCGAGTGACGAGAGAACACAAGTGATTCAGATGTGTGGGGGTCTTGGTGTTCAGATGAGAGGGAAAAGTTCCTTTCCGGCCATGATTCTTCTCGACTCGGTCCGCGGATGTCAGTCGACCTGGTTTTACTGCAAAGACCAGCCGACGCCAGGGCAGTCGACTGGCCTCCCTCCTTTTACCATGGACCGAGTGAGGAAACCCTCCTCTTTGAAAGTGATCCCGGAGGAGATGGCGCAAGTTAGGGTGCTGGTCGAACGAGTGGTCCAGCTTATCCGTGACGGGGTCACTGGTATGGATCTCTTGGAGGTTTTCCTTCGGCGGCGCATCCAGCCTCTTCAAGCTCGAGACCATTCGATGTGGATGTATTCGGGTCTTGACGACACCACTCGGATTCACCCGGAGGAGGTCGATGACGACACACTGGAGGAGTGGCTGTCGGGCATCACCAGAAACAAGGACAACCCCAGGGGAGCCAGGAGAGTTCCTCCATTCGACTAGTCCCATGAACCAGAAATGGTCCGATTCTGAGCTTTTGATTATAATCTGAATTCACTCGCGCAGCTATCTATACTGCGTCGACTGACTTTATTGTTCCTGCTTTCTTTCAGGCCCTTATCGAAATGTACTCAATGCCCAACGGCGAGCAAGAGCAAGACCCGGAAGGAGAGGCGAGCGGCGGCGACAGTGGCGAATGGCATTCTGACGGAGAAGGGGACGAAAAAAGCGACGACCCAAGTGACGAAGAAGAAGTCGAGTCGCCTCCTCGCAGGGAGAGGCGATCCAAGCTTGACCAAGAACGACCCAGCGCCCGTGAAAAGGCGATTGCTCAGACTGGTCAGTCTTCAAAGCGTCCTCGGACATCTTCACCAACCCCAACTGAAAAAGCGTCAAAGCATCCCAAAGTTGCAGAGCAGAAGCCTCGGAAGGCGTTGCCGAAGATTAAGATTGACATCCCCGTCGCTTCTGCGTGAGTGTCTCCCTTTGTATTCACTCGACGCTCCGTGTTGTTTATTTTTCTTGATTTAACCAGACGAACTTTGGAACTGGCAGCACTGCTACTTCCGGGACCTCAGCTTACAGGGATGAGGATGAGGTAATGGAGGATGCAGTCACTTCCAATTTGGGTATGATTTCTATCATTCTGTCTTTATTTGGTCGACTCAACTGCAATGTGTACCATTGGGTGATGTGATTTTGGCGATTGATCTTTGAACAGCTCCTAACATTATTGACCTCCCCGATGATGATGAAGAAGAGCCTGAGAGGCCTTTGACGAGGAAAAATAGGCAAGCTCCTACAAGCAAGGCGCCATAGTCGACGCCGATGGCGGAACCAGTTGTTCAGGATGCTGGTGATGCCAATCGGGGTTCTGTTACCTTCGCCGTACCATTGTCGAGTGCCCTGCCTTCTTCATCGACTGCTCAAGCTCCTGCCGACCCACCTTCAGTTTTTGCGACCCATCATGTCCCAGAGGACGAAGTGAATGCTGCTAAGGAAGCCATACGCCAGGCGGGCATTGTGATGGAGAAGATGAAGACGATGCGGGACGCCAGTCAGGCCGCCTACGACGCCAGCTCGGCTCTCCAAAGCAATGTTCAGGTTAGTTGGTCGCCGCTTGTTCTGTTAGGATATGCTATCTGAGGACTCTCTTTCCGAAAATCTTTGCATTTGTACACCCACTGGGTGCGTCGATTGAATTTTTGGACTAGTGGGGGCACGCTGAGTGCACCCACTGGGTGTAGTCCCCGAGACTATGGTGGACTGCTGGCAGTCAACTGTAGTCTTTGTATTTTGATCCTTTCACTCGATCTGGTCTAGCCGTGTTGAGTGTAAACCGAACCGACTGTAGTCTTTGTATTTTGATCCTTTCGCTCGATCTAGGTGTAGTCCCCAAGACTACGGTGGACTGCTGGCAGTCGACTGTAGTCTTTGTATTTTGATCCTTTCGCTCGATCTGGTCTGGCCGTGTCGAGTGTAAACCGAACCAGTGGGGGCACGCTGAGTGCACCCACTGGGTGTAGTCCCCGAGACTATGGTGGACTGCGGGCAGTCGACCATAGTCTTAGTATTTATTGTCTTTGTCATTTTTTGCTATAAAATAACTTCCCCTCCCTGATTGCAGAAATCTTGTGATCTTGGAGCTCGCTTTGCTGACTTGGAGAAACATCAGATCCAGCTAAACCTTGACTTGGAATTGGCTCAGCAAAATCTGAAAAAAAAAGCTCAAGACGAGGCCGCTGGTATGGAAAGTAACTGATTGCCGACTGAACTTCAATATATCTCTTTGGTCTCTTTTTTGATTCGACTATTTCTTTTGCAGAGAAAATGAAGTTGGCTCTGGACAAGAAGGACTCGGACCTCGCCGCCGCGCAAAAAGCAGCCCAAGACAAAACCGTTCTTGTAGACGAGAAGCTTGCTTCAGTCGGAACGCTTGAAGGAGAGGTGACTAGACTGACATCTTGTCTTAATGAAGCTAACCGCGAAGTGACCAGCCTAAAGAAGGATAAGGTCACCCTGAACGAAAAGTTGGAGTTTGCGATCCGCAAGAGGAACGACATAGAAGTTTATCTGAGGACCCTTGCCAAGAAGCTTTATCTCGTGCTGGGAGGTATTTCTTTTAATCCGACTGTGTTGATGCTTGCCATCGGATTTTGCTCGGTTGATTGAACTGACTTTTGGCTGCAAAACTTTGTCAAGACTTTGATGAAGAAACTGGAAGGGTCGAGATGTGTCTGGACCCTATCGCTTCCCCGGTCTGCGACGAAACTGCGATGAACATGCTCCGACTGGAGTCCCGTATCGCCAGCGCCACAAGCTACCTCGCATGCCTGAAGGAGGTTGTCTCTCGAATTGACTCGACGCTTTGGCCGGGGGCGACGCTTCAGAATGATCTGGAATCTCTGATGACTCGACTGAACGAGATCCCTGACTGAGTGCAAGAATGGAAGAAATCCTCCGCCCGGTGTGGAGCTGATGTGGCTCTGTCTTTGGTTTGTGTCCACTACATGGAGGCGCGAGAAGATAAGCTGGCAGCGATCAAGGTTGCCAACACCCAGAGGCATGACTTCCGATCTTTTATGGAGACTTTTATTGCTGCAGCCACTCGGATCGCCAACGGCGTCGACCTGGACGAGTTTGTCGAGCCTACCAGTCCTCCTCCTGTGGAGTGAACAAACTTTTATGCCCCACCTTAAATTTGCCTCAGAATGCCGAGTGGTTTTTGTAACCGTTAAACTCCTTCGGGCTGAATGCCCGAGCACTTCGATCTGCGGTCTGGAACCTTTAGGATTTATTTAAACTTGGTTTATCATTGAATATCTTCATGAATTCTCCGTCGAGTGGAACTCGTTCTTCACTCGAGACAACTTTTGTATTTGTGGTGCAGCTCCGAAGGAGAAGGTAGCAGTCGACCTGCACCTCGTCGTCCTTGCGGGTCGGGATGGAGCGCACATTGTATTTGTGTTGAAGCTCCGAAGGAGAAGGTGGCAGTCGACCTGCACCTCGTCGTCCTTGCGGATTGGGATGGAGCGTACGTTGTATTTGTGGCGAAGCTCCCAAGTAGAAGGTGGCAGTCGACCTGCACCTCGCCGTCCTTGCGGATTGGGATGTGTTTCGTACTTAGGCGAGTACTGGACTGCAGCTAAGCCTCTGAGTGGGAGGGTCGCTCTCCACTCGGTAGGATTTTTCAAACTTAGGCGAGTTCTGGACTGCAGCTAAGCCCCCGAGTGGGAGGGCCGCTCTCCACTCGGTAGGATTTTTCAAACTTAGGCGAGTACTGGACTGCAGCTAAGCCTCGGAGTCGGAGGGCCGCTCTACACTCGGTAGGATTTTTCAAACTTAGTCGAGTACTGGACTGCAGCTAAGCCCCCGAGTGGGAGGGTCGCTCTCCACTCGGTAGGATTTTTCAAACTTAGGCGAGTACTGGACTGCAGCTAAGCCCCCGAGTGGGAGGGTCGCTCTCCACTCGGTAGGATTTTTCAAACTTAGGCGAGTACTGGACTGCAGCTAAGCCCCCCGAGTGGGAGGCTGGCTCACCACTCGGTAGGATTTGCAAACACTTAGGCGAGTACTAGACTGCAGCTAAGCCCCCGAGTGGGAGGCTGGCTCACCACTCGGTAGGATTTTCAAACACTTAGGCGAAACGGGTTCGCAGCTAAGCCCCCGAGTGGGAGGCTGGCTCACCACTCGGTAGGATTTTCAAACACTTAGGTGAAACAGGTTCGCAACTAAGCCCCCGAGTGGGAGGCTGGCTCACCACTCGGTAGGAATTTATTTTTATAAACTTAGGCGAAACGGATCCGCAGCTAAGCCACCCACTGGGGGATTTCTCACGCAAACGAAAACAATAACAATCCCCGGGAAAATTATAACGCTCTTGTCTTTGATAAATAAACTACAGAAGTTTTTCCTATTACATCTCATCCGAGTGAGAATTCAAGTATAAAAGGGGCGGAGCAGCTCTGCATTCCAGGCTCATGGCTCATCAATCTGGCGATCGACATTATAGAGGTGGTACACTCCATTGTGGAGGACCATGGTGACTATGGAGGGACCTTCCCAAGTAGGAGCGAGTTTGTGTGGTTTCTATTGATCCACTCGGAGGACCAAGTCTCCTTCTTGGAAGGCTCGACTCTTCACATTTCTGGCGTCGAATCGACGCAAGTCTTGCTGATAGATGGTCGATCGGATCGTGGCCATTTCTCTTTCTTCTTCCAGGAGGTCGAATGTGTCCTGCCGGGCTTGTTCTGCTTCATCTTCAGAGTAGAGCTCGACTCGGGGTGCGTTGTGAAGCAGGTCACTCGGCAAAACTGCTTCGGCTCCGTAGACCAGAAAGAATGGGGTTCTTCTAATCGATCGGTTTGGGGTTGTCCTCAATCCCCAAAGAACAGATGGAAGCTCATTGACCCATGCACCTGCTGCGTGCTTGAGATCGCGCATCAGTCGGGGTTTCAGTCCTTTGAGAATTAAGCCATTTTCTCTTTCCGCTTGTCCATTCAACTGGGGGTGAGCGACTGAAGCGTAGTCGACTCGTGTGCCTTGAGAGGAGAAAAAGGCTCTGAATTTGTCAGAATTAAAGTTTGACCCATTGTCAGTGATGATGTTGTGCAGAACTCCATATCTGAATATCAACTCTCTGATGAAACTGATAGCAGTGCAAGCATCAAGATTCTTGATAGGCTTAGCTTCAATCCATTTGGTGAACTTGTCGACTTCTACTAGCACATGAGTGAAGCCGCTCCTGCCCGTTCTCAATGATCCAACCATGTCCAGTCCCCAAACAGCGAAGGGCCAGACAAGTGGAATGGTTTTCAGGGCTGACGCGGGTTTGTGCAACATATTGGAGTAAAACTGACATCCTTCACATTTGTCGGCTATCTCTTTCGCCATTTCATTCGCCCTTGGCCAGTAGAATCCCGCTCGGTATGCTTTAGCCACAATGGTCCGAGAGGACGCATGATGACCACAGGTCCCCGAGTGGATATCATCAAGATTATCTAACCTTCTTCTGGTGTTATACACTTCTGACTGACTCCAGTCGCGCTTTCTCTATACAACTGTCCCTTTATGACTGTAAATGCCTTGGATCGATGGACGACCTATCGAGCCTCTTCTTCGTCCTCTGGGAGTTCTTTCCTTAGGATGTACGCGATGTACGGTACCGTCCAGTCGGGAGTGATGACCAAAACTTCCATGATCAGGTCGACCACAGCTGGAACTTCAACTTCAATCGGGATCCGTGGCACTTTTTGGCTGCGGGGCTTCTTCAGTGAAGGGATCCTCCTGAACTGATGGTGTGTGGATGTGTTCCAAAAACACATTGCTGGGAATGGCTTCTCTTTTGGAACCTATTTTCGCCAAATCATCAGCTGCTTGATTTTTCAGTCGAGGTATGTGATGAAGTTCTAACCCCTTGAATTTCTTCTCTAGCTTTCTCACCGCATTGCAATAATCAGTCATGGCTGGACTTCTGACGTCCCACTCCTTCATCACTTGATTAACCACCAAATCTGAGTCGCCATAGACCATGAGGCGACGGATGCCGAGTGAAATGGCCATGCGCAACCCATATAAAAGTGCTTCATATTCTGCTTCGTTATTGGAGGAATCAAAGTGGATTTGAAGAACATATCTGAGCTTATCTCCTCGGGGGGAGACCAATACTACCCCGGCACCGGAACCATTCAGGATTTTGGAACCATCGAAGAACATGGTCCAATGCTCCGAGTGAACCTCAGTTGGCAGTTGTTGTTCAATCCACTCGGCGACGAAATCTGCTATTGCTTGGGACTTGATAGCTTTCTTTGCCTCAAACTTGATATCTAGAGGAAGGAGTTCAATCGCCCATTTTGCCACTCGACCAGTTGCATCTCTGTTGTGTAGGATCTCTGACAATGGAGCATCGCTGACGACTGTAATGGAATGATCAGAGAAGTAGTGAGCAACCTTCTTTGTGGTCATATAAATCCCATATACAAGAGCAGAGCTTTGAGCTCTGCAAACACTGCATCAGCTTCAGGAGTCCACTCGAACTTGTCTGACTTCTTCATCAATCGGTAAAGAGGCAATGCCTTTTCACCGAGACGAGAGATGAATCGACTTAAAGCGGCCAAGCAACCAGTAAGCTTCTGGATGTCGTGCACTCGCACAGGACGTTTCATCCGGAGTATAGTACCGACTTTTTCAAGATTGGCGTCAATTCCCCAATCAGAAACGAGAAAACCGAGTAACTTCCCGCCAGGAACTCCGAATGTGCACTTTGATGGATTAAGCTTGATATCATACCTCCTGAGGTTGGCAAAGGTTTCAGCAAGGTCAGTCAGTAGGTCAGAACCCTTCTGTGACTTGACCACAATATCATCCATGTATGCTTCCACATTCCGACTGATTTGAGTGAGCAAACACTTCTGAATCATCCTCATGAATGTGGCTTCGGCATTCTTGAGGCCGAATGGCATGGTAACATAACAGAAGCACCCAAATGGAGTGATGGAAGCTGTTTTGATCTCGTCAGGTCCATACAGACAGATCTGATGGTACCCGAAATAGGCGTCTAAAAAAGACAGTTGCTCACATCCCGCAGTCGAGTCGACTATCTGATCGATGCGGGGGAGAGGAAAATGATCTTTCGGGCAGGCCCGATTGATATGTTTAAAGTCAATGCACATGCGAAGTGACTTGTCCTTCTTGGGGACCATGACAACGTTGGCGAGCCACTCGGAGTGGTAAATCTCTCGGATGAACTCCGCTGCTAAGAGCCGAGCCACCTCCTCACCAATAGCCTTTCTCTTCTGGACGGTGGACCGTCGGAGATGTTCTTTGACGGGTTTCACTTTTGAGTCGACTCGTAGGCGGTGCTCAGCCAGCCCCCTGGGAACCCCCGGCATGTCAGAAGGCTTCCATGCGAAGATGTCCCAGTTCTCACGGAGGAACTGGATGAGCGCTTCTTCCTATTTGGAGTCGAGTGTTGTTGAGATATGAGTCGGAGCAGCACTGGGGTCGGTTGGATGGATGTGAACCGGCTTCGTTTCACCAGACGACTGAAAAGCTGATTCTGTAGCGGGTTTCTTGGCTCGCAACAAATCACCCGGGTCTGCAGTCTTCTAGTACTCCTGCAGCTCCACCACTTCCATCTGAGCATCAGCAATCTTTGAGCCTTTCTGAAAACACTCTTCTGCTTTCTTCCGATTGCCCATAACAGTGATCACACCTTTGGGACCAGGCATCTTCAATTTGAGATACACATAACATGGTCGAGCCATGAAGCATGCGTAAGCTGGCCTGCCCAAAATAGCGTGATAATCACTCTGGAAATCCACAACTTCGAACGTCAACTTTTCTTTTCGGTAATTCTTGGAATCACCAAAAACCACATCAAGAGTAATTTGGCCGAGTGACTCAACCTTCTTCCCATGAATGACTCCATGGAAACTCATGTTGCTAGTACTGAGTCTGGACATCGGAATGCCCATCCCTTTCAACGTCTCAACATATAGTATGTTCAAACCACTGCCACCATCCATCAAGACTTTGGTCAGTCGGGTGCCTTCAACAACTGGGTCGACCACCAAAGCTTGCCTCCCAGGGGTGGCAATGTGCGTTGGGTGATCGGACTGGTCGAATGTGATGGCAGTCTGAGACCACTTCAGATAACTGGGTGTCGCCGGAGCAACCATATTCACCTCATGGTTGATAACTTTCAGTCGACTTTTGCTTTCAACATCAGCAAAAATCATCAAGGTGGAATTGACCTGGGGGTATCCATCATCACTGTCTTCCTTGTCCTCAAGTTTATCCGACTCATTTTCCTTATCTTTGGGTTGTTTGCCCTAGAACTCCTGGATCAAGAGCCGACACTGTCGAGTGGTATGTTTCGAGTAAATGAGCTTACCCTCTTCATCTTTCTTGGTGTGGATGTGACATGGCAAATCCAACACATCATTTCCGTCTTGGTCTTTAACTTTCTTGGGGTTCCAAGGCCCTTTGGGTTTCCCCTTAAACTTTCCTTGAGTTACAGCCAGGGCTTCCCCAGGAGCAGCTGGCTCGGCTTTCCGCTTTTGTTTCCGATTGGAATTTCCTCCTCCGGTTTCTTGGGCGACTGACTTGTGCTTGCCACTCCGGAGTCAATCCTCATCTTCACCATTAGCGTACTTGGTGGCAATCTCCATCATCTGATTCAGAGACATGTCTCCGGTTTGACCGAATTTCAGATTCAGTTCTCTGTACTTGACGCCTTCTTTGAAGGCATAGACTGCTTGGTGATCAGGCACATTCTCTACCGTGTGATGTAACGTGATCCATCTCTGGATGTAATCCCTCAAAGTTTCGTTCGGCTTCTGCACGCAAGACCACAGTTCCATCAGCCCTGCCGGTCGCTTGCATGTTCCTTCAAATGTGGTGACAAACACTCGGGCGAGATCTTCCCAAGTGTAAATGCTGCTGGGTGCTAACTGATTCAGCCACGCTCTGGCCGAGCCCTCCAACATGAGAGGCAGGTGCTTCATGGCCACTTCATCATTGCCACCGCCAATCTGGACAGCCACTCGGTATTCTTCAAGCCAAGTATCGGGCTTGGATTCACCAATGAACTTACTGACTCCAGTCGCCAACCTGAAGTTGGGAGGAATCACAGCGGCCCTGATGGCTCTACTAAAGCACTCTGGCCCCGAAACATGTACTCTGCTGCTGGTAGGTGCATCTCTGTCGTGACCTTCTTGGTGAGCTCTGTTCCTATTGACCAAACCTTGAACGAGAATGGATCTCGCATCAAAGCCTGGTTCCCTGGGGTCGACTGGAATCCTTCGCCCAACACTTTGAGGGCGTATGTCATCCTGCTGTCGAGGCACATACGATCCACTCCTCGGGGGAGGGGTGGGCACTCGACGTCGATCGTCACGATCGAATCGGTTATCATACTGCTCACGGTTTCCGTACTGATCACGCCGGTCCCCATGTCCCTCACGCCTCGGGGGCGATCTTGGGCTATGAGCCGACTGGAATGTGTCTGCAGCAATGGATCTGCTATGAATCCTGTTCCGCGACTAAGAAACAGCGGAATTCTGGTCTCCTGCTGCCCGGAGTAACGCTCTGATCTGCAGCAAACCTCTGCCATCCTCTGACTGGGAAGGCTGAATCGACTCTGCTATACGGGCTGCAGATGCTAAATTCTGAATCGGAGTTTGATATACCTGCGGGGGCGGAAAGAGCTGACGTCGACTGGATTCTGGAACCCGTTGTCGTGCACGCTCGTCGAGTGCTCGCTGGAGGTTCTCTAGTCGAGTGCGCTCAGCCAAGTTTGCCAGGCGCGCGTCCTCCATGTTCCGGCGACGAAGTTCTTCTCTCTGCAGCGACGTGAGAGGCTCGAGGAGGTACTCCTCATGGGGATGCGATGGGTCGCCTCCACCTGCGCCTCCATCGGTGCAGGGAAAACCGGGAGGACTGCGCGGCCCACCGACCATCAGAACCTCCGCCGCCGGATCACTGCTGTCGCACTCGGATGCGGTCTCTACAGAGCCAGTCGAACAGGCCGTAGAGGGATTCGTCGGGCTCGATCGCCGCAACTTGAGGGGTGGCCGACTGGCGTGCCACCGCGTCTCTCACCCACCGCTGAAGTCTCGACCGACCGGAGTGCTTGCGCCAGAGGGAAACAGGGAGGGAGGACAACATAGGGGCCGACCGATAATGGGTCGACGGTTGCCGCAAGAGGACTTCACGAACGCACGTGCGAAAGTGCGTTGCCCCGCGGACAGGGAGTGCGTCGACGTCGAGCGAAGCCTCCTGAAGCCAAGCGGAGTCGTCGGCGATGAATGTGAGCGCGCCGAGACGGATCTCCCGGCCCTCTACCAAAACTCCGCCAGAAACCATGATGATTTGGATCGGAAAAGATCGCAACTCCTCCAACGAATCGCTAAGACAGCCTCCCCACGGTGGGCGCCAACTGTCGTGGTTCTAAGTATGACAGTAATGTAGGGGGTAGGTATGGAGAGGCAAGATCTTAGATATGGAGTAGTTGTAAGCACACGAGGTTTACGAGTTCAGGTCCTTCTCGGAGGAAGTAATAGCCCTACGTCTCGGAGCCCGGAGGCGGTCGACTGGATTATGTGTGTATGAATTATAGGGGTGCGAACCCTTTACACTGAGGAGGGGGGGTGGCTTATATAGAGTTCGCCAGACCCCTCCGGCCCTCAGTTATGCAGGGTTTTAAGTACATTAAGGTCGGGCGTTACTGATAACGCCCCTAACAAAGTGCTATGATGATCATAAAAGCTACTTAATGACCGACCGTTAGCATGCGGAGTGACTTTAGGTCTCCTGGCCGTCGAGTGGTTGGATCTTGGTCGAGTGATTGCTTCTTGGTCGAGTGTCTTCGAGTCTGTCGAGTGGAACACCTCCAAGTCGATTGAAAGGTGGTTTCTTCTAGAGATGTCCTTGGGTAGGGCAGTTAGGGCAGGTCCATGACCCTACCCTAGGTACATAGCTTCATCAGGTATCTCCGAAAGTGTCTGTTGGGTTGGCACGAATCGAGACTGGGATTTGTCACTCTGCATGACGGAGAGGTATCTCTGGGCCCACACAGTAAAACATCATCGTAATGAGCTCAATGTGACTAAGGGTTGGTCACGGGATGATGTGTTACGGAACGAGTAAAGTGACTTGCCGATAACGAGATTGAACGAGGTATTGGGATATCGACGATCGAATCTTGGGCAAGTAACGTACCGATTGACAAAGGGAATTGAATACGGGATTGATTGAATCCTCGACATCGTGGTTCATCCGATGAGATCATCGTGGAATATGTGGGAGCCAACATGGGTATCTAGATCCCATTGTTGGCTATTGGCCGGAGAGTTGTCTCGGTCATGTCTGCATGGTTCCCGAACCCGTAGGGTCTACACACTTAAGGTTCGGTGACGCTAGGGTTGTAGAGATATTAGTATACGGTAACACTAAAGTTGTTCGGAGTCCCAGATGAGATCCTAGACGTCACGAGGAGTTCCGGAATGGTCCGGAGGTAAAGATTTGTATATAGGAAGTCCAATTTCAGCCACTAGGAAAGTTTCGGGGTCATCGGTATTGTACCGAGACCACCAGAAGGATCCCGGGGGTCCACCGGGTGGGGCCACCTATCCCGGAGGGTCCCATGGGCTAAAGTGGGAAGGGAACCAGCCCCTGGTGGGATGGTGCGCCCCATGGGCCTCCCCCTGCGCCTAGGGTTAGAAACCCTAGGGGTGGGGGGCGCCTCCACCTGGCTTGGGGGCCAAGCCACCCCCTTGGCCGCCGCCCCCCATCTAGATGGGATCTAGAGGGGCCGGCGCCCCCTGACCCCTATATATAGTGGAGGGAAGGGAGGGCAGCCGCACCCAAGTCCCTGGCGCCTCCCTCTCCCCTCGTGACACCTCTCCCTCTCGTTGGTGCTTGGCGAAGCCCTGCCGAGATCCCGCTGCTTCCACCACCACGCCATCGTGCTGCTAGATCTCCATCAACCTCTCCTCTCCCCTTGATGGATCAAGAAGGAGGATACATCTCTCCCAACCGTACGTGTGTTGAACGCGGAGGTGCCGTCCATTCGGCGCTCGGTCATCGGTGATTTGGATCACGACGAGTACGACTCCATCAACCCCGTTCTCTTGAACGCTTCCGCTCGCGATCTACAAGGGTATGTAGATGCACTCCCCTCTCCCTCGTTGCTAGATGACTCCATAGATTGATCTTGGTGATGCGTAGAAAATTTTAAAATTCTGCTACGTTCCCCAACATGAAGGTCACTGAGATCCAGTCAGTCGTTGAGAAACTTCAGGATGAAGTGGAGGAGAAGAATGGCAAGACAACCACTGATGCTTTTGTTAGAGTGCCTAGAGGTCAGAGGTCTGCTGCAGTGCCTATTCTAGACACCAGAGCTACTTCATCTGCACCAGCTACAACTTCAGTGCCACCGGCTCCAGCACCTACTCCACCAGCTCCATCTACATCGACTGATGCCTTCGTTCTTGGAGTTCTGTCTACACCACCACCTGAAGACCAAGCCTGAGTGTCGATCCAGCACTATGCATTTTTATGAACTTTTTGGTAACTTGTTGCCAAAGGGGGAGAAAATGTATAGATCATAGGCTTCGAGAGAGAGCGTTGCTTTTTATTCTCTTTTTTTTGTTTGGTGGTTAAACTTCGTTTATTTGCTTGGTTGAGATACTTTATACTTTGTGCTTGCTTGGATGATCATGTGTTTGATCATATGCTACCTTCATGCTTGTTGGATGACATTATCCTTTTATATGATCATTCATTTTTCTTGGTGATGAGTGCATGTATTTTAATTATTATCATTTTGAGCGCTCCACCAAGATGTATGTGACATGGAAGAGTAACCCATGATCCTAACTCTTTGTGCATTTGCAGTCCAAAGCAAATCTTAAACTATGCACAAATTTAGGGGGAGCTCTTGCTTTTCACATATTTGTCAAAGCGACAATGTTTTTCACTCTTATTATCATTTATCGAAGCTTTGACCTATATGCTGCCATCAATTACCAAAAGGGGGGAGATTGAAAGTGCAACTATACCTAGGTGGTTTTGGTAATTCCTAACAACATATAGCTCATTGAGCTAATGCTATTTCAAGATTAATATCTCAGGAAAGCTCAATGATTGGCATGGCATGGATGAGAAAAGTGGACCCCTCAAAATGCAAAGGACAAAGGATTGGCTCAAGCTCAAAGCTCAAGATTCTACATTTTCTATTTTAGTGATCCAAGATCACATTGAGTCTATAGGAAAAGCCAATACTATCAAGGAGGGATGAGGTGTTGCTTAATGAGGTTCTTGCTCAAAATGCTTAGTGATATGCTCTAAAACCCTCAACTACTTTCTCACATCCACATATGACCTAAACCAAAAGTCAAACTCGGCCCCACCGATTATTTCTATCCGGCGCCACCGAGTTTCAAATGTCATAGCCACTGCCACAAACCCTAGGCAAATCGGTCTCACCGATAGGGATCTCGGTCTCACCGAGATGGGGTTGTAATCTCTCTATTTCCCTTCGTAACGTTTCGGTCTCACTGAGATGAGCGATCGGTCCCACCGAGATTGCAATGTAAACCCTCTATTTTCCCTTCGTAACGTTTCGGTCTCACCGAAATGAGCGATCGGTCCCACCGAGTTTACCTGACCAACTCTCTGGTTATCTTATTACCAAAACCGGTCTCAGCGAGTTTGTGTAATCGGTCTCACCAAGATTATGTTATGCCCTAACCCTAATCATATCGGTCCTACCGAGTTGCATGTCGGTCCCACCAAAAACCCTAACGGTCACTAGCTTTGCTGAATCGGTCCGACCGAGTTTAACCATTCGGTCCCACCGAGTTTGGAAAGTTATGTGTAACGGTTAGATTTTGTGTGGAGGCTATATATACCCCTCCACCTCCTCTTCATTTGTGGAGAGAGCCATCAGAACAAACCTACACTTCCAACCTATATTTTTTGAGAGAGAACCACCTACACTTGTGTTGAGACCAAGATATTCCATTCCTACCATATGAATCTTGATCTCTAGCCTTCCCGAAGTTGCTTTCCACTCAAATATTCTTTCCACCAAATCCATATCCTGTGAGAGAGAGTTGAGTGTTGCGGAGACTATCATTTGAAGCACAAGAGCAAGGAGTTCATCATCAACACACCATTTGTTACTTCTTGGAGAGTGGTGTCTCCTAGATTGGCTAGGTGTCACTTGGGAGCCTCCGACAAGATTGTGGAGTTGAACCAAGGAGTTTGTAAGGGCAAGGGGATCGCCTACTTCATGAAGATCTACCGCTAGTGAGGCAAGTCCTTCGTGGGCGATGGCCATGGTGGGATAGACAAGGTTGCTTCTTCATGGACCCTTCATGGGTGGAGCCCTCCATGGACTCGCGCAACCGTTACCCTTCGTGGGTTGAAGTCTCCATCAACGTGGATGTACGATAGCACCACCTATCGGAACCACGACAAAACATCTGTGTCTCCAATTGCGTTTGAATCCTCCAAACCCTTCCCTTTACATTCTTGCAAGTTGCATGCTTTACTTTCCGCTGCTCATATACTCTTTGCATGCTTGCTTGAATTGTGTTAAGATTGCTTGACTTGTTCAAAGTTGCTAAAATCTGCCAAGAACTAAAATTGGGAAAAGGCTAGATTTTTATTTGGTCAAGTAGTCTAATCACCCCCTCTAGACATACTTTCTGTTGGGGAACGTAGTAATTTCAAAATTTTCCTACGCACACGCAAGATCATGGTGATGCATAGCAACGAGAGGGGAGAGTGTTGTCCACGTACCCTCGTAGACCGAAAGCGGAAGCGTTAGCACAACGCGGTTGATGTAGTCGTACATCTTCACGATCCGACCAATCCAAGTACCGGACGCACGACACCTTCGAGTTCAGCATACGTTCAGCCCGATGACGTCCCTCGAACTCCGATCCAGCCGAGTGTTGAGGGAGAGTTTCGTCAACACGACAGCATGGTGACGATGTTGATGTTCTACCGACGCAGGGCTTCGCCTAAGCATCGCTACAGTATTATCGAGTTGGACTACGGTGGAGGGGGGCACCGCACACAGCTAAGAGACGATCAACTTGATCAACTTGTGTGTCTAGAGGTGCCCCCTGCCCCTGTATATAAAGGAGCAAGGGGAGAGGTGGCCGGCCTAGGAGGAGGGCGCGCCAACGGGGGAGTCCTACTCCCACCGGGAGTAGGACTCCTCCTTCCCTTGTTGGAGTAGGAGAGAAGGAAAGAGGGGGAGAGGAACAAGGAAAAGTGGGCTGCACCCCTTGTCCAATTCGGACCAGAGGGGGGGGCGCGCGCCTCCTTCCTTTTGGCCTCTCTCCTCTATTCCCGTATGGCCCAATAAGGCTCATATACTCCCGGGCGAATTCCCGTAACTCTCCGGTACTCCAAAAAATACCCGAATCACTCGGAACCTTTCCGATGTCCGAATATAGTCGTCCAATATATCGATCTTTATGTCTCGACCATTTCGAGACTCCTCGTCATGTCCCCGATCTTATCCGGGACTCCGAACTCCTTTGGTACATCAAAACTCATAAACTCATAATATAACTATCATCGAAACCTTAAGCGTGCGGACCCTACGGGTTCGAGAACAATGTAGACATGACCGAGACACATCTCCGGTCAATAACCAATAGCGGAACCTGGATGCTCATATTGGCTCCCACATATTGTACGAAGATCTTTATCGGTCAGACCGCATAACAACATACGTTGTTCCCTTTGTCATCGGTATGTTACTTGCCCCAGATTTGATCGTCGGTATCTCAATACCTAGTTCAATCTCGTTACCGGCAAGTCTCTTTACTCGTTCTGTAATACATCATCCTGCAACTAACTCATTAGTTGCAATGCTTGCAAGGCTTAAGTGATGTGCATTACCAAGAGGGCCCAGAGATACCTCTCCGACAGTCGGAGTGACAAATCCTAATCTTGAAATACGCCAACCCAACAAGTATCTTCGGAGACACCTGTAGAGCACCTTTATAATCACCCAGTTACATTGGGACGTTTGGTAGCACACAAAGTGTTCCTCCGGTAAACAGGAGTTGCATAATCTCATAGTCATAGGAACATGTATAAGTTATGAGGAAAGCAATAGCAACAAACTAAACGATCAAGTGCTATGCTAACGGAATGGGTCAAGTCAATCACATCATTCTCCTAATGATGTGATCCCGTTAATCAAATGACAACTAATGTGTATGGTTAGGAAACATAACCATCTTTGATCAATGAGCTAGTCAAGTAGAGGCATACTAGTGACACTCTCTTGGTCTATGTATTCACACATGTATTATGTGTCCGGTTAATACAATTCTAGCATGAATAATAAACATTTATCATGATATAAGGAAATAAATATTAACTTTATTATTGCCTCTAGGGCATATTTCCTTCAGTCTCCCACTTGCACTAGAGTCAATAATCTAGTTCACATCGCCATGTGATTTAACATCAATAGTTCACATCTTTATGTGGTTAACACCCATAGTTCACATCGACATGTAACCAACACCCAAAGGGTTTACTAGAGTCAGTAATCTAGTTCACATCGCTATGTGATTAACACCCAAAGAGTACTAAGGTGTGATCATGTTTTGCTTGTGAGATAATTTTAGTCAACGGGTCTGTCACATTCAGATCCATAAGTATTTTGCAAATTTCTATGTCTATAATGCTCTGCACGGAGCTACTCTAGCTAATTGCTCCCACTTTCAATATGTATCCAGATTGAGACTTAGAGTCATCTGGATCAGTGTCAAAATTTGCATCGACATAACCCTTTACGACAAACCTTTTTGTCACCTCTACAATCGAGAAAAATATCCTTATTCCACTAGGGATAATTTTGACCGTTGTCCAGTGATCTACTCCTAGATTACTATTGTACTCCCTTGCCAAAATCAGTGTAGGGTATACAATAGATCTGGTACATAGCATGGCATACTTTATAGAACCTATGGCTGAGGCATAGGGAATGACTTTCACTCTCTTTCTATCTTCTGCCGTGGTCGGGCTTTGAGTCTTACTCAATTTCACACCTTGTTACACAGGCAAGAACTCTTTCTTTGACTGTTCCATTTTGAACTACTTCAAAATCTTGTCAAGGTATGTACTCATTGGAAAAACTTATCAAGCGTCTTGATCTATCTCTATAGATCTTGATGCTCAATATGTAAGCAGCTTCACCGAGGACTTTCTTTGAAAAACTCCTTTCAAACACTCCTTTATGCTTTGTAGAATAATTCTACATTATTTCCGATCAACAATATGTCATTTACATATACTTATCAGAAATGTTGTAGTGCTCCCACTCACTTTCTTGTAAATAAAGGCTTCACCGCAAGTCTGTATAAAACTATATGCTTTGATCAACTCATCAAAGCATATATTCCAACTCTGAGATGCTTGCACCAGTCCACAGATGGATCGCTGGAGCTTGCACATTTTGTTAGCACCTTTAGGATTGACAAAACCTTTTGGTTGCATCATATACAACTCTTCTTTAATAAATCCATTAAGGAATGCAGTTTTGTTTATCCATTTGCCAGATTTCATAAAATGCGGCAATTGCTAACATGATTCGGACAGACTTAAGCATAGATACGAGTGAGAAACTCTCATCGTAGTCAACACCTTGAACTTGTCGAAAACCTTTTTGCGACAATTCTAGCTTTGTAGATAGTAACACTAATATCAGCGTCTGTCTTCCTCTTGAAGATCCATTTAATCTCAATGGCTCGCCGATTAATGGGCAAGTCAATCAAAGTCCATACTTTGTTCTCATACATGGATCTCATCTCAGATTTCATGGCCTCAAGCCATTTCGCGGAATCTGGGCTCATCATCGCTTCCTCATAGTTCATAGGCTCGTCATGGTCAAGTAACATGACCTCCAGAACAGGATTACCGTACCACTCTGGTGCGGATCTCACTCCGGTTTACCTATGAGGTTCGGTAGTAACTTGATCTGAAGTTACATGATCATCATCATTAGCTTCCTCACTAATTGGTGTAATAGTCACAGGAACAGATTTCTGTGATGAACTACTTTCCAATAAGGGAGCAGGTACAGTTACCTCATCAAGTTCTACTTTCCTCCCACTCACTTCTTTCGAGAGAAACTCCTTCTCTAGAAAGGATCCATTCTCAGCAACGAATATCTTGCCTTCGGATCTGTGATAGAAGGTGTACCCAACATTTTCTTTTGGGTATTCTATGAAGACGCACTTCTCCGATTTGGGTTTGAGCTTATCAGGTTGAAACTTTTTCACATAAGCATTGCAACCTCAAACTTTAAGAAATGACAGCTTAGGTTTCTTGCCAAACCATACTTCATACGGTGTCGTCTCAATGGATTTAGATGGTGCCCTATTTAATGTGAATGTAGTTGTCTCTAATGCATAACCCCAAAATGATAGTGGTAAATCGGTAAGAGACATCATAGATCGCACCATATCTAATAAAGTACGGTTATGACGTTCGGACACACCATTACACTGTGGTGTTCCAGGTGGCGTGAGTAGTGAAACTATTTCACATTGTTTTAACTGAAGTCCAAACTCGTAACTCAAATATTTTCCTTCTATGATCATATCGTAGAAACTTGTATTTTTGTTACGATGATTCTCCACTTCACTCTGAAATTCTTCGAACTTTTCAAATGTTTCAGACTTGTGTTTCATCAAGTAGATATACTCATATCTGCTCAAATCATCTGTGAAGATCAGAAAATAATGATACCTGCCGTGAGCCTCAATATTCATCGGACCACATACATCAGTATGTATGATTTCCAACAAATCTGTTGCTCGCTCCATTGTTCCGGAGAATGGAGTCTTAGTCATTTTGCCCATGAGGCATGGTTCGCAAGCATCAACTGATTCATAATCAAGTGATTCCAAAAGTCCATCAGCATGGAGTTTCTTCATGCGCTTTACATCAATATGACCTAAACGGCAGTGCCACAAATAAGTTGCACTATCATTATTAACTTTGCATCTTTTGGTTTCAATATTATGAATATGTGTATTACTATGATCGAGATCCAATGAACCATTTTCATTGGGTGTGTAATCATATATGTAAACAGAACAACAATTTATTCTCTTACTTAAATGAATAACTGTATTGCAATAAACATGATCAAATCATATTCATGCTCAATGCAAACACCAAATAACACGTATTTAGGTTCAACACTAATCCCGAAAGTATAGGGAGTGTGCGATGATGATCATATCAATCTTGGAACCACTTCCAACACACATCGTCACTTCACCCTTAACTAGTCTCTGTTCATTCTGCAACTCCCGTTTCGAGTTGCTACTCTTAGCAACTGAACCAGTATCAAATACCGGGGGTTTGCTACGAACACTAGTAAAATACACATCAATAATCCGTATATCAAATATACCTTTGTTCACTTTGCCATCCTTCTTATCCGCCAATCACTTGGGGTAGTTCCGCTTCCAGTGACCATTTCCTTTGCAGTAGAAGCACTTAGTCTCAGGCTTAGGACCAGACTTGGGCTTCTTCACTTGAGCAGCAACTTGCTTACCGTTCTTCTTGAAGTTCCCTTTCTTTCCCTTTCCCTTTTCTTGAAACTAGTGGTCTTGTTAATCATCAACACTTGATGCTCTTTTTTGATTTCTACCTTCATCAATTTCATCATCATGAAAAAACTCGGGAATCATTTACGTCATCCCTTGCATACTATAGTTCATCACAAAGTTCTACTAACTTGGTGATGGTGACTAGAGAATTCTATCAATCACTATTTTATCTGGAAGATTAACTCCCACTTGATTCAAGCGATTGTAGTACCTAGACAATCTGAGCACATGCTCACTGCTTGAGCTATTCTCCTCCATCTTTTAGCTATAGAACTTGTTGGAGACTTCATATCTCTCAACTCGGGTATTTGCTTGAAATATTAACTTCAACTCCTGGAACATCTCATATGTTCCATGACGTTCAAAACGTCTTTGAAGTCCCGATTCTAAGCCGTTTAAGCATGGTGCACTAAACTATCAAGTAGTCATCATATTGAGCTAGCCAAATGTTCATAACATTTGCATCTACTCCTGCAATAGGTTTGTCACCTAGCGGTGCATCAAGGACATAATTCTTCTGTGCAGCAATGAGGATAAACCTCAGATCACGGTTCCAACCCGCGTCATTGCTACTAACATCTTGTGATGGCCTGGCTAATTAGGGATGATAGACTACTCATATCAATAAGGAATTCCTTCTTTTTCGGTAGCCCATTCGGACAGAACTCCAAAGTTAAGTGTGCTCAGTTTGGAGTAGTGTCAGGATGGGTGACCGACTGGGAAGTTGCTCCCGGGTGCACATGAGTGAGGACAAAGTGCGCAGAAAAGACTAGTATTGATCTGTGGGGACAGTCTAGATCCGCCTGGCTAATTAGGGATGATAGACTACTCATATCAATAAGGAATTCCTTCTTTTCCGGTAGTCCATTCGGACAGAACTCCAAAGTTAAGCGTGCTCAGCTTGGAGTAGTGTCAGGATGGGTGACCGACCGGAAAGTTGCTCCCAGGTGCGCATGAGTGAGGACAAAGTGCGCATAAAAGACTAGTATTGATCTGTGGGGACAGTCTACATCCCACCAGGAGTAACGACCACTGACGGGTGTGTCCGGGGCGTTACAAGTTGGTATCAGAGCCGACCCTCGCGGTTACACGGATGGTTGCGGGCAGGTGCGCGGTCATGTTGTTCATGAAGTTTGTGACCCGTCGTGGCACACGGCATGGCACATGTACCAGATTGGATGCACAGACGGTTGTGCCAAGAGGGAACAGTTCCTGTGGCCCGACGAGGACGTCGGTTCCTCTGAGTGGGGGTGTATGTGATGGCCTGGCTAATTAGGGATGATAGACTACTCATATCAATAAGGAATTCCTTCTTTTCCGGTAGCCCATTCGGACAGAACTCCAAAGTTAAGCGTGCTTAGCTTGGAGTAGTGTCAGGATGGGTGACCGACCGAGAAGTTGCTCCCGGGTGCGCATGAGTGAGGACAAAGTGCGCAGAAAAGACTAGTATTGATCTGTGGGGACAGTCTAGATCCCACCAGGAGTAACGACCACCGGCGGGTGTGTCTGGGGCGTTACACATCTTTCAACTTAGTTTTCTCTAGGAACATATCAAAAATAAAACAGGGGAGCTAAACGCGAGCTATTAATGTACAACATAGATATGCTAATACTACCAGGACTAAGTTCATGATAAATTTAAGTTTAATTAATCATATTACTTAAGAACTCCCACTTAGAAAGGCATCCCTCTAATATTCTAAGTGACCACGTGATCCAAATCAACTAAACCATAACCGATCATCACGTGAAATGGAGTAGCTTTCAATGGTGAACATCAATATGTTGATCATATCTACTATATGAATCACGCTCGACCTTTCAGTCTTAGTGTTCCGAGGCCATATCTGCATATGCTAGGCTCGTCAAGTTTAACCTGAGTATTCCACGTGTGCAAAAACTGGCTTGCACCCGTTGTAGATGGACGTAGATCTTATCACACCCGATCATCACGTGGTGTCTGGGCACGACAAACTTTGGCAACAGTGCATACTCAGGGAGAACACTTTTATCTTGAAATTTAGTGAGAGATCATCTTATAAAGCTACCGTTGAACTAAGCAAAATGAGATGCATAAAAGATAAACATCACATGCAATCAAAATATGTGACATGATATGGCCATCATCATGTTGTGCCTTTGATCTCCATCTCCAAAGCATCGTCATGATTTCCTTCGTCACCGGCATGACACCATGATCTCCATCATCTTGATCTATATCAATGTGTCATCACAGGGTCGTCTCGCCAACTATTGCTCTTGCAACTATTGCTATCGCATAGCGATAAAGTAAAGCAAGTATTTGGCGCTTGCATCTTATGCAATAGAGAGACAACCACAAGGCTTTTGCCAGTTGCCGATAACTTCAACAAAACATGATCATCTCATACAACAACTTATATCACGTCTTGACCATATCACATCACAACATGCCTTGCAAAAACAAGTTAGACGTCCTCTACTTTGTTGTTGCAAGTTTTACGTGGCTGCTACGGGCTTAGCAAGAACCGTTCTTACCTACGCATCAAAACCACAACGATAGTTGTCAAGTTGGTGTTGTTTTAACCTTCGCAAGGACCGGGTGTCGTGGTTCTAACTCTGACAGTGATGTAGGGGGGTAAGTATGGAGAGTCGAGGTCTTAGCTATGGAGAGGTTGTAAGGATGCAACGTTTACGAGTTCAGGCCCTTCTCGGAAGAAGTAAAAGCCCTACGTCTCGGAGCCTGGAGGCGGTCGACTGGATTATGTGTGTATGAGTTACAGAGGTGCGAACCCTTGTCTCAGAGGAGGGGGTGGCTTATATAGAGTGCGCGTGAACCCCGGCCAGCCCACGTTATGAAGGGTTCAATGTACATTAAGGTAGGGCGTTACTGATAACGCTAGTAATAAAGTGCTATGATGACCATAAAAGCTACTTAATGACCGACCGTTAGCGTGCGGAGTGACTTTAGGTCTCCTGGTCGTCGAGTGGTTGGATCTTGGTTGAGTAATTGCTTCTTGGTCGAATGTCTTCGAGTCTGTCGAGTGGAACACCTCCAAGTCGATTGAAAGGTGATTTTTTTCTAGAGGTGTCCTTGGGTAGGGCAGTTAGGACAGGTCCGTGACCCTACCCTAGGTACATAGCTTCATCATTAGCCCCCGAATGGATCGTGGTTCGAGTGGGGAAGGAGTTGGGATCTTTTCGACTCGTTCTTCATGTTGTATGAACGTCTTGTTTTGGATCAATTGTCACGGATGACGTCGCCAACTTCTTTCAGTCGCCTTGATCCATTCTTGGCCTCTTGTCGAGTGAATTTCTTTACTTGTGAAGTTCCGAGTGACGGTGTGAAAGGGATCTTCTGTTTGACGAGTTGTTCTGTGGCCCGCGGATTTTGCGGGATTTGAATTTCGGGAAGCGCGCGGGACGGGGGCGGCCGCAGTAATCGGATGGGATAGGACGAAAGCTCCTCGATCCCCGCGCCACCTTTTTCGCCACGTACCGTGCGCGCACTCGTTGCGGGATTTGACGGGATTACCTGGGCCTACCAGTCAGCCACTCGGAAGCGACCTCTTATAAGCTGCCGGCTCGGGACCCCCGAACAGTGCGCCTTCACTTTTCCCCCTTCCTTCACAAGATCCTCTGCCACCTCCGCTCCCACCTTGGTGCCGTAGGTCTGTTCGAGCTTCGCCGGCGACGATGGTGAAGGAGAAGACATCGGCTCTGGAGCGCGCGAAGAAGGCAGCGGTGCAGGGGAAGGGGAAGAAGTCCGCTCGGGGCGGATCTTCCTCGAGGACTACTCTGCCCAAGGATTGGATCCAGGGCGACTGGATGCCGTCGGTGATTCGGCAGGATGATCTCGATGATCTGGTCGAGGGGGGATTCATTCCCCACGAATCTGCGCGCCTCCCGGGGAAAGAAGTCGAACCCCAGCCTCTTGATGGTGAGTGCGTCCTCCTCGCCACCCATATCGATCGCGGATTCTCTCTGCCTCCTCATCCTTTTTTCCGGAGCTTCTTGAACTTCTTCGGAGCGCAGCTCCATCACTTTACTCCCAATTCTATTGTGTATCTTGCTGCTTTCGTTTCCTTGTGTGAAAACTTCTTGGGTTGCCGCCCCCATTGGGGACTCTTCAAGCACATCTTCACTTACCGCTCTCAGTCGGTCAAGAAGGCCAAGTCGAGTGACGAACGGACGCAGGTGATCCAGCTGTGCGGGGGTCTGGCAATCCAGATGAGGGGAAAAAGTTCCTTTCCGTCTATCACTTTTCCTGAGTCAGTCCGTGGGTGGCAGTCGACTTGGTTTTACTGTAAAGACCAGGTGACCCCAGGACAGTCGACTGGGCTTCCCCCTTTTTCTCTGAATCGAGCACAAAAACCTGCCTCTCTGAAAGTGACGCCGGAGGAAAAGGCGCAAGACAAGGTGCTGGTCGGTCGAGTGGTTCAGCTTGTCCGCGAGGGTGTGACTGGCATGGACTTGTTGGAAGTCTTCCTTCGAAGGCGCATCCAACTGCTTCAGGCTCGTGACCACCCGATGTGGCTGTACTCGGGTCTCAAAGACACCACTCGGATTCACCCAGAGGAGGTCACTGACAAGATGTTGGAAGGGTGGCTGTCGAGTATCACAGGGAACAAGGACAACCCCCGAGGAGCCAGGAGGATTCCTCCACTCAACCAAACATTCGAAGTGGACAAGGTCTGACCTTGCGTTTCCGACTGTGATCTTGCTTTCTTTATTTGCTCTTTTTGGATCAGTCGATTGACTTTTGTCTCGTTTGTTGTCCTCTAGGCCACTACTGAGATGTACTCGACACCCAATGGAGCACCGGAGCAGGCCGAGGAAGGAGAGGCGAGTGGAGGCGAAAGTGGAGACGAGGGAGAAGAGTGGGAATCTGACAGCGAAGGAGAGGGGGATGACGACGACGACTCCAGTGAAGAGGAGGAGGAAGAAGTCGAACCTCCCCGCTCGGAACGGCGATCCAAGCTTACACACGACCCTGCGCGGGAATGTGGTAAAGCGACTGTCCCTGTTGGGCAGTCATCGAAGCGCCCTCGGACCTCATCTCCAGTGCCGACAGAAAAAGCTCCCAAGCACCCACGCGCGACACCGTCCAAGCCGCCCAAGGCTCTGCCCAAGGAGAAGATGACTGTCCCCACCATTTATGGGTAATAGTAGAATTTGTTTTCCTTTGTCGAACGTGACGGACTCTTGGTCGACTCATTGAATAAGCTGACTGACTTTCGAAATTTGCAGTGCTGCCACCTCAGAGATCTCCGCCAAGGACGATGATCAAGAGAAGGAAGACGCTATCACCTCCAACCCCGGTACGATTACTGATGCTCTGCTTTTAGTCGACTGACGATTTCTTATAATTCCGGTCGATTGGATTTTTCTTGTAGCTCCTCATCATGTCATTGACCTCCCTGATGATGACGACAAAGTGCCACTGATGGCGCGAAGGAACAGGAGGGCGCCGGCTGGCAAGACCCCACAAACTACTCTGGCGCCTGAGGCCGCAGTCCGGGAGGGTGGTGATACCACTCGGGTTTCTGTGACCTTCGCTGAACCTCTGACGAGTGTCCGGCCTTCGACGTCGACTGCAAATCCGGCTTCACGTTTTGCCACACACCACGTCCCTAAGGACCAAGTGGGTGCCGCTAAATAGGCTATACGCCAGGCGGGGATCATGGTGGAGCAAGTGAAGGTGGTTCGGGAAGCCAGCCAAGTAGCTTATGACGCGAGCTCAGCTCTTCAGAGCAACGTCCAGGTCAGTCGATTCACTTCTTGTTCTGTTAGGATATGCTATCTGAAGAATCTCTTTTCCGAAGATCTTTATATCTGTACGCGCACTGGGTGTGTCTATTAATCTTTTTGACGAGTGGGGGCATGCTAAGTGCACCCACTGGGTGTAGTCCCCGAGACTACGGTGGACTGCTGGCAGTCGACTGTAGTCTTTATATTGTGTTGCTTTAGCTGAACTTCTTCACTCGGTCTGGTCAGGCCATGTCGAATGGAACTGTACACGGTCGGCTGCGGGCAGTCGATTTTTTTTTGGTCGAACCAGTGGGGGCACGCTGAGTGCACCCACTGGGTGTAGTCCCCGAGACTACTGTCGAATGTTTTTGATTCGGCTGTAGTCTTAGAAACGCCATCATTGTTTCTTGGTTACTCGGAAGCAACTTATCTTGGATGTCTGTCGACTGATTTTTTGCAGAAATCCTGCGAACTTGTGGCTCGCTACACTGAGTTGGAGAACAAACAGATCCAGCTGAACCTTGCCTTGAAGCTTGCTCAGGAGAACTTGCAGAAGGCGAGGGACGAAGCAAAAGGTATGGCTGGTGAGCTTTTATCGACTGTCCTTTCTTTCTGACCGTCCTCGATGTTGACCTCACTTGCTATTTCGCAGACAAAATGGAGGAGGCTCTGAAGAAGAAGGATCAAGACCTTGCCAAAGCGCAGAAGGAGGCCCTGAACAAAACGAAGCTTGCTGAAGAAAAACTGGCTTCAGTCGGTACTCTTGAAAAGGAAAACTCCAGGCTGAAAACTGCTCTCGACGCGGCTAATCGAGAGGCCAGCCGTCTGAAGAATGCCAATATAGCTCTGAATGACAAGGCAAGTGAACTGGCGGGGAAGAGGAACGATCTTGAGGCTTATCTCGGTGGACTCGCCAAGAAGCTGTTTGTCATGCTCGAGGGTAATTACTCCGGCCCGACTGACTTGCAGTTACCAAATCTGCGCAGAGCCACTGACTTATCCTTGAATTGTGTTTACAGAATTCTGCCAGAACTTTGAAGAGGAGACCAGTCGAGTGGAGACAGACTTGGACCCCATCAATTCTCCAGTGAAGGACGAGGCTGCTATGAACGTGCTCCGACTGGAATCTCGTGTTGCAAGCGTTGTTGACTATCTTGCTCGGTTGAAGGTTGCGATGTCACGGATCGACACGTCGCTCTGGCCTAGGACAATGCTTCAGAATGACCTCAAGTCCCTGATGACTCGACTGAATGAAGTCCCAGGTCGAGTGGCGGAATGGAAGAAATCTTCTGCTAGATGTGGCGCTAACGTCGCTCTGTCTCTGGTCCGCGTCCACTGCAAGGAGGCGCGAGAAGAAAAGTTGGCCGCCATCCAAGTTGCCAATACCAGGAAGCACAACTTTCAAGACTTCATGGAGACTTTCATTGCTGCTGCCACTCGCATTGCAGACGGGATCGACTTGGACGAGTTCGTCGCCCCTTCCAGTCCTCCGCGTGAGGAATAAAAACTTGTATGCTTCACTTTAAATTTGCCTCAGAATGCCGAGTGGATTTTGTAACCATTAAACTCTGTTAAGCTGGAGGCTCGAGTACTTTGATCTGCGGTCTAGAACCTGATTTATCGTTGAATATCTTCAAGAATTATCTGTCGAGTGGAACTTGTTCTTCACTCGAAATAACTTTGTATTTGTGGTGCAACTCCGAAGGAGAAGGTAGCAGTCGATTTGCACCTCGTCGTCCTTGCGGATTGGGATGTGTTCCGTACTTAGGCAAGCACTGGGCTGCAGCTAAGCCTCCGAGTGGAAGGTCTGCTCTCCACTCGGTAGGATTTTAAAAACTTAGGCGAGTATTGGACTGCAGCTAAGCCCCCGAGTGGGAGGTCTGCTCTCCACTCGGTAGGATTTTTTCAAACTTAGGCGAGTACTGGACTGCAGCTAAGCCCCCGAGTGGGAGGTCTGCTCTCCACTCAGTAGGATTTTTTCAAACTTAGGCGAGTACTAGACTGCAGCTAAGCCCCCGAGTGGGAGGTCTGCTCTCCACTCGGTAGGATTTTTTCAAACTTAGGCGAGTACTGGACTGCAGCTAAGCCCCCGAGAGGGAGGTCTGCTCACCACTCAGTAGGATTTTTAAATACTTAGGCGAGCACTGGGCTGCAGCTAAGCCTCCGAGTGGGAGTCTGGCTCACCACTCGGTAGGATTTTTAAACACTTAGGCGAGCACTGGGCTGCAGCTAAGCCTCCGAGTGGGAGTCTGGCTCACCACTCGGTAGGAATTTTAAACACTTAGGCGAGCACTGGGCTGCAGCTAAGCCTCCGAGTGGGAGGTTTGCTCACCACTCGGTAGGATTTTTAAACACTTAGGCGAGCACTGGGCTGCAGCTAAGCCTCCGAGTGGGAGTCTGGCTCACCACTCGGTAGGAATTTTAAACACTTAGGCGAGCACTGGGCTGCAGCTAAGCCTCCGAGTGGGAGGTGTGCTCACCACTCGGTAGGATTTTTAATC
>NC_041384.1:661477833-661478188 GCF_002162155.2 Triticum dicoccoides
GTGGGAGGTTTGCTCTCCACTCGGTAGGATTTTTAAACACTTAGGTGAGCGCTGGGCTGCAGCTAAGCCTTCGAGTGGGAGGTTTGCTCTCCACTCGGTAGGATTTTTAAACACTTAGGCGAGCACTGGGCTGCAGCTAAGCCTCCGAGTGGGAGTCTGGCTCACCACTCGGTAGGATTTTTAAACACTTAGGCGAGCACTGGGCTGCAGCTAAGCCTCCGAGTGGGAGTCTGGCTCGCCACTCGGTAGGATTTTTAAACACTTAGGCGAGCACTGGGCTGCAGCTAAGCCTCCGAGTGGGAGTCTGGCTCGCCACTCGGTAGGATTTTTTTTTTTACAAACTTAGGCGAAACGG
>NC_041384.1:661478198-661491852 GCF_002162155.2 Triticum dicoccoides
GCAAGCGCTGGGCTGCAGCTAAGCCTCCGAGTGGGAGGTTTGCTCACCACTCGGTAGGATTTTTAAACACTTAGGCGAGCACTGGGCTGCAGCTAAGCCTCTGAGTGGGAGGTTTGCTCTCCACTCGGTAGGATTTTTAAACACTTAGGCGAGCACTGGGCTGCAGCTAAGCCTCCGAGTGGGAGTCTGGCTCACCACTCGGTAAGATTTTTAAACACTTAGGCGAGCACTGGGCTGCAGCTAAGCCTCCGAGTGGGAGTCTGGCTCACCACTTGGTAGGAATTTTAAACACTTAGGCGAGCACTGAGCTGCAGCTAAGCCTCCGAGTGGGAGTCTGGCTCACCACTCGGTAGGATTTTTTTTACAAACTTAGGCGAAACGGATTCGCAGCTAAGCCACCCACTGGGGGATTTCACACGCAAACAAAAGCGACAACAATTATAGGAAAATTTGTAACACTCTTGTCTTTGATAAATAGACTACAGAAGTTTTTCTTATTACATCTCATCCGAGTGAGAATTCAAGTGTGAAAGGGGCGGAGGAGTTCTGCATTCCAAGCTCGTGGCTCATCGATCTGGCGATCGACATTGTAAAGGTGATACGCTCCATTGTGGAGGACTCTGGTGACGATGAAGGGACCTTCCCAAGTAGGAGAGAGCTTGTGTGGTTTCTGTTGATCCACTCGGAGGACCAAATCTCCTTCTTGGAAGGCTCGACTCTTCACATTTCTGGCATGGAATAGACGCAAGTCTTGCTGATAAATGGTTGATCGAATCATAGCCATTTCTCTTTCTTCTTCCAGGAGGTCGACTGCATCTTGCCGGGCTTGTTCTGCTTCATCTTCGGTATAAAGCTCGACTCGGGGTGCATTGTGAAGTAGATCACTTGGCAGGACTGCTTCCGCTCCGTAAACCAGAAAGAACGGAGTTCTTCCAGTTGACCGATTCGGGGTGGTCCTCAATCCCCACAGAACTGACGGAAGCTCTTCGACCCAAGCGCCTGCTGCGTGCTTGAGATCACACATCAGCCAAGGCTTTAGTCCTTTGAGGATCAGACCATTTGCCCTTTCTGCTTGTCCATTTGACTGGGGGTGGGCGACCGATGCGTAGTCGACTCGTGTGCCTTGAGAGGCGCAAAAAGCTCTGAACTTGTCTGAATCAAAGTTTGACCCATTGTCGGTGATGATGCTATGCAGGACTCCATATCTGAATGTTAACTCTCTGACGAAACTGATAGCAGTGCAAGCATCAAGATTCTTGATACGCTTAGCTTCAATCCATTTGGTAAACTTGTCGACTGCCACAAGCACATGTGTGAAACCTGTCACATCCCTAGTTCTGGCCTGACCTATGCTTGCTTCCATCTGTGCATCATGCTTAAAATTTTGAAACTTGAACTGAGGAATTTGGAAGCCTCAAAACCCTAAATAAAAGAAGGGCAAAAACCCTAAAATCTCATTCATTGTTCCAAAATGCTCTTCTTAGATGTTTAATATTTTTGGCAAGGGTTTTGATCCAAACCAAAAATAATGAACATTTTAAAAGGATTTATTTTTGGGACTTTGAATTTAAATCATTAGCTATTTGAATTTGAATTATATTCATATAACTAGAATATAATTTCCAATACCCCTGAAATATTTTATGAGCTTTTGGAAAAGTCTATCTAGCCAAATAAAAATATTCAGAGGAGTTTTTGGCATTTTTTGAATTATTTTAAATTCAAAACAGTGGCAAAAGAATTAAATAAAAATAAAATAGAACAGAAATTTAAAAAAGAGCAGAAGGACTACCTGGCGCTCACCTGGTAGCCAAACCGGCCCAGCACTGCAGCTGGCCGGCCCAGCCCGCCACCGCTACCCCCCTGTCGCCTTCCTCCTTTGCCAGGAGGACGGGCACGCGCCCGGCGCGCGCGGCCACGCGCCCCGGCCACCTCCTCCCTGCCTGGCTGCCTCCTCCTCCTCTGGATGCCTCTCCCGAGCGCCACGCAACCCTCTAGCCCTCCTACTCTCCCCGTGCCCCTCTCCTCTCTCTCCCCGGAACGCTCTCCCCCTCCTCTGTTCTCCTCACCGAACGCGCCCGCCGCCGCCGACGAGAACCACCGTAGCCACCGGCCACCCCACGCCTCGCCTAAGCGCCAAGAAGCTCCGCCCCGTCCCCCTCTTCCTCCTCACCAAGACGGAAGGCGCCGGAAGCCCTGGATGCTGCCAGCTTCGCCGTTCCCCTCCTCGTCCACCGCGGGTCGCCGCCGTCAAATCCGTCCCCGTCCGTCCTCCCCCAAGCTCGCCGTCCACCTCTACAGGGTCTACGTGAGCTCTCCGTCCGTTTCCCCCTCTCTGTTTCGTCGTTCGCGCGCCGTAGCTAGGTTATCTACCAAGGCCGAAACCCCACCACCGCCGGCCATGCCGCCGCCGTCGCTCTAGCTAGCGTAGCTCGCGTCCGACCTCAGGCCCGTGCTCAGGAGCTCCCCAGAAGGCCAAGTCCACCACCCGTTTCCCCTTCCGTGCACCCTAGTGCCGAAACCGCTGAGGACCGAACTCCGGCAGCCGCCGCGGGTTCCACTCCGGCGAACTCCGGCCACCCCCGCACCTCCCGTTGGTCCCCCTAGATGCGCACGGGCACGGGCTATCCTCTGGTGCCCCTGGCGCGTCGATCCGTCGACTCTGGCGAGTTCCGAGCGAACTCCGCCGCGGTTCGAGGTCACCGCCGGCGAAACTCCGGCGGGAGCTGACGTGGCTCCGTCATTAGGAGCTAACCCAGCTAGTTAAGCAACCTACAGCCACTGACAGTGGGCCCCACCCCTGGTCAAACCCCAGTCAGCGCTGGGTTTGACCGGGATTAGATCATGTGTCACTGACGTGTGGACCCCGCACGTGAGGTTTGACCTGGACCTGGCCGTTGACTCGCTGACGTCATGCTGGCGTCAGGCTGACGCAGTTAAATCATTTACTGGATTTATTATAATCAGGAAATTTCAGAAAATGCCTAAAACTTCTAAAATTCATAGAAATTCAACCGTAACTCCAAATTAAATAATTTATATATGAAAAATTATCAGAAAAATTCAAGGAATCCATCTGTACCATTTTCATGCATGTTAGAACAACTTATAGCTGCTGTTTAGCACAAATCAATTAAATGGCATTCGAATAATCACATATGGAGTTTGAGTTTGAATCTTGGATTCAAACCAACTTCATTTAATCTGGTTTTAGTTGCATTAGCACAAAACACAGCATATTGCCATGTCACATTCATGCATCATGTTGTGCATTGCATTTGATTGTGTTTTTCCTCAGTTGCCGGTGATTGTCCCCTCTCGATAGATGTGTACCGACGATGTGATCGATGACACCGATGAAGAGCTATATTATCTTCAGAAGTGCCAGGCAAGCAAAACCCCCTTGTTCATTCCGATAAAATCCCACTCTCTCGCTCCTGCTCTCTTTTACTGCATTAGGACAACAACGATTCATTTGTTACTTGTTGCGGTAGCTGAACCCCTTTATCCTTTGCATGACCTGTCATTGCCACAGTAAATAGATGAAACCCACTAGCATGAGTAGGAGTTGTTTGAGCCCTGATGTGCCTACTCTTTCATGCTTGTTTGTCATGCCTGCTACTGCTTAGAGTTGAGTCAGGTCTGATTCATCGGGGATGAATCAGAGGTGTGTGAACATGTCCTACTGTGTGTGAGCGAAGTGGTGAACACGATTTGGTAAAGGTAGCGGTGAGAGGCCATGTAGGAGTACATGGTGGGTTGTCTCATTGCAGCCGTCCTCAGGAACTGAGTTCTGTGTTTGTGATCCATGATTCAGCTACTACCATACATTGGGCCCTGAAATATGACCCCGCTCGACTTCTTATTCACCCTAGTCCTCTATCCAGGAGTTGCAAGTAGTTTCTGGTGTTTGTAGCTTACTGGAGGCCGTGGATAGCGCTGACCGTAGGGGTGGGCTGTGATGCGGTAGGTACGTGGCACGGTGTACCGGATGCCCGTTTGGTATCTCGGGAACCCTGTTCACATTGTTTGGGGCTGTGAGCGAAACTCCGGCCGGATCTCCTCATGGATGGAACCCGAATAGGCGATAAACCTGGACTAGAGACTTGAGTGTTTAGGTAGGTCGTGGTCTACACCCACGTCGGCTTTCGCTTGAAGTCTGCCGAGCACATGTCGTGTGCAGACGCTAAGTGGTGGAAACATGTATGAAGAAGTACACCCCTGCAGGGTTAACATCATCTATTCGAATAGCCGTGTCCGCGGAAAAGGACTTCTGGGTTGCTTATATCAGTTCATAGACAAGTGAAAGTGGATACTCTAAAATACGCAAGATAAGCGTGAGTGCTATGGATGGCGTTCTCGTAGGGAGACGGGAGCGGATCCATAGTGGTGTATTGATATGGTGAATATGTGGACTCGTGTGCGCCACCTCAAGAGTTACTTGCAGTCGTAGTTTAGGTTAGCCACTGAGTCAAAGCTGGCTTGCTGCAGTTAAACCCCACCATCCCTTTGTTGATAATGATGCATATGTAGTTAGTTCTGATGTAAGTCTTGCTGGGTACATTTGTACTCACGTTGCTTAATTTATGTTTTTGCAGAGAGACTTCAGTCTCACTAGTAGTTCCACGTGGACTTCGACGTTTAGCTTGTTACCTCAGCTACGATCTTGTGCCCTCGGCAGGATCTGGTAGATAGTCAGGCTTCTCAGCCTTTTTCATTTCTAGATGTTTGTACTCAGACATGTTAAGCTTCCGCATGTGCTTTGATTTGTATGCTCTGAATGTTGGGTCATGAGACCCATGCTTGTAATATCTCGCTCCTCGGAGCCTATTGAATAAACTACTTGAGTCGTAGAGTCATTTTGTGATGCCATGTTGTATTTGCACATATCGAGCATATTGTGTGTATGTTATTGAAATGCTTGGTATGTGTGGGATCTGACTATCTAGTTGTTTATCCTTAGTAGCCTCTCTTACCGGGAAATGTCTCCTAGTGTTTCCACTGAGCCATGGTAGCTTGCTACTGCTCCGGAACACTTAGGCTGGCCGGCATGTGTCCTTCTTCGTTCCTGTGTCTGTCCCTTCGGGGAAATGTCACGCGATGAATACCGGAGTCCTGTTAGCCCGCTACAGCCTGGTTCACCGGAGTCCTGCTAGCCCAGTGCTACAGCCTGGATTCACTCGCTGATGACCGACACGTTCGATGCTGGGTCATGGATGCATGTCCCTGTAAGTTAGTGCCACTTTGGGTTCACGACTAGTCATGTCAGCCCGGGTTCTTTGTCATATGGATGCTAGCGACACTATCATATACGTGAGCCAAAAGGCGCAAACGGTCCCGGGCCAGGTAAGGTGGCACCCGTGGGAATACCGTGCGTGAGGCCGCAAAGTGATATGATGTGTTACATGCTAGATCGGTGTGGCATTGAGTCGGGGTCCTGACAAAACCGCTCCTGTCTGTTCTCAATGGGCCAACCATGTCCAGTCCCCAAACAGCGAAGGGCCAGACGAGTGGAATGGTCTTCGGGGCTGATGCAGACTTGTGCGACATGCTGGAGTAGAACTGGCACCCTTCACACTTGCCGACTATCTCTTTTGCCATTTCATTCGCTCTTGGCCAGTAAAATCCCGCTCGGTATGCTTTAGCCACAATGGTCCGAGAGGACGCATGATGACCACAGGTCCCCGAGTGGATATCATCAAGGATTATCTGACCTTCTTCCGGTGTTATACACTTCTGACCGACTCCAGTCGCGCTTTCTCTATACAACTGTCCCTTTATGACTGTAAAGGCCTTGGATCGACGGACGATCTATCGAGCCTCTTCTTCGTCCTCCGGGAGTTCCTTTCTCAGGATATACGTGATGTACGGTATCGTCCAGTCAGGGATGATTGCCAAAACTTCCATGATTAGGTCGACCACTGCCGGAATTTCACTTCAGTCGGATCTGTGGCACTCTTTGGCTGCGGGGCTTCATCTGTAAAAAGGATCTTCTTGGACTGATGGCGAGTGGATGTGTTCCAAAAACACATTGTTGGGGATGGCTTCTCTCTTGGAGCCTATCTTTGCCAAATCATCAGCCGCTTGATTTTTCAGTCGGGGGATGTGATGAAGCTCTAACCCCTCGAATTTCTTCTCTAACTTTCTCACTGCATTGCAATAACCAGTCATAGCTGGACTTCTGACGTCCCATTATTTCATCACCTGATTAACCACCAAATCTGAGTCGCCATAGACCATGAGACGACAGATGCCGAGTGAAATGGCCATGCGCAACCCATACAGAAGTGCTTCATATTCTGCTTCGTTATTGGAGGAATCGAAGTGAATCTGGAGAACATATCTGAGCTTATCTCCTCAGGGGGAAACCAATACTACCCCAGCACCGGAACCATTCAGCATCTTAGATCCATCGAAGAACATGGTCCAGTGCTCCGAGTGAAGTTGAGTCGGAAGTTGCTGTTCGATCCACTCGGCGACGAAATCTGCAATTGCTTGGGACTTGATAGCTTTCTTTGCCTCAAACTTGATATCTAGGGGAAGAAGTTCAATCGTCCATTTGGCCACTCGACCAGTTGCATCTCTGTTGTGCAAAATCTCTGATAGTGGAGCATCGCTGACGACTGTAATGGAATGATCAGAGAAGTAATGTGCAACCTTCTTCGTGGTCATATAAATCCCATATACAAGCTTCTGGTAATGAGGATATCTTTGCTTTGAAGGAGTCAAAACTTCAGAAACATAATATACTGGGCGCTGAACTTTGAAGGCCTTTCCTTCTTCTTCCCGCTCGACCGTGAGTACTGTACTGACAACTTGTCCTGTGGCTGCAATGTAAATCAGCAAAGGCTCCTTGCTGATTGGGGCAGCAAGCACCGACTGGGTGGAGAGCAGAGCTTTGAGCTCTGTAAACGCTGCATCAGCTTCTGGAGTCCACTCGAACTTGTCGGACTTCTTCATCAGTCGGTAAAGAGGCAATGCCTTTTCACCGAGGTGAGAGATGAATCGACTTAAAGCAGCCAAGGATCCTGTAAGCTTCTGGACGTCATGCACACGCACAGGACATTTCATCCGGAGTATAGTACCAATTTTTTCAAGATTGGCGTCGATTCCCCGTTCGGAAACGAGAAAACCGAGTAACTTCCCACCTGGAACTCCGAACGTGCACTTTGACGGATTGAGCTTGATATCATACCTCCTGAGGTTGGCAAAGGTTTCAGCAAGGTCAGTCAGCAGGTCGGAACCCTTCCGTGACTTGACCACAATATCATCCATGTATGCCTCCACATTCCGACTGATTTGAGTGAGCAAACACTTTTGAATCATCCTCATGAACGTGGCTCCGGCATTCTTGAGGCCGAACGGCATGGTGACATAACAGAAGCACCCGAATGGAGTGATGAAAGCTGTTTTGATCTCGTCGGGCCCGTACAGACGGATCTGATGGTACCCGGAATAGGCGTCTAGGAAAGACAAACGCTCACATCCCGCGGTCGAGTCGACTATCCGGTCGATGCGGGGGAGAGGAAAATGATCTTTCGGGCAGGCCCGATTGACATGCTTGAAATCAATGCACATGCAAAGTGAATTGTCCTTCTTGGGGACCATGACAACATTGGCGAGCCACTCGGAGTGGTAAATTTCTCAGATGAATTCCGCTGCTAATAGCCGAGCCACCTCCTCGCCAATTGCCTTCCTCTTCTGGACGGCGGACCGTCGAAGATGTTCTTTCACAGGTTTAAATTTTGGGTCAACTCGTAGACGGTGCTCAGCCAGCCCCGTGGGAACTCCAGGCATGTCAGCAGGCTTCCATGCGAAGATGTCCCAGATCTCATGGAGGAACTGGATGAGCGCTTCTTCCTATTTGGAATCGACCGTCGTTGAGATGTGAGTCGGAGTTGTTTTTGGATCGGTCGGGTGAATGTGAACTGCCTTCGTTTCACCGGATGACTGAAAAGCTGATTCTGAAGTAGGCTTCTTAGCTCGTAGCAACTCACTCGGATCTGCAGTCTTCTGATACTCTTGCAGCTCGACCACCGCCATCTGAGTGTCAGCAATCTTTGAGCCTTTCTGAAAACACTCTTCTGCTTTCTTCCGATTGCCTGTAACAGTGATCACACCTTTGGGACCAGGCATCTTCAATTTGAGATACACATAACATGGTCGAGCCATGAAGCGTGCATAAGCTGGCCTGCCCAAAATAGTGTGATAAGCACTTTGGAAATCCACAACTTCGAATGTCAACTTTTCCTTGCGGTAATTCTTGGAATCACCGAAAACCACATCAAGAGCAATTTGGCCGAGTGACTCGGCTTTCTTCCTAGGAATGACTCCATGGAAACTCATGTTACTGGTGCTGAGCCTGGACATCGGAATGCCCATCCCTTTCAATGTTTCTGCATACAGTATGTTCAAACCGCTGCCTCCATCCATCAGGACTTTGGTCAGTCGAGTGCCTTCGACAACTGGGTCGACCACCAGAGCTTGCCTCCCAGGGGTGGCAATGTGCGTAGGGTGATCAGACTGGTCGAATGTGATGGCAGTCTGGGACCACTTCAGATAATTGGGTGTTGTCGGAGCAACCATATTTACCTCATGGTTAATAACCTTCAGTCGACTTTTGCTCTCAACATCAGCAAAAATCATCAGGGTGGAATTGACCTGGGGGTACCCATCGTCACTATCTTCCTTGTCCTCAACTTTGTCCGACTCCTTTTCCTTATCTTTGGACTGCTTGCCCTGAAACTGCTGGATCAGAAGCCGACACTGTCGAGTGGTATGCTTTGGGTAAATGAGTCTACCCTCTTCATCTTTCTTGGTGTGGATGTGACACGGTAGATCCAAAACATCATTTCCATCTTGGTCTTTAACTTTCTTGGGGTTCCAAGATCCTTTGGGTTTTCCCTTAAATTTTCCCTGGGTTACGGCCAGGGCCTCCCCAGGAGCGGCTGGCTCGGCTTTCCGCTTCTGTTTCCGACTGGAATTTCCTCCGGTTTCCTGGGTGACTGCTTTATTGCTTGCCACTCCGGAGTCGATCCTTATCTTCACCATTAGCGTATTTGGTGGCAATCTCCATCATCCGATTCAGAGACATCTCTCCGGTTCGACCGAACTTCAGATTCAATTCTCTGTACTTAACGCCTTCTTTAAAGGCACAAACTGCTTGATGATATGGTACATTTTCAACTGTGTGATGCAATGTGATCCACCTCTGGATGTAATCCCTCAGAGTTTCATTCGGTTTCTGCACGCAAGACCGCAATTCCGTAAGGCCTGCAGGTCGCTTGCATGTTCCTTCAAATGTGGTGACAAACACTCGGGAGAGATCCTCCCAAGTGTAAATGCTGCTGGGTGCTAACTGATTCAGCCACGCTCTGGCCGAGCCTTCTAACATGAGAAGCAGGTGTTTCATGGCTACCTCGTTGTTCCCACCACCAATCTGGACAGCCACTCGGTAATCTTCGAGCCAAGTATCGGGCTTGGACTCACCGGTGAACTTACTAACTCCAGTCGCCAACCTGAAGTTGGAAGGAATTACAGCGGATCTGATGGCTCGACTGAAACACTCCGGCCCTGAAACATGTACTCCGCTACTGGTAGGCGCATCTCTGTCGTGGCCTTCTCGGTGAGCTCTATTCCTGTCGACTAAACCTTGAACGAGAATGGATCTCGCATCAAAGCCTGGTTCCCTGGGGTCGACTGGAATTCTCCGCCCAACACTATGAGGGCATCTGTCCACCTGCTGTCGAGGCACATATGATCCACTCCTCGGGGGAGGGGTTGGCACTCGACGTCGATCATCACGATCGAATTGGTGATCATACTGCTCATTCCTTCTGTATTGATCACGCCGGTCTCCATGTCCCTCACGCCTCGGAGGCGATCTTGGGCTGTGAGCCGACTGGACTGTATCCGCTACAACAGATCGACTGTGGATCCTGTTCCGCGACTGAGAAACATCGGAATTCTGGTCTCTCGCTGCCCGGAGCAACGCTCTGATTTGCAACAAGCCCGTGCCAGCCTCTGACTGGGAGGGCTGAATCGACTCTGCTATACGGGCCGCGGCCGCCAAATTCTGAATCGGAGTACGATATACCTGCGGGGGCGGAAAGATTTGACGTCGACTGGATTCTGGAGCCCGTTGACGCGCTCGCCCGTCAAGTATTCGCTGGAGATTTTCCAGTCGAGTGTGCTCGGCCAAGTTAGCCAAGCGCGCGTCCTCCAAGGCTCGGGCCTCGGGGGTTTCTACAATGATAGGAGTGTGGAGTGCATACATGTTCCGGCGGCGAAGTTCCTCCCGCTGCAACGACGTGAGAGGCTCGGGGAGATACTCCTCGTGGGGACGCGACGGGTCGCCCCCATCCGCGCCTCCGTCAGCGCGGGGGAAACCAGGAGGACTGTGTGGCCCATCGATCACCAGAACCTCTACAGCTGGGTCACTGCTATCGCATTCAGATGCGGTCTCTGCGGAGCCAGTTGACAGGTTGAACAGGCCATAGAGGGATTCGTCGGGCTCGATTGTCGCGACTTGTGGGGTGGCCGACTGGCGGGCCACCGCATGCCTCACCCACCTCTGAAGCCTCGACCGACCAGAGCGCTTGCGCCGGCGAGAAACAGGGCGGGGAGATGCCACGGGAGCCGACTGATAGTGGGTCGACGGCTGCCGTAGGAGGACACCACGGACGCATGCGCGAAAGTGCGTCGCCCCGCGGACGGGGAGCGCGTAGACGTCGAGTGGAGCCTCCTGAAGCCAAGCGGAGTCGTCGGCGATGAACGTGAGCGCGCCGAGACGGATCTCGCGGCCCTCCACCAAAGCTCCGCCCGAAACCATGATCAAGGAGATCGGAAAAAATCGCAACTTCTCCAACTAGGCGCTAAGACTCCTAGCCCCACGGTGGGCGCCAACTGTCGTGGTTCTAACTCTGACAGTGATGTAGGGGGGTAAGTATGGAGAGGCGAGGTCTTAGCTATGGAGAGGTTGTAAGGACGCAAGGTTTACGAGTTCAGGCCCTTCTCGGAAGAAGTAAAAGCCCTACGTCTCGGAGCCCGGAGACGGTCGACTGGATTATGTGTGTATGAGTTACAGAGGTGCGAACCCTTGTCTCGGAGGAGGGGGGTGGCTTATATAGAGTGCGCCAGGACCCCGCCCAGCCCACGTTATGAAGGGTTCAATGTACATTAAGGTAGGGCGTTACTGATAACGCTAGTAATAAAGTGCTATGATGACCATAAAAGCTACTACTTAATGACCGACCGTTAGCGTGCGGAGTGACTTTAGGTCTCATGGCCGTCGAGTGGTTGGATCTTGGTCGAGTAATTGCTTCTTGGTCGAATGTCTTCGAGTCTGTCGAGTGGAACACCTCCAAGTCGATTGAAAGGTGATTTTTTCTAGAGGTGTCCTTGGGTAGGGCAGTTAGGACAGGTCCGTGACCCTACCCTAGGTACATAGCTTCATCACCGGGCGTAGCCACACTCGGTTCAACTAAAGTTGGAGAAACTGACACCCACTAGTCACCTGTATGCATAGCATGGCGGTAAAACAAGTCTCGTGTAAGCGTACACGTAATGTCGGTCCGGGCCGCTTCATCCAACAATACCGCCGAACCAAAGTGTGACATGCTGGTAAGCAGTATGACTTATATCACCCACAACTCACTTGTGTTCTACTCGTGCATATTACATCAACGCATAAAACCAGACTCAGCCCATTGACGTCCCTCGAACTCCGATCCAGCTGAGTGTTGAGGGAGAGTTTCGTCAGCACGGCGGTGTGGTGACGATGTTGATGTTCTACAAACGCAGGGCTTCGTCTAAGCACCGCTACAATATTATCGAGTTGGACTACGGTGGAGGGGGGCACCGCACACGGCTAAGAGACGATCAACTTGATCAACTTGTGTGTCTAGAGGTGCCCCCCTGCCCCTGTATATAAAGGAGCAAGGGGAGAGGTGGCCGGCCTAGGAGGAGGGCGCGCCAAGGGGGGAGTCCTACTCCCACCGGGAGTAGGACTCCTCCTTCCCTTGTTGGAGTAGGAGAGAAGGAAAGAGGGGGAGAGGAACAAGGAAAAGTGGGTTGCACCCCTTGTCCAATTCGGACCAGAGGGGGGGCGCGCGCCTCCTTCCTTTTGGCCTCTCTCCTCTATTCCCGTATGGCCCAATAAGGCACATATACTCCCCGGCGAATTCCCGTAACTCTCCGGTACTCCAAAAAATACCCGAATCACTCAGAACCTATCCGATGTCCGAATATAGTCGTCCAATATATCGATCTTTATGTCTCGACCATTTCGAGACTCCTCGTCATGTCCCCGATCTCATCCGGGACTCCGAACTCCTTCGGTACATCAAAACTCATAAACTCATAATATAGCTGTCATCGAAACCTTAAGCGTGCGGACCCTACGGGTTCGAGAACAATGTAGACATGACCGAGACACGTCTCCGGTCAATAACCAATAGCGGAACCTGGATGCTCAAATTGGCTCCCACATATTCTACGAAGATCTTTATCGGTCAGACCGCATAACAACATACGTTGTTCCCTTTGTCATCGGTATGTTACTTGCCCGAGATTTGATCGTTGGTATCTCAATACCTAGTTCAATCTCGTTACCGGCAAGTCTCTTTACTCGTTCTGTAATACATCATCCTGCAACTAACTCATTAGTTGCAATGCTTGCAAGGCTTAAGTGATGTGCATTACCGAGAGGGCCCAGAGATACCTCTCCAACAGTCGGAGTGACAAATCCTAATCTCGAAATACGCCAACCCAACAAGTATCTTCGGAGACACCTGTAGAGCACCTTTATAATCACCCAATTACGTTATGACGTTTGGTAGCACACAAAGTGTTCCTCCGGTAAACGGGAGTTGCATAATCTCATAGTCATAGGAACATGTATAAGTTATGAAGAAAGCAATAGCAACAAACTAAACGATCAAGTGCTATGCTAACGGAATGGTTCAAGTCAATCACATCATTCTCCTAATGATGTGATCCCGTTAATCAAATGACAACTCATGTCTATGGTTAGGAAACATAACCATCTTTGATCAACGAGCTAGTCAAGTAGAGGCATACTAGTGACACTTTGTTTGTCTATGTATTCACACATGTATTATGTTTCCGGTTAATACAATTCTAGCAATGAATAATAAACATTTATCATGATATAAGGAAATAAATAATAACTTTATTATTGCCTCTAGGGCATATTTCCTTCACTTTTGATCCTGCAGCGTCGGTACATACTCTGAAGATGGATCGGTGGAAGATGACGGCGACAACCTCTGAGAGGTCGTCGAACCGGTGAGTGCCCCAGAGCAGGTGGCTTAGTTGGGGCCTCAGGTTTTAGATGTTAGGCTTTGGTGTGAGGTCTGTTTGGTATTTGGCCCGGACTCTCGGCACCCCCTTCATCAGTTAGATAGGAGTAACGACAGATGTTGCGAAGATGGTAGCTTCAGACTTATTGATGTATCTCTTTGTAAGGTCTTTGTGAATAATCAATAAAATGACCGCATGCATCTCCCAGATGCAGAGGCCGTGAGTCATCCTCCTTTTCTAAAAAAAATCTTCTCATTGGGTGCGTGCTCGTCCGCATAACTTGGCATGCGACACTTTCTTTGTGCCGGATCATGGTGGCGCCCTCCCCCCC
>NC_041384.1:661492091-661498269 GCF_002162155.2 Triticum dicoccoides
AACGGTGGACTTCTTCGAATGGTGGTCATCGGCAATGAAAGCCTCCCCAACATCCCTGCGCAAAGGTCTTGGCTCCCTTGTAACCCTCACACCTTGGGCAATCTCGAAGCATCAGAACGCTTGCATCTTCGACAACGAGCAACCCTCGGCTTCGCTCCTAATTAACTATATCAAAGAGGAGGCAAGCCAATGGGTGACGGCATGTGCCTCCGCCGGCTGGATCATACGAGGACCCTATAGTCCGCACCGCCAAGCAGCAGTCGCTGGCCTCCAAGTAGCCGAACGTATGGCGCCGCCGCCAAATCAATGTCAAGACCCTTGCCGAGGGCATTGAAGTGTCGTGCCTCGAAGCAGAGAAGAAGGCAGAAGAGGATGCATGTGCCTGATTCCTCGCGAAGCGGCAAGCCAGGCCGCCAGTGATGTTTGCAAAAGAGCAAGCCCAGGTTGTTCATGCCTTCGCCAAGCTGCCCCCAAAATCAATGAGAACATATACAGTGCCTCCTCTGACACATCCAGCTCTGAAGGGCAAGCAGATCTACCTCAACCCCTAACTCGCCTTCGAGCGCTACTTACTCACAATGACGGAACGGGGCAAGAGTGGCCATTGGTGGGCTTTCTCTATCTAGTCTTAGTTTATTTATGCTATTGAAGTATCTAGTCTTAGTTAAATGTTGTCTTATGTTATCAAAATATCGAGTTGTATGAACATCTTTTTTAATAATTTAATAAAGGGTTGTGGGGCTTTTGCCTCACAATATCCAGTCAGAAAAGGGTATCTAGTTGTAGTTAAATGTTTTCTTTTGTTGTCCTATGTCTTCCGCTATTTGAAATATGTCCTATGTATGCTATTTACGTATATTAATGATGTTGCATGATTTGTATGGATTTGAACATTTGGCTACGAGGGGGGGTGACTACGGGGATGGACAATTAGGGGCCACGCCCTCCAGTCCATAGACACGTCGGCGGACAAATGAGAGGTCAAAATAGGCCAGTCCGATTGGCAAGGAAAATATAACCTTTGAAAACATTTTAATACACATGCTTCAAAACGTAGGCATGTTTCCCGTAAAAAAAACATAGGCATGTTGCTCGTCCTCTCACGCGATGCTAAAACAACCTTCGGGAAACAAGGGAAACCATCGACTAGGGTTCTTTCAGTGTTGTTGCTCTTCACATATGACATTTGTTTCAAATGTTTTTGAGAAGAGTCCTACCGATGCCACTTTAACATGTACTAACTATAACTATACTCAAAAAAGTTCACTCAGCATGCAATTATGCATGGAGAAAATAACCCATCTTAACATTCAACCATGCATACTATTAATTCAAATGTTCATAGTCACATAAATATTTAACAGTGTACAATAATCAGATACAACAAAACAACAGTATTTATGCATTTCCCTTGTAATTCTTATATATTATTTTTTTCCCATACAAATAACTGTACAATAATCAATTATTTTTTGCTCTAGTAAGTTCTGAGATATCTTTTTAGTTTTGTCATGTAGGTCCTTACCTGGCTTGTACTTTGCTTTTTATAATATGAATAAGACACGTATTACCATGCAAGAAAAAACTTCATGGGCTTGTTGTTTTATTGAATCTCGCAACCTCCACGGGAATCTGAGCTTTATTGAATCTGCGGTTACCTTCCTGGGCTTTTCCTTGCTGGGCTAGCTAAGAATCTTTGGGAATCAACATTCACAAAAAACACATAGGCGTCAGAAACCCCCGCCGATTTGTATAAACCGCGGCCCGCATAGCGACCTTCTTTTCTGTTTTCTCCCTTTACCTTTTCCAGGTTTTTATCCTCCTTTTGATTGAAAGCTAGCACAGCCTGTGTGTGCGTTAGGCTTTCGATGTGTTTGCCTTAGGGAGAGGGACAGCGGAGTAGTTGTCTCAAAGCGACAATGCTCAGATCTGCTTTTCATGCTGCTCCGTGCAGCTCCTTCTTGTTCTTATCCTGCTAAACAAAGTATAGTCAATTCCACTAGTTCTTTTTTTTTTATAATCGTAGGTATGTCCATGGTTGAACACATAGGAGTAGATGCATGGACACTGGAGCATTTGGGACCACGGCTCTGCCCTCTTGCTCTTGTTTTCGCTCTTTCCACTTTCTCAACTTTCAAGTTTGAACAAAAGATGCAGCTCTAGGTACCACGCGAGTAGCCATGTACTGCGTACTGTAGCTGTGTAGCAGTTAGCAGATGAAATAGTTTTACAAATCCGAACAGTACGAGGCATTTGACCGGGTTTACTGCACATGGTAGGCTATACTTGTTTGTGTTTGCGCGTTGATCCACGGCTCAGCTCGCTTTGGTACTCGGTCGTGCGATTCATTTCAGTAGTGGCGAATCAAACAGATGATCGAGATCGTCTTTTGTATGCCCAAAGGAAAAGGTGCACGTACAGAGCTACACGTACAGTGATTTCTGCAACAAGTGGCATAAACCGAGAAGAATGGCGCAAGTCATGCCTGTCAGTCAGGGGATGTTCCTGGCCCTGGCCGTGGTCGGTCCGTTGGCCAGACCTCAATATAGATGTGTACTGTACTGTATACAACATTGGGGGTGACAAGCCTGCAGCTGGTAGGTGCGCTCTGAAAGTGTCTCAGACTCTCAGCTCTGGACTCCATCTCGGCTTGGAATATTGTTACGGCCAGCTACGCGAGCACGTGCATGCATGCACGCACCTGTAAGCAGGAGCTCACAAGGGAAAGCGCGTCGTCTCTAGCTACGTACGTGCATGTGCATGCGCTTCGATCGATGGCCGGCGAACAATACAATGTGGCTTTGGCGCGCCCGGTGGCCGTGGCGCCGTCGAGGCATATTCGATCCTGCCCGTGACCGCTACTGCGTGCCAATGGACACAACAAGCTAGGCAGCGCAAGAATGGAGCACATGCCCGCGTCAGATCACGGGCGGCCCTATCACCGCGCTATATAAGGCATCGGCCACGCCGATCAAATCACAGCACCACACACACCAAGCCGCCCAGATCCTACCTGCGCGTACGCACCTAGCTCTAGCTCGATCCGAGACGATGGCCGGGAGCAAGGTGACGATGACCAGCGCGGTGGCCGTGGCGCTGCTGCTGGCCATGGCGATGGCGGCCGCGTCGGTGTCGGGCACGGTGTGCGGCGTGGACCTGGGCAGCATGAAGGACGCGTGCGGGTCCTACTGCGCGAGAGGCAGCAGGGAGGCCCGGCCGAGCGGCCAGTGCTGCGGCGTGCTGAGGAAAGCCAACCTCCAATGCCTGTGCAAGCTGAAGCGCAGCTACGGGAGCTTCGGCAGCATCGACGCCGGCCGCGCCATGCAGATCCCCGGCAAGTGCGGCATCGGCGGCGTGCCCAGCTGGTGCTAGATCCATCTTCGCACCGGCTGGCGATCCATCCTTCCACAGGCGCACGCATGCATGCATTTGGGCGGGCGGTCGATCGGTCATGTGTGACGATACTTCCTTTATAATTTGGGGTTTTCGATTTAGATTGAGTTTCCGTACGTCCGTGTGCTTTCGTACGTGTATCCTCTTGTGAGTTAGTCCTTTATTTTGCACTGTAATTCTGTACCGGTACCGTACGTGTGTGATGCAGAATCACATACGCATATGCTTCCTGTGCATCGTTATGGATCAAATAATATGATCAATTATTATCACATCAGCTGCATTTTCTCTTGGCAAACAGAAAGCCCTCAAAGTGGGCTAAAATTTACGGCATTATTTAGCAACCTAAACAGTGTGCGGAAACTAGTTTCCCCATGGTAAAAGAGATGACTTCAAAAGCCATTTTGGAATTACATGTAGAGGCTTTGCTGCATAAGAAAGTGCAACTAGAGGATGATCTACACAAGAAAGGCCTTTTTGCTAGAGTATGAGCGATAAGATTCTTAAGCCTAGGAATGTGCTTGATCCTGCATGGACGGAGACTTAGAAGTGAGGTTGACGAAATCTGCTAGAGCATGCCTGTGATCACCCAATGCCCTGGGTGCTCAAGTATATTCTTGGCTTCAGCGGTTTCCACCAATGTCCTGCAATCAGAGAAGGAGACTGCATTCCAGTTCAAAGCCTTGACAACTGTTGCTGCAATAAGTAACCCCAGAGCTTCTGCCGGTAAAACTGAATGTATATTTGTGGATGCCGCTTGTATGAATACAGAATGGCTATTTAGCTCATTCTCTAAGAGAAGCTTCATCAGCTGCCACACCAAGATTGGATGCCACATCAACATCTGCTACGCCATCTATTCCCGGCCGTGTTGCCACTATCTCCACTTTTCGTACCTCCTCCCGCCACCAGCACTGAGCAAGAGGTCGAGGCCACCGCCACACTATCCCCCCACCCCTCCCCGCGAGCACGCCTGGTGCGCGCAAGTTGATCGGCGAATGGGCCAATTTTTTTTCATTCTTTCAATAACAATGTAAAAATATATTTGAAATGAGATATTGTAAATGAAAAAGGAGATGAGAACCAGTGAAAGAGAAAAAAAATAGGAGTTAAGTTTAGGGAATCAACTAATTCACATGCTCATGATACTTAAACAAAAAATGTGCATGCTGAATTTTGAATAAATAAATTTTGAAAGTTAAGTAAGGATGAAAACAAACAGAACTAAGTGTTGCCGCATTTGTCTTCATTATTTGTAAAGTGAAAACGAATATAGAAACCCCTAAATGAATACGAAAACACATACTACGAGAAAAAATACGGTGCACACGGGATGCAAAACCGGATGTGATGTTTGCACACGTGGACGCAAAACCGGATGTGATGTTTGCCAAACCAAAAGACCTCTTGAGCCATTTAGCTAATTAGCAAACTATTTCAATTGATATGGCTAAAAGACCCCTTTGGTCGGTGGCACGAGCAATGCTACACACACAAACAGGTTATTACGGGATTTACGAAGGTGCATAGATGGGACGGCTTGATTGGATAAAAATACAGCAATTTGCGTCTATTGAATATGGGGACTATTTGTGTCACATGAGAGGCCTCACTCGCTATAATAAATAAACCAATTTAGAGCATCTCTAGCAGACCTATCCTAAAAGTGCTAAAGCTTTTCCCTATCTATGAAAGTCAGATCTTTTAAGAGATTAAACTTTTTCTCGGCTAGCAGATCCCCTAAACTTAATTCCCCCAACCAACTCGGTCCACATGGAAGCCTGCATCATCTTCCTCCTTTTTCTTTCTTCCACGTGGCCAGCGGCTATTCCTCGGCACTAGATGATGTCCATGATCTAGCTAGGGCCTAAGATTGATGATCCATGGGCCACGCTTTGGGCACTTTTTTGAGGATTCGCACATCGTACACATGTGACGAAGGGTGTGAAATCGGTCCTCCATGGGCCACGGTTTGGGCACTTTTTTATCTGAATGGGTGCTTCTCATTTTTCATTTTCTACTAGTGGCGCGATGGTGTGGTCCGAAACGCAGCGAATCATTGGAATCGGCTATTGCTGGTTGATACCCATGGTTCTCTATCCTCTATAGGTGATCGTCCGCCGCAGTGCAGCTTTGCTCGTGGCCGAGTACGATGCGGAGGAGTGCCGCCGGGCCGGGGATTCTTGGGATAAGCATGGTTGTGGCCGGGGACGGTGAGAAATACAATTTTCTTTTAAAGAAACAAGTCCGCTGGTATCTCATTGGAGACAGCGGGGGCGAGGAGGTGCCATGGGTGGCGGGGCGGGCCGGGGATAGCCGACGCCCAACGGTGAGGTGCACAATGGTGGCGGTGGCCATGGGCAGCACGACGGTCTTCGTAGTATTAGGAAGAATGGCCTCCTCTAGACTAAATTTAGTCAATTTATTATAAGTGGGAGAAACTTTTGAGGACATAAGGGCATCTCCTAGGCTGGCCCGCAAATATCCTCAGCATGTCCGTTTTTACGTCTGGGCGTGGTCCGCGAACATGATGCGGGAGGGAGTCATCCAATGATCATCATAAAGTATGCGGTTGGGAGGAGAAAAGGTAGGCAGGGACCATGCATATGTGGTAGGATATTTGTGGTTTAGTGTCCGATTGAAAGAAGAGAGAAAGGAGAGGGGGACCATGCATTTGCGGTTGGGAAGAGAGAGAGAAGAGAGGGACCATGTATATGATTGGTCAAGTGGATGTCCGGACTACGCAAATCCCCCCCCCCCCAGTTTTTTTAAAAAAGGAGGAAGA
>NC_041384.1:661498655-661502039 GCF_002162155.2 Triticum dicoccoides
ATGCATGCAGTCACTTTATTAATTCATAAAAGACCTTACAAAGAAATACAGCAGTAACTCTAAAGTCACCGTCTAGGCAACATCTGTAGCTATTCCTATCCAGTTGATGAAGGGATGCTAATAGTCCGGGCCTAATACCATAGACCTCGTAGCCAAGCCTAACATCTAAGACTTGAGGTCTCAACCAAGCCACTTGCCGGGTATGGGGCACACACCGGTCTGGTGCGCTCTCAGAGGCCGCCGCCTTCAACTGCCATCACTCCATCTTTAGAGTTGTACTGACGCACCATCCTTGCTCGGTCAAGTTGTCGTCGACGCCACCACGGTGCCCAACATCACCACCTCCCTACGCGCGAACTGCTGAGCACGTCGCGGTCGCCGCCGATACACCTCAGCACCATGCCGCCAAGTACCATCAGCCGACACAGCTTGAAGTCTCTGAAAGATCTGTCGTGCGTAGCACCTACTGTCAGGCATGACAAAGCGTAGCACCAGTCGCTCAGGCATGACTTGACATCTCCACCGAAGGTCCGTGCAAGACGAAGCCGCTCCACCTCCTACCTCTAACTTCCGCGCTGCTCCACAAATGATGCTCCCAAAAGAGAAACGACACTGTAGTGCCACTATTGTCTGATCTGGAAAACCAGATCCTAGGGTTTCCCCGAGTAGCATGAGTGGGTCGATAGTAGTTACAGGACAATGCCTTCATCAAGGTAACGGCGCAGAACGCCGCCATCATCCGCCCTCGGTTTTCACTGGCAACTATGTCTCCCCGACTCGCTGCCGAGACTAGATTACAGATCTCGAGATCCGATCACCCAGCCTCAGGCCGACCACCTCTGACGTAGGAGATGTCCACCACCGTCATAATCCTCGTGATGCGATGCAGAGCCGGAGTGCTTCAGCGAGCCGTCGCCAAATCCGATAAGATGCAGCAGTTTGAGGACGTAACGGCAGCCGCCCACCTAGACCCGAAGGTCCTAGATCGAGCCCGGGACGCGCCCCGGTCGCCGCTGCCGCCATCTCCTACTAATTCCGCCGGCTGCAGCCAAGCCCCCCGTCCTCCACTGCCCGCCATCCTCGTTGCAAGGAGATCCAAGTCAGGCTGCCGCCACCTCATATCTCGGGACGCTAGAGGAGGTCCGCCGCCGCCACACCACAGGGCCTTCACCCAGCGACGTTGCCGCCGGCGGCGGAAGGAGGGAGATGTGTGGGGAGTCGAGGGGAGGTTGGGTGGTGGCCGCCCAGTGCGGCCCGGCGGCGGCCGTACGGGGTCGGGAGTGTATCGGATGTTCGTACACGTTTGTCTCTTGGATATCGAAATCCATACGTTCGGACTGCTAAGCGGACATACAAAGGTCCTTCTTGAATGATAAAAATGATCCAAACATTGTGGTCCGTAGGTGAACATGTGAGCGTCCACCTTGAAGATGCACCAAGACGAATTCCTGAAAATGATTTTCTTTGGTTCAAATATAGCTGAGGGATCTGTTAGATGTGATCTTATACCAGCCTAATAGACAATCCCAGATGACTCTCGTCCGACGAATGCGTAACAAATGCAAGATTACTAGTAACTAGCAAAAGACCCGTGCATTGCAACGGGAGAAAAATATATATCATAATCTCTAATGTAATTATGTAACACTTTTTAATTCAATTTTTGCAAACATCAAAAATAAAGTTACATTGAGTATTTCTTTTTGGACTATGGAATTTGGACGTATCATAGCAATGTCTGTCATGACCCATTTCAGCTCTCCGATGAAAGAATCTTTCAATCATTTTTATTTTTGATGTTTAGAAAAAACATGAATATATATTTAATTTGAGAAGGTGTTTTATCTAATTTTTGAGAATATTTTTTAAATGGAATCATTTTTGTGGTGACTAACATTTTTTTGGAATATTATGTTTCATTTGTAATAGCTTTTGTGAGAGCATCAAACTATGATGCATCCTAAACATAATTTTAAAAATGATTAACATGCAAGATAACGGCATATTTAAAATCTACATATATATATATATATATATATATATATATATATATATATATATATATATATCATAATCTCCAATGTAATTATGTAACATTTTTTAATTCAATTTTTGCAAACATCAAAAATAAAGTTACATTGAGTATTTCTTTTTGGACTATGGAATTTGGACGTACCATAGCAATGTCTGTCATGACCCATTTCAGCTCTCCGATGAAAGAATCTTTCAATCATTTTTACTTTTGATGTTTAGAAAAACATGAATATATATTTAATTTGAGAAGGTGTTTTATCTAATTTTTGAGAATATTTTTAAAATGGAATAATTTTTGTGGTGACTAACATTTTTTTGGAATATTATGTTTCATTTGTAATAGCTTTTGTGAGAGCATCAAACTATGATGCATCCTAAACATAATTTTAAAAATGATTAACATGCAAGATAATAGCATATTTAAAATCTACATATATATATCATAATCTCCAATGTAATTATGTAACACTTTTTAATTCAATTTTTGCAAACATCAAAAATAAAGTTACATTGAGTATTTCTTTTTGGACTATGGAATTTGGACGTATCATAGCAATGTCTGTCATGACCCATTTCAGCTCTTCGATGGAAGAATCTTTCAATCATTTTTATTTTTGATGTTTAGAAAAACATGAATATATATTTAATTTGAGAAGGTGTTTTATCTAATTTTTGAGAATATTTTTTAAATGAAATCATTTTTGTGGTGACTAACATTTTTTGGGAATATTACGTTTCATTTGTAATAGCTTTTGTGAGAGCATCAAACTATGATGCATCCTAAACATAATTTTAAAAATGATTAACATGCAAGACAACAGCATATTTAAAATCTACATATTTTTCTGAGAAATTTTCATATATAACATGTTGGATTTGAAGTTAGAATTTGACAAATATCAATATTTTTAAATATATGAATTTGAAAAAAGAAATTAAGCAAAGAGAAAAAAGCAGGTTGGGTCGAGCAGCCATGCAAGTCACAAGCTGCAGCCAGCACGCTAGGCACGTATTCTTGCAAAATGTGAGAGTGTTGCGCTATATGAACCAAATGCAAGGTGGATGCGGCCGGAAAATTTATTTCTCACTTACCGGTGGCATAGCGGGTAATTGGTGCGAACATCGGAGGCAATTTTCCTGACGGACGACCAGAAGCACTATTTGCTTTATTATATATATATATATATATATATATATATATATATATATATATATATATATATATATATATATATATATATATATATATAGCGCTATTCGTCATTCCGGTTAAGGAATAGTTATTCTTCACCCCCTTTATTTTACCATCAATCCACCGTAATTTTACGTTCTGTAAGTTTTTTCTTATTT
>NC_041384.1:661502600-661516738 GCF_002162155.2 Triticum dicoccoides
CAGAATAAGTTATTCTTCACTCGAGGTAATCTTACGGTCGCTTCCAAAATAAATTACATTTAGAATATGAATAGTTACACGCATTTTGATTTAATATGTAAAATTTGATATAAAAAACAAAAATATAGGTTATAAGACCAAAAAAATCACATTTTATGTATGTTCTATACTATGTTTTTACATTCGTAATTTTACGTAACATAAAATATTTTTTACAGTGAGTACATGTTTTCTTACATTCTTTTTTTGTATATGAAATAAAACAAAATTTATAAAACGTAAAAATACAGTGCATTGATGTTAAAATAAAGAGAAGGTGAAGAATAACTATTCCTCACCTAGGATGACGAATAGCGCGACCCTATTCGTCCTCGAAGAAGCTTTACCGGTTGTTTTGTTCGTGAGCGCTGGGGCCAAACTGGGTCAGTGGGGCACGGTCACGGACCGACGATCCTGCGACTGGGAGTGCTCCTATTTACCGTTTTTTTCTTTTTGAGCGGGTTCTATTTACCGCTTAAGGAGCCAAGATCCCTCTGTAGTGCGCACTGGCCGCGGCTCATTTTTCATTTTATAAGGGGAGGCTGCGGTCCATTTAATCTCGCTAGATTGCTTGTCAAATCATGGGAGCAACTAGTTAACGAGCGCTCCTTCGGGAGCCTCGCAACGATCAGCGCCACTTGGCGCGCTCTCAGTCATTCGTCACGTGTCGCGCTCTGAACGCTTCATTCGGGTTTTTTTATTTTTTCGCACGCGTTTTCGGCTTTTTAAACGGTTTTTTTTTGGGTTTTTTCGACGTTTTGGTTTTCCCATGGTCTTTCTTAGCTTTTCGATCAAAAATATTTTTTGCGCGTAAAAACGCTTTTTTTTTATTTTCCTTTCGCGAAAGTCACGGTTGAGGCACGGTTGTGCTTTAGCGAGAGTCGCTGACGTGCCTTTCGGAAACGAACAAAAACGCCTTTTCTGTTTTTTTTTCTTTCACGAGAGTCACGGTTTTGCTTCCGCGAGAGTCACGGCCATGCCTCTCGGAAAACGGAAAAACAAAACACATTTTCTGTTTTTTTTTCCGTGAGAGTCACGGTTTTGCTTCCGCGAGAGGCACGGTTGTGCTTTCGCGAAAGTCACGACCGTGCCTCTAGGAAAGAGAAAAACAAAACGCATTTTTATTTTCTTTTTCTTTCGTGAGAGTCAAGGGTTTTGCTTCCGCGATAGGCACGGTTGTGCTTTCGCGAAAGTCACGGCTGTGCCTCTAGAAAAGGGAAAAAATATCCGTTTTCTGTTTTTTTTTCTTTCGTGAGAGTCATAGTTTTACTTTCGCGAGAGGCACGGTTGTGCCTTTGCGAGAGTCACGGTCGTGCCTCTCGGAAACGAAAAAAACGTGTTTTTTGTTTTTTTCCTTCCACGAGAGTCACGGTTTTTGCTTTCACGAGAGGCACAGTTGTGATTTCGCGAGAGGCACGGGCGTGCCTCTTTCGGAATGGGAAAAAACCGTGCTTCCGGTTCGGTTTTTCCGCCCGATTTTTTTCGTCCGGTTTTTTTCATGAAAAAAAAGTTCGTTAAAACCTATCAACATAGGATCTAGTTTTCAAGAACTCGACACGAGGAATCCAATGGTGAAAACGGTTCGAGATTTGGACGCACGATTTAAGAGATAAAACATTTTGAATAAACGGATCTATGAAAAAAAGGAAAACTTTCAGGTTGCGACAAATGGTGCACTGACCTGGGAAAGCGAAGTGTTCTTTACAACGAATACTCCTTAATCAGTGATTTCGTCAAATCACTCACTGCATGGCTATATGTCTCGCTGCGAGAGCGTCTCCTCGCCCTTCGGAGAGCGCAAAGTGGGATGGGACAGTAAGGTTCGTTCGTTAGGTTACCATCTGTCCTTAGTTACGTTTGTCTTTTCTTTCCTATTTTCCTTTTATTTTGTATATATTAGTGTTCACATTCTGAAATCTTCTATATACATTTATATCAAAAACTAATTTAGTTAAAAAAATTTAAGTGTTCATCGGAAATTCAAAAAATGGGCTTGCCGTCCAAAACAATGTTTGTGCAACTTTTAAAAAATGTCTATAGCATTAAGAAAATGTTTATGAAATTAACAAACCGTTCACACGTTTCAAAAAATTATAAGATCTTAAAAAATGCTTATAAAACGTAAATAAATATTCGTGAAATTTTAAAAAGTGTCTATCCCAGTAAAATAAATTATTAATGACATTTATAAAATAATCACGTGTTTCTAAAAATGTTTCTGACATTTTAAATAAACTGAATATGAAATATATGAAAATATCACGTAATAGATATAAAAATAGTATCATTCAGAAAATGTTCGTGATATCTGAAAAAATATGTTCACGCGTTTCAAAAATATGTTAGTAAATTTTACTATTTTTTATACAATGTAAAAAAATTGCATAATTTTTTTATGAATATTTCATATCATTCAAAAAAGTTAAATATGCATTAAAAGAATGTTTAATCTATTTAAAAAATTAAAACATATATTATAAAATTAATCATCATTTATTTGATAATGCTCAAAGAAATGTTCCACGTGTATAAAAAATGTACAACATGTATTAAAAAATTAGACATGTCTTGTCTAAAAAATGAACTGGAAAATAGAAGAACAAAAACAATGGTTGATGAAACACATAAATGGAAAACGAGGAAAACCAGAGAAAATGGTACAGAAACACAGAAAAACCCTGCATGGAACGTTCTGAGATCGGTCTAGACCGATATGTACAACCTTTCCAAAACTGATTCAATGGCGAGAGACAGGGTGGGGCGAGCCCAAATCCTATTTGGCGCACTAAGAAGAGAGCGCACCTAGCGTGTCAGAGGCGAGGCCATGGGCGGAGACAGGGAGGGGGCAGCAACTAGCTGAGGATCGCTCGTTCGCAACCCCTCCAAGGGTCATTTGGAGTGGGCTGAGAAAGCACCACTTGGCGCGTTCTGAGCGGCCGCCATTTGTTGCGCTTTGGGCGCTCTTCACGGATTATTTTTTTGCATGCGTCTTCAGCTTTTTATATTGTTTTTTTTTGTTTTTTTACTTTTCAGCTTTACACCAGTCTTTCTTTGCTTTTCAACCAAATTTTTTTAAAAAAATTGCATGAAAAGCCACGTATGTTTTTGCTTTCGTGAGAGACACAGTTGTACCTCTCTGAAATGAAAAAGAACGCGTTTCTTTTTCTCCTTCCGCGAGAGACACGAATTTGCTTTCGTGAGAGGCATCGGAAATGAAAAAAAACATATATTTTTTTTTCTTAAGAGGCACGGTTTTGCTTTCGGGATAAGCATGGATTTGCTTTTGTCAGGGGCATGGCCGTGACTCTTGAAAACGAAAGAATGTTTTTTTCTTCCGTGAGAGGCATGATTTTTTCGAGAAAATAAAGTTCGTCAAAACCTATCAACATGGGATCTAGTTTTGAAGATTTTGACACGAGAAATTTCATGGTGAAAACGGTTCAAGATTTAGGATGCACAACTTAAGAGATAAAATGTTTTAAATAAAAGATCTAGAAAAAAGAAAAAAAGAAATCTCAGGTTGTGACAAGTGGCGCATATGCGGTGCACCACTTGTCACAACCCGGGGAGGACGGAGTGACTTTTGGAGGAAGTACTCCTTACTTAGTTTTTTTTAAGGCAAAGTACGAAGTGCACACCCTCCGACCGACACGGGCGCGTTTTTTGGCCATTTTTTCTGTTTTGTTTATGTCCGTTTTTAGTTGATTTATATTTTATTTTATTTTTCTTTCTGCCTTTTCTCTCTCTAATTCCCATTACAAAAATCTGTTAAAATTCGTGCACTTTTTTCAAACTTGAAAACCTTTTCCAGATTCATGAACTTTTTTAAATTTGTGATTTTTTCCTTAAATTTATGAGGTTTTTAAAATTGAATTATTTTTTATATTTGTGAATCCTTTGTAAATTCTTGAATTTTTTTAAAAAAATTGAACTTTTCTCAAATCCGCAAACTTTTTTTCAAATGCACATTCAAGTCCATGAACCTTTTCAAACTTGTGATTTTTTCCAAATCAACAAACTTTTTACATATTTGTGAACTTTTTTTTGCAAATCTATGATTTTTGTTTTCAGAATCCACATTTTTTAAAATTTACGAACATATTCAAAATCCCAAAAACTAGTGGCCAATCTTTTTCCTAAACCTACATCACAACACAGCCGAGGAAAAACCGTAAGCGTGCAAGCCGAGTTGAGCAAGCGAACGAGAAGAAGCAAAGCGAGAGCGAGCGAATCTTAATGGGCTGCAGCCCGCTCAAATTCGTGCGAGTGCGAGTTCTTGTTTTCGGCGCTATAATATGTAGTTGTAATGTACATGCCTAACAACCACAACCAATTGCATAACTAGCCCATATCTCTACTACTTATGAAAGAGCAAACATAAATTACCCTAGAGCCATACCGAACAATGTACACAGGATTACCCGAAGGGTCCTATAATTCTAGCTAAATCACATCCAACGGTGCATATCACATCAGGGGCCTCACACGTAAACTAACACCCTACATTAAATGTTCTGTCAGACCAGACTACCCGGCGCACCCAGCACCCCTTCGTCTTGAATTAGTGGGGATTACTATCCTGTAATTTTCTCGGGCCTCACAACACCTTGCCGCTCCACCTGTGTTGCCCATGGACGCAAGCATGGATAACTGTTGCCCCACGTCGCTCTTCCTTTGTTGCCCCGTGGGCACGAGCGAACAGAGCCAACCACCCGAAGCGACTGGAGCGGCGGAGGAAGGGAGACCGCGTCGGCGGCTGCCGGGGAGGAGACGGTGCGGGTGTTGCACCTCCTCATCAAGCACGAGGGGTCCTTTCCGAGGGTCGGGTCATCTCTGCCACGACACTGCCGATGTCGAACTCGCCGCGTGGCACTCTGAATGCTCCTTCCTCCGATGCGGCGGTGACCAAGTTATGCCGCCACTCGCCCCGCCTGCCCACTTGATGTCTCTAATTTTTATCACTTTTAGTAGAGGGGTTTGACTTGGTTTCTATCAGGTTTTCACCATTTCTCGATTATTACTAACACAAATCCTTCGAGCGAGAAGGAAACTCGGTTTTCCTTTGATTGGCAAGAAAATATACTTTTGGAAGGCAACCAATCAAGATTACACCAAATCAAGCAGCCTCCAAGTTGGTAAAATATGCACCATCACCACTAGAGGAGAAGGCGACCACTGGTATGTGGGCAAGCACTCGTACCAGGCATCGATGCCCCCCCCCCCTCATCTGTAGGAACAAACTTCGTAAAGGGACATTGATGACCCACAAGTATAGGATCAATCGTACTGCTTTCGATAAGTAAGAGTGTCGAACCCAACGATGAGCAGAAGGGATTAACAAGTAGTTTTCAGTAAGGGTTCACTGCAAGTGATGTAAGATAGTTTTGATATATGGTTTGACAACAAGATAATTTATAACAAGAGTAAATAGGTTCAACAAGTGGCCCAATCCTCATGAGCGCTAAGGACAAACCGGAGGTGTTTCTTATAGTAGCTAAAATGCTCTTGAGGACACACACGGTAATCTCGCTAAGTTACTTTCATCATGATTCATTAAGTTATCGTTCATTGATTCAATAGGTGTTGTGTGGGTGGATAGGAGCTAAGATATTGTCTTAACTTGAACAAATACCTACTTATGATTATACTCTCATGCAAACATATGCAACTACAAAGATAAATAATTAAGATACATCTAACCATAGCATTAAACAGATTGATCCAAAACAGCCCCTCACGAAACAACTCATAAACCGGGGTTTGGGTTTCTACCACTCCCGCAGCTCGTCATCTACAAACTATTTTCACAACACATTCCCCTAGGCCAAAAGATGGTGAAGTGTCATGTAGTCAACATTCACATAACACCACTAGAGGAAGAACAACACATTATTTCATACCACGGTGATTACCTGCATTGTTGAGGTTCCACGAGGTTCATCTGGACGAGAAACGGGGAAGTGGTTCGGACAAGGGGAAACAAGATGCACCACTTGCGCGACAAGTCCCTCCAAGCTTCCTCGGCACGGGCTCTACACATCCGCACCCGCACATTCCTTCCCCATCTTGTTCATTATCGTATGTATAGGGGGTGCCCAACCGAGATCCAACAGTTCACACGGCTCCAAAACAGTCATGAAACGATGCCATTTGGCTCTCCACCCTCTTTGTCCGAGAGAAGTGCTCATGTTGCCATAAGGCCTCGTTGAAGTCTCCACACACCATCCATTATTATGAAGAAACAACCCACAATTTTGTGAGGTGACCCCACATACGATACCACGCGACTCTCCACCCGCGGCTCTCCATAGACAAACATAGCATGCCAAGTTTTATCATTAGCAACATCCATAAACCATAGTCTATGTACCGCACACAAGAATCCAACGGTGTAACTTGGTAGATTTTCATCCCAACAAAGAGTAAATCCACCACTACTTCCATCACTTCCAACACCGGCGAACCCCTTTAGTCCTTGTCTCCACTTTAGCCGCTCCATTTTGGAAGAGGCTTGTCTAATTTCACATAAGAAACCAAGTCTGGGGGAATTGTTTTTTGAGAGGTCCAAAACATCGCAAACTGTCTCGCGCCCCCCGACAGTTCCAAAATAATAGACTCATTGCGTCCGACGGTCCTCCTTGAAGGAGGTCGTCGATGTATCTCCAGAGACACCAAGGTAGTCAACTTTTGTTGTTTGATCTATTGCTAGGAGATTCACTCCCCTGAAGGTCTCCTCCCTTACCATCTGTTATATCTAGTGTTCCAACCGATGCACGACTACCCTCCTTCCCGTGATTACCTTCTGATGGGGTCATGTACCTAGGGTAGGGTCATGAACCTGATCTAAGTACCTTGCCCAGGGACACCCTTAGAAGAGGTCGCCTTCCAGTCGACCAACAAGGGACTCACTCGACTGACTTGAAGGACTCGACCATGAAGACCCACTCGACCACCAGGAGGTCAAGAGGCACTCTGCACTGCAACGACCTGTAATTAAGTAGGCTTTATGATAGTAAAGACACTTTATGTGGGGCGTTACCAGTAACGCCCCAGACTTAACTCACCTTAAACCCTCTCCTACGTGGGCTGGCTGGGGTCCTGGCGCACTCTATATAAGCCACCCCCCTCCACAGGTAGAGGGGTTCGGCACCTTGTAACTCATATACTCATAATCCACTCGACCGCCTCCGGGCTCCGAGACGTAGGGCTATTACTTCTTCCGAGAAGGGCCTGAACTCGTACATCCCTTGTGTTTACAACCTCTCCATAGCTAGGACCTTGCCTCTCCATACCTACCCCCCACTCTACTGTCAGGCTTAGAACCACGACAGTTGGCGCCCACCGTGGGGCAGGTGTTTTAGCGATTTTTGTGGAGAAGTTGCGATTCTTCCGAGTACTTTCATCATGGTGTCTGCTGGAGTTTTGGTCGGGGGTCAAGAGATCCGTCTCGGCACTCTCACCTTCATCGCCGACGACTCCGCGTGGCTCCAGGAGGCTCCACTCGACGTTGATGCGCTCCCCGTCCGCGGTGCGACGCATTTTCGCGCATGTGTTCGCGGTGTTCTGCTGCGGCAACCGTCGACCCAGTATCGGTCGGCTCCTCCATCGTCCACCCTCCCGGTCTCCCGCCAGCGCAAGCGCTCGGGCCGGTCGAGGCTTCAGCGATGGGTGAGGCACGCGGTGGCTCGCCAATCGGCCACCACCCAAGTTGCGGCAATCGAGCCCGACGAATCTCTCTACGGCTTGTTCGATCTGTCGACTGGCTCCGTAGAGACTGCATCCGAGTGCGGTAGCAGTGATCCAGCGGCGGAAATCTTGATGGTCGACGGGCCCTGCAGTCCCCCCGGCTTCGCCCGTGATGGTGGAGCAGGTGACGGAGGCGACTCCGCTCGAGGCTACGAAGAGTACCAGCCCGAGCCACTCGACTCTCTGCAAAGAGAGGAACTTCGCCACAGGAACGTGGATGCTCTGTGTACTCCCATCGCAGGAGAAACCCCCGAGGCTCGTGCCTTGGAGGAGGCACGTCTGGCCAATTTGGCCGAACGCACTCGACTGGAGAATCTTCAGCGAGCACTCGACGAGCGCGCGCGGCAACGAGTTCCCGACACCAGTCGATGTCAACTCTTCCCGCCGACTCAGGTATATCGAACCCCAATCCAGAATTTAGTAGCTGCGACCCGTATAGCAGAGTCCATCCAGCCTTCGCAGTCGGAAGCTGGCAGAGGTTTGCTGCAGATCAGGGATCTGCTCCGGGCAGCAGGAGATCAGAATTCAGCCGTGTCTCAGTCGCGCAACAGAATTCACAGTCGATCCGTCACTGCGAATACGGTTCAGTCGGCTCACAGCCCCAGATCGCCTCCGCGGCGTGAAGAGCGCGAGAATCGGCGAGATCAATATGGCGACCGTCTCGACCGAGATGATAGGCGTCGAGTGCCCAATTCCCCTCCGAGGGGTGGGTCTTACGCTCCTCGGCAGCAAGATGACAGGCGTCAGTACAGTACAGGGCGAAGGGTTCCAGTCGACCCCAGAGAACCAGGCTTCGACGCGCGATCCATTATCGTGCAAGGTTTGGTCGACCGGAACAGAGCCCATCGAGGCGGACTCGACAGAGATGCACCCACAAGCAGTCGAGTGCATGTTTCTGGTCCTGAATGTTTCAGCAGAGCTATCAGAGCCGCAGTTATCCCTCCCAATTTCAGGTTGGCAACAGGAGTCAGCAAGTTCACTGGTGAGTCTAAGCCTGAAACTTGGCTTGAGGACTACCGAGTGGCAGTTCAGATTGGTGGTGGGAACGACGAAGTGGCCATGAAGCATTTACCCCTCATGCTGGAAGGTTCTGCCAGGGCATGGTTGACTCAATTACCTCCTAGCAGCATTTACACTTGGGAAGACCTGTCCCGAGTGTTCATCAGAACGTTTGAAGGAACTTGCAAGCGACCAGCTGGATTGACAGAGTTGCAAGTCTGCGTGCAGAAGGCTAATGAGACTCTCAGAGAGTATATTCAGAGATGGATCACTTTGCACCACACTGTGGAGAATGTGTCCGATCATCAGGCAGTCTGCGCCTTCAAAGATGGCGTCAAGAACAGAGAACTGAGTTTGAAGTTTGGTCGAACCGGTGACATGACCTTGAGTCGGATGATGGAGATTGCTACCAAGTACGCCAACGGCGAAGAAGAAGACCGACTCCGAAGCGGCAAGCACAAGCCAAGTCAGTCGGAAAAAGGAAACACCAGTCGGAAACAGAAGCGGAAGGCTGAACCGGCAGCTCCTGGAGAGGCTCTGGCCGTGACTCAGGGAAAGTTTAAGGGGAAACCAAAAGGATCCTGGAACCCCAAGAAGGTAAAGGATAAAGAAGGGAACGACGTAATGGATATGCCATGTCACATCCACACGAAGAAAGACGAAAAGGGGAATATCATCTACCCGAAGCACACCACTCGCCAATGTCGACTCCTGATCCAGCAGTTTCAGGGAAAACAGTCTAAGGACAAGGAGAAGGAGTCGGGCAAGGCCGAAGGCAAGGAGGACAGTGAGGAAGGATATCCACATATCAACTCCACTTTGATGATCTTTGCAGATGTGGAAAGCAGGAGTCGACTGAAAGTCATTAACCGAGAGGTGAACATGGTTGCCCCAGCAAAAGCAAATTATCTGAAATGGTCTCAAATACCCATCACATTCGACCAATCTGATCACCCGACTCATATTGCCACCCCTGGGAGGCAAGCTTCGGTGGTCGATCCAGTTGTCGAAGGCACTCGACTAACAAAAGTGCTGATGGATGGTGGAAGCGGGCTGAATTTGTTGTATGCAGATACACTGAAAGGAATGGGCATTCTGATGTCCCGACTGAGCACTAGTAACATGAGCTTTCATGGAGTTATACCAGGGAAGAAAGCCGAGTCACTCGGCCAAATAGCTCTGGACGTGGTATTTGGTGATTCGAAACATTTTCGCAAAGAAAAGTTGACGTTTGAGGTCGTGGATTTTCAGAGTGCATATCATGCCATTTTGGGGAGACCAGCTTACGCACGGTTCATGGCTCGACCATGTTACGTGTACCTCAAATTGAAGATGCCCGGCCCCAAAGGAGTGATCACTGTCACCGGTGATAGGAAAAAGGCAGAAGAGTGCTTTCAGAAGGGCTCCAAGATTGCCGATTCCCAGGTGACAGCGGTCGAGTTCGAGGAATACAAGCAAAACGCAGATCCGAGTGACTTGCTGCGATCAAAGAAACCCGCCACAGAGTCTGCATTTCAGTCATCCGGTGAGACGAAGCCTGTTCACATTCACCCGACCGACCCCGATGCAGCTCCGACCCGCATCTCCACAACACTCGACCCAAAATAGGAAGAAGCGCTCATCCAGTTCCTCCGTGAGAACTGGGACATTTTTGCATGGAAGCCCGCTGACATGCCAGGTGTTCCCAGGGGACTGGCTGAGCATCGCCTAAGAGTCGACTCATCTGCAAAACCAGTCAAAGAGCATCTTCGGCGGTCCGCCATCCAGAAGAGAAAAGCCATTGGTGAAGAAGTGGCTCGACTGTTGGCGGCAGGATTTATCCGAGAGATATACCACTCCGAGTGGCTCGCTAATGTCGTCATGGTTCCTAAGAAGGACAAGTCGCTCCGAATGTGCATTGATTTCAAGCACATCAACCGGGCCTGCCCGAAAGATCACTTTCCTCTCCCTCGCATAGATCAAATTGTTGACTCGACCGCGGGATGCGAGAGGTTGTCTTTTTTAGATGCTTACTCCGGGTACCACCAGATCCGTCTGTACGGGCCCGATGAGGTAAAAACAGCTTTCATCACTCCATTCGGGTGCTTCTGCTATATCACCATGCCATTCGGCCTCAAGAATGCCGGAGCCACATTTATGCGAATGATTCAGAAGTGTCTACTCACCCAAATCAGTCGGAATGTGGAAGCTTATATGGATGATATTGTTGTCAAGTCAAGAAAAGGTTCCGACCTGCTCGCTGACCTCGCCGAAACATTTGCCAACCTCAGAAGGTATGATATCAAGCTCAATCCATCAAAGTGCACATTTGGAGTTCCTGGTGGCAAGTTACTCGGTTTTCTCGTTTCCGAACGGGGAATCGACGCTAACCCAGAGAAGATTGGCACTATTCTCCGAATGAAACGCCCTGTGCGAGTGCACGATGTCCAGAAGCTTACTGGATGCTTGGCCGCATTAAGTCGATTCATCTCACGACTCGGTGAAAAGGCACTGCCTCTTTACCGACTGATGAAGAAGGCTGACAAGTTCGAGTGGACTCCAGAAGCTGATGCAGCGTTTGCCGAGCTAAAAGCTCTGCTCTCCACCCAGCCGGTGCTTGCTGCTCCAATCAGCAAAGAGCCTCTGTTGCTCTATATCGCAGCCACAGGACAAGTCGTCAGTACTGTGCTTACGGTCGAGCGGGAAGAAGAAGGAAAAGCTCTCAAAGTTTAGCGCCCAGTGTATTATTTGTCTGAAGTCTTGACTCCATCCAAGCAGAGATATCCTCATTATCAGAAGCTTGTGTATGGAATATACATGACCACAAAGAAGGTTGCTCATTATTTTTCTGATCATTCCATCACAGTCATCAGCGACGCTCCACTATCAGAGATTTTGCACAACAGAGATGCAACTGGTCGAGTGGCCAAATGGGCGATTGAACTTCTTCCCCTTGATATCAAGTTTGAGGCAAAGAAAGCCATTAAGTCCCAGGCAATAGCAGATTTCCTCGCCGAGTGGATTGAACAACAGCAGCCGACTGAAGTTCACTCGGAGCATTGGACCATGTTCTTTGATGGCTCTTAGATGTTGAATGGTTCCGGTGTTGGGGTTGTCTTGGTTTCTCCCAGAGGAGATAAGCTCAGATATGTGCTCCAAATTCACTTTGATTCCTCCAACAATGAGGCAGAATATGAGGCCCTCTTATATGGGTTGCGCATGGCCATTTCACTCGGCGTCCGTCGCCTGATGGTCTATGGCGATTCAGATTTAGTGGTCAACCAGGTGATGAAAGAGTGGGACGTGAGAAGCCCAGCCATGACTGGATACTGCAGTGCAGTGAGGAAGCTGGAAAAGAAGTTCGAGGGGTTGGAGCTCCATCATATACCCCGACTGAAAAATCAAGCAGCTGATGATCTAGCAAAGATAGGTTCCAAGAGAGAAGCCATTCCGAGTGGTGTGTTCTTGGAGCATATACACACACCGTCAGTCAAAGAAGATCCTTTCACCGAAGAAACTCCACAGCCCAAGAGTGCCACAGATCTGACTGAAGTTGAAGTCCCAGCGGTGGTCGACTTGATCATGGAGGTCTTGGTGGTCATTCCCGACTGGACAGTTCCATATGTCGCGTATATCCTAAGAAAAGAGCTTCCGGAGGATGAGGAAGAGGCTCGACAGATCGTCCGTCGATCTAAGGCCTTTACCGTAATCAAAGGACAATTGTACAGAGAAAGCGCGACTGGAGTTGGTCAGAAGTGCATAACACCAGAAGAAGGTCGACTCATCCTCAATGATATCCACTCGGGAACTTGTGGTCATCATGCGTCCTCTCGGACCATCGTGGCCAAAGCATACCGAGCCGGATTTTACTGGCCAAAGGCGAATGAGATGGCAAAAGAGATAGTGGATAAGTGCGAGGGATGTCAGTTTTACTCGAATATGTCGCACAAGCCTGCGTCGGCTCTGAAGACCATCCCACTCGTCTGGCCTTTCGCAGTATGGGGACTGGACATGGTAGGTCCTTTAAGAACAGGACGAAGTGGCTTCACGCATGTACTGGTGGCAGTCGACAAGTTCACCAAGTGGATCGAGGCCAAACCAATCAAGAACCTTGACACCGGTACCGCTGTTAGCTTCATCAGGGAACTAATATTCAGATATGGAGTCCCGCACAGCATCATTACGGATAATGGATCGAACTTCGACTCGGAGGAATTCAGAGATTTCTGCAACTCCCAAGGCACACGGGTCGACTACGCTTCAGTCGCCCATCCGCAGTCGAATGGACAAGCAGAGCGAGCTAATGGACTGATTCTTAAGGGATTGAAGCCCCGACTGATGCGTGATCTCAAACACACGGCTGGAGCTTGGGTCGATGAACTTTCCTCAGTGCTTTGGGGGCTGCGGACCACACCTAATCGGTCGACCGGAAGAACTCCATTCTTCTTGGTCTACGGAGCTGAAGCAGTCTTACCGAGTGATCTTCTCCACAATGCTCCTCGAGTTGAAATCTACAACGAAGCAGAGGCTGAACAAGCGCGGCAGGACGCAGTCGACCTTTTAGAGGAAGAAAGGGAGATGGCTCTGATCCGCTCGACCATCTACCAACAAGATTTGCATCGTTTCCACGCCAGAAATGTGAGAGGTCGAGCCTTCCAGGAAGGAGATTTAGTTCTCTGAGTGGATCAGCACAAACCACACAAGCTTGCTCCTTCTTGGGAAGGTCCCTTCATCGTCACCAAGGTTCTCCACAATGGGGCGTACCGTCTTTACAACGTGGAGCATAATATCGACGAGCCCCGAGCTTGGAATGCGTAACTACTCCGCCCATTTTATACTTAAGTTTTAACACTCGGATGAGTTGCAATAAAGTACTTCTGTACTTCATGGACCTCAAAATAATAGTGTCATAGTTCCTCCATAATTTCTGTCACTTTTTATTTTTGTCCAATAAAATTCCCCCTCAGTGGGTGACTTAGCTGCGAATCCGTTTCGCCTAAGTTTGTAAAAATCCTACCGAGTGGTGAGCCAGACTCCCACTCGGAGGCTTAGCTGGGAATCCGTTTCGCCTAAGTTATCAAAATCCTACCGAGTGGTAAGCCAGACTTCCACTCGGAGGCTTAGCTGCGAATCCGTTTCGCCTAAGTTATCAAAATCCTACGAGTGGTAAGCCAGACTTCCACTCGGAGGCTTAGCTGCAGTCCAAGGACTCGCCTAAGTTTGTCAAAATCCTACTGAGTGGAGAGCAAACCTCTCACTCGGGGGCTTAGCTGCAGTCCAAGCACTCGCCTAAGTTATAAAAATCCTACCGAGTGAAGAGCAACCCTCTCACTCGGGGGCTTAGCTGCAGTCCAAGCACTCGCCTAAGTTATCAA
>NC_041384.1:661516990-661544387 GCF_002162155.2 Triticum dicoccoides
GAGTGAAGAGCAACCCTCTCACTCGGGGGCTTAGCTGCAGTCCAAGCACTCGCCTAAGTTTGTCAAAATCCTACCGAGTGGAGAGCAAACCTCTCACTCGGGGGCTTAGCTGCAGTCCAAGCACTCGCCTAAGTTTGTCAAAATCCTACCGAGTGGAGAGCAAACCTCTCACTCGGGGGCTTAGCTGCAGTCCAAGCACTCGCCTAAGTTATCAAAATCCTACCGAGTGTTAAGCCAGACTTTCACTCGGAGGCTTAGCTGCAGCCCTGTGCTCGCCTAAGTTACAAAAATCCTACCGAGTGAAGAGTAAACCTCTCGCTCGGGGGCTTAGCTGCAGCCCAGTGCTCGCCTAAAGTTATAGAAATCCTACTGAGTGGTAAGCCGGGCTTCCACTCGGGGGCTTAGCCACAGCCCAGTGCTCGCCTAAGTGGACTAAAGAACAAGTCGATTGCAGTAAAGGCGCCTTGCTTTGAACCTGCAAAAGACATTTTGAGCCAAAGGCAATCGTATTCAAGCACCAAATTCAAGTTTGAATCGATATCTAAAGGAACCGAGAGTGCTCAGGCGTTAAGCCTGTTAAGGTTTATCGGTTACAATTCCACTCGGCATACCGAGGCAAATTTAAAGCGTCGAGCCAGAAGAAGTTTTTTACCCCTCCTGTGGAGGGCTGGAAGGTGCAACGAATTCATCAAGGTCAATTCCGTCGGCGATCCGAGTGGCAGCTGCAAGGAAAGTTTCCATAAAGGACCTAAAGTCGTGTTTCTTGGTGTTGGCCACCCGAAGGGCCGCCAGCTTCTCTTCTCGCGCATCTTTACAGTGGACTCGGGCCAGACACAGAGCAACATCTGCACCACACCGAGCCGAAGACTTCTTCCATTCCTGCACTCGACCAGGGATCGAGTTCAAGCGGGCCATCAGCGACTCAAGGTCATTCTGAAGTGTCTCCTCAGGCCAGAGCGTCGAGTCGATGCGAGATGTGGCGGCCTTCAGCCTTGCGAGATAGTCCACGACAGCTGCAACACGAGACTCCAGTCGGAAAACATCCATGGCAACTTCGTCGTTCACCGGAGAATTGACGGGGTCGAGGTTTGGCTCCAGCCGGCTAGTTTCTTCTTCAAAGTTTTGACAAAATTCTGCAAGGATGATCACTAAGTCAAGGGGATGGTCGAATGGAAAAACCACAATTGGAAATGTTTGCCGAGCATAGAGGTTTACCTTCAAGCATAAGAAACAGCTTCTTGGCAAGACCACTCAGGAAGGCCTCCAGATCATTTTTCTTCCCAGTCAACTTACTGACTTGGTCGGTCAGGGCAGCTTTATCAGTTTTTAGTCGACTGACCTCCTTGTTGGCGATCCCAAGAGCAGCTTTCAAATTGGTATTGTCTTGTTCAAGCTTGGTGACTGAAGCTAACTTCTCGTCAGCAAGCTTGATCTTCTCAGCTAGTTCGAGGTCTTTCTTCTGTTGGGCCTCCCTTACCTTACCTGCAAGTTACAGCAAGATCAGATTTTGAAACAAGCAAGGGGAAAAACAGTCGTCAGGATCTCACCAAACATACCTTCGGTCTCCTCCTTTGCCTTCGTCAGCTTCTCCTGAACCAGCTTCAAGCTCAGCTCGAGTTGAGTGTGCTTGTTTTCCAGCTCAGAGTAGCGAGCCACAAGATCACAAGAGTTCTGCGAAGAACCAATTGACTAAATGTCAAATATAATTCACTTCCGAGTGAAAAAGGAAAAAACACACGTTTCTAAGACTACAGCCGAATACAAACATTCGACCGTAGTCTCGGGGACTACACCCAGTGGGTGCACTCAGCGTGCCCCCACTAATTCTGTTGAAGACAAAGTCGACCAGTCGACCTCAAAAAAAAAAGAAAAAAGAAGAGAGATATATTCTTTAAGACTGTAATCAACTGCAAGCAGTCGACCACAGTCTCGGGGACTACACCCAGTGGGTGCACTCAGCGTGCCCCCACCGGTTTGTGAAATCCAGTCGACATAGTCGACTGACAGAAAGACTGACATCATAAAGCCTAAGGCCGACTGCCAGCAGTCGACCTTAGCCTTGGGGACTACACCCAGCGGGTGCACTCAGCGTGCCCCCGCTAACACGGAGTTTAATCGACACACCCAGTGGGTGACTACTATAAATTCCGGAAAGGAAAAGTTTTTGGTAGCATATCCAACAGAACAAACAGTGGTCGACTGACCTGAACATTGCTTTGAAGGGCAGAACTGGCGTCATAAGCCGTCTGGCTCGCATCCCGGATGGTCTTTAGCTGCTCCATCATGATTCCCGCCTGGCGTATCGCTTCCTTCGCCGCGCCAGCTTGGTCCTCTGGGCCGTGGTGCGTCGTGAAGAGGGAGGGCTGCTGAGCACTCGTCAATGGATCTGCGAAGGACATCGTGTGTCGAGTGGTGTTCTCTTCCTCCGCAATCAGAATCTCAGGCGCCGTCACATCCTGGGGCACCTTACTGGCGGACGCTTTCCTACTCCTCCTGCGCTTCAGTGGTTCTTCATCCTCATCATCATCAGGGAGATTGATAACAGTATTGGGTGGAGCTACGGAGAAGAATCAGGATCAGAGATCGCGAGTCAGTCGACTAAGAACGGCGTTAAGAATACAGTACCTGGTTTCGAAGTTGCTGCGTCCTCCATCTCGTGGTCATCAGCCCGGGCTGAGGTTTCAGAAGTAGCAGCACTGCAACTCCAAAGGATCAGTCGACTAACTTCAGCGTCGACCAGAGACAAAGTTCACACAAAATAAGAAGACTTAAGCAGCACGATTACCCTGATATGGTGGGGATGGACACCTTCATCTTCGGCAGGAGCTTGATCGGCTTCGACGAGGCCGCCCTGGGCTGCTTCGGCGCCTTTTCAGTCGGCACCGGAGAGGTGGTCCGAGGGCGCTTGGTCGACTGGACAACGGTCGCAACCCCCTTGCCACGTTCAGTCGAAGGGTCGTGGACAAGCTTCGACCGCCTTTCTGAGCGCGGTGGTACGACCTCCTCCTCCTCTTCTTCCTCGTCCTCAACGTCATCTTCATCACCGTCATCATCATCGTCGTCGTCACCATCCTCTGCAACGTCCGAGTCCCATTCCTCCTCTTCCTGGCTCTCGCCCCCACTCGCCTCACCCTCCTCAGTCGGAGCTTGTGCCCCATTGGGCATCGAGTACAGCTCGGTGAGAGCCTAGCAGATATCAAGACAAGGATCAGTCGACCAGTCGGTAGGATAAACGGAGATGAATGCGACAAGAACACAGTGGAGAGCAGAGCAAACGTACCTTGTTTGGATCGCTGTTGTGGTCGAGTGGAGGAATCCTTCTGGCTCCGCGTGGGTTATCCTTGTTTCCGGTAACGGCTACCATCCATCTTTCCAGAGTGACATCGTCGACTGCTTCTGGATGGACTCGAGTCTCGTCTTCAGTCCCACAGTACAACCACATGCAGTGGCTCCGGAACTGAAGGGGCTGGATGCGACGCCTAAGGAAGACCTCCAGGAGGTCCATGCCCGTCACTCCCTCCCGAACCAACTGCACCACGCGCTCCATCAACATCTTCACGTCAGCTTTCTCCTCCGGAATCAACTTCAGAGAGGAGGGCTTGTTCACTCGGTCCATGGTAAACTGAGGGAGTCCACTCGACTGCCCCGGCGTCGACTGGTCCTGGCAGTAGAACCAGGTCGACTGCCAGCCTCTGACTGACTCGGGAAAGGTCATGGGCGGGAAGGTGCTCTTATTCCTCACCTGGATCCCCAGACCCCCACACATTTGGACGACTCGGGTTCTTTCATCGCCTGGGCTCGCCTTCTTCACGGTCTGAGAGTGACACGTGAATATATGCTTGAACAAACCCCAGTGCGGTCGACAGCCCAAGAAACCCTCACACATGGACACAAATGCGGCAAGATAGGCGATAGAATTTGGGGTAAAGTGGTGGAGCTGCGCTCCAAAGAAGTTCAAGAAGCCACGAAAGAAAATACTCGGCGGCAAAGAAAATCCACGATCAACATGGGTGGCCAAGAGCACACACTCACCCTCTTCTGGCTGGGGCTGCCACTCCTTCCCCGGAAGCCTCGCAGCTCCATGAGGGATCAAGCCCTCGTTGGCCATGTCGAGGAGGTCTTTTTCTGTGATGGTCGACTGGATCCAGTCTCCTTGGACCCAGCCCTTCGGCAGGCGGGATCTGGACGAAGACCCGCCGCGGCTGGTAGATCTCCCCTTCGCCTTCTCCGACGCCGACGCCTTCTTCGCACGTTCCAGCGCCGCCGTCTTCTCCTTGGCCATGGTTGCCGGCGAGATGCGCGTGGGGAAGTTGTGCGGGGGCGAGAGCGAGCGCGCTGGACGGGGACGAAGGGAGCAGAGAGAGAGAGAGAATGCTGAGGCACAGTACAGAAATCCTCGCCGGGCGCATTTATAAGGTCCCTTCCGAGTGGATGACAGGTGGGCCCGGTCGATCTAATCATATCCAGGGACAGTTATGCAGACGGGATACGTGGCGGAGAAAGCGGCGCGGGGATCGAGGCGTCTATGTCCCGTCCCATCCGAGCGCCGCGGTCCGCTCCGCTTCGCACGCGTCCCCAAATTTCGCATCCCGCGGAATCCGCGAACGGCAGATCGGTCTGTCAGACGCGGGGTTTCCCGCGATCCGTCGCTCGGAGATCGCCGAAGCCCGAAAGATCACTCGACGAAAGAAGAGAATGGATCGAGTCGACTGAAGACAGGTTGCTCACTATCGACGAAGAGATTCTTTGGTCCAGAACAACGCACGACCAGTGTGCAAAGGTTAATCGGAAACAACATCAACTCCTTCCTCACTCGAAGCCTCAATCCATTCGGGGGCTAATGATGGGGTCATGTACCTAGGGTAGGGTCATGAACCTGATCTAAGTACCTTGCCCAGGGACACCCTTAGAAGAGGTCGCCTTCCAGTCGACCAACAAGGGACTCACTCGACTGACTTGAAGGACTCGACCATGAAGACCCACTCGACCACCAGGAGGTCAAGAGGCACTCTGCACTGCAACGGCCTGTAATTAAGTAGGCTTTATGATAGTAAAGACACTTTATGTGGGGCGTTACCAGTAACGCCCCAGACTTAACTCACCTTAAACCCTCTCCTACGTGGGCTGGCTGGGGTCCTGGCGCACTCTATATAAGCCACCCCCCTCCACAGGTAGAGGGGTTCGGCACCTTGTAACTCATATACTCGTAATCCACTCGACCGCCTCCGGGCTCCGAGACATAGGGCTATTACTTCTTCCGAGAAGGGCCTGAACTCGTACATCCCTTGTGTTTACAACCTCTCCATAGCTAGGACCTTGCCTCTCCATACCTACCCCCCACTCTACTGTCAGGCTTAGAACCACGACACCTTCTTCGCCCTCCATATTCAATCTTTTCCTTATAGCAGAATCAATTTGCATGGGGGCACTCTCAGGCTTGAAGGGACTAGATGTTGTGTCCACAACTGTTGGGTCCTCTTTTGCTTTCCTAGACCCTCTCCCGGCCGGTGTTGCACTACCAGCCGGCTTGCTTCCCTGCCGACCTGGTAAACTTGTCATCGGTACGTGTCTGCTTTGGCACATTTGTATACAAGCATGACCCAAACTTCTTGCTCTTCTCCTCATGCGCTCCGGTACCCCACTCCTTAAATTCACGCCCTACCAGCCTACACACGCTGCAGAACCTTGCGAGTTTCTCGTACCGGACCAAGAAGACTTGGCGGTTATTTGCTCTAACTATGCTCATAAATTGCATTAGTGCTTGCCTCACATCATGGCACACACGTATTCTCACATAATCCCCACGGGGGTTCCCGTTCAACCTCATGTCCAAGATCTCACTTGCGTTCTTCACGAGTTGTTCCATGATTCCCTTCTTGTAGAACGGATCCGACGACTTATGTATTTGTAACCAAAGCGCATAAACACAGTCGGCACCTCCCGAGCCTTGCGGAAACCATCATACTGACACATTAAAACAACACAATTTCAAAACAACCCCGAAACAAGAAGCTTGTACGACAAGACGGAAGCGAACCGCCTGCGCTGGATTCCACGCGGCAAGCATGTCCCGGTAGAAAAGTCGCCTGGATAAGCGACTTGTCTATATGAACCCTAGCTAGGGCTAAGAATCTCACACTTTCCCAAATCTCCGGATCATCCTCGACAATCTCCAAATCATCAAACGCTTCTGAAAGAACATGCGGTGCCCCCATGTTTGATTTTGGTAATTGATGACAATCTCTATGGACTAATGGTTTCCTTGAATTATATTTGAAGGTTTTGTCCATAGGCTTTTCTTGGAGTGCATGTGTTGATTTCAAGGAGAGTTTGTGTCGACCAAGGTGTTATTCAAGGAATTATCCAAAGATTGGTCATGTGAGAGTTGAGCTTATTGCAAGCATGTCTTGAAGAAGAAGATTGTGTGATCATTCATGTCTACCTTCAAGACATCATTCAAATGAAGAGAATTGGAAAGGTTCAAGGTTGATCAAGACTAAGTCAAGAGTGAATCAAGTTGATCAACTCACAAAGCGCAGAAGATGTACCGAGAGGGATCAAGTGATCCCATGGTATGGTAAGAATTGTCAATTACGCTTTGTGTACTAACCCATGGTCTTCATGAGAGTTCTTTGTGGGGTTAGGTTGCGGTGTGCAAGTTCAAGTGGAGGATCACGAAGAGATCAAATGCTTGAAGCTTGCCGTCCTTTGTGGTGATAATGGACTTGTGAAGATGTGCGAAAGAGTGGCTCACCCATAGTGGAGTATGGGGGAGCAATCAACTAGTCTTCATCGAGTCAACACAATCAAGAAAGGTGGTCCAACTTGAGGGAGTCAAGATTGTCATCATCTAGCTCAAGTGGACCATGTGCAAGGCAAAGGTTTGCCCTTGATAGGTTTTCTATTTTACCGGTCTCATGATGGTAGTTGGGAGACCGGGTTATAGGATCGATTGCCGTACTATCAAGGGGGGCTCTCGATGAGTAGCTTGATCGTATCGTTCGTAGAGAGCTCAAACCATTGCATCCTTACATCATATTTCTTGGTTCTTGTTTGGTTCTCTTTGTGAGTCTTAGAGCTTATGGTCATCTTGATGACAAGCTTGAGTTCATCGAAAACGGAGTTCGCATGCATCTTCTATGATGTTTTCGACGTTGGAGGTTTTGCTGATTCTTCTCGGTTGGAGGTTTCACTCCTCCTTTTGTTAGGCATACCTCCCCTGCCTCTTCTTACTATTACCAGTCGCTGTTTTGATGCTACTCGTCGTCTTGTTTCCAACAAGCTTGAGTTTGCTCAATTCGGAGCTCATATGCAGAAGTTATGACAGTTCTTGTTTTCTTGGAAGTGGTTTTTGTCTGGTCCCAGCGGTAGTACCACGAGCCCCAGCGGTAGTACCGCTTGGAGCTCTCAGCCGTTGTACCACTGATTCCGGACGGTGGTACCGCTATCTTGCTCAGCAAAGACTTGGGCGGTTGTTCCGGCCAGGCACCGCCCAAGTACCGGTCAGGCCTCTGTTTTGATGCGGTACTCGGGCGGTGGTGGCCCGGTTGGTCCGGTCGTACCGATACCACCGGTGTCCGGAGCGGTTCTACCGCTCAGGACTTAGCCGCCCGAGCGCTCAAGGCCATGCGGTTGCACCGGCCCGGTACCGCTCGACTACCGCACTCAGGGGTGACTCCCTTCTGTTCCTATGCGGTGGTTGAGCGGTGGTTGGGCGGTTGCTCCGGTTGTTCTTCTCAACCGGTGCTACCGCCTGGTCGCCCGGTTGTACCGCCTGGTAGGGTTCTGCACGTATACTGTGAGTCCCGGTTGTACCGGGACCAGGAGCGGTAGTACCGCTCGTGTGCGGGCTGAGCACATAACGGTTGGATTTCCCCCCTCCTATAAAAGGGGTCTTCTTCCCCAATGAACCCGATCTCTTGAGCTCGTTTTTGCCCCCATTGTTGACCTGCTTTGAGCTTGCTAACTCTCAATCCCTCCATGGATTCTTGCTAGTTTTTGAGGGAAAAGAGAGAGGAGATCTAGATCTATATTTCCACCAATCACTTTCTCCTCTATGTGAGGGGAACCCCTTGGATCTAGATCTTGGAGTTCTTGGTGTTCTCCTTCTTGTTCTTCCTCTCATTTTCCTCCCTAGCATTAGTTGCTCTGGTGGGATTTGAGAGAGAAGGACTTGTGCACTCCGTGTGCCCTTGCCATTGCATTTGGTGCATCGGTTTGAGTTCTCCACGGTGATACGTGGAAGTGAAGTTTGAGAAGCTTATTACTCTTGGGTGTTTGGGCACCCTAGAGCTTGTTCCTCTTGGGTGCCTTGGCGCCCTAGACGGTTGGTGTTGTTCGGAGCTCAATCATTGTGGTGTAAAGCTCCAGGCAAGCGTCGGGGTCTCCAATTAGGTTGTGGAGATCGCCCCGAGCAATTTGACGGGTACCAGTGACCGCCCCCAAGGGTTGCCAAAGTGTACGGGTTCGGTGACCGCCCCCAAGGGTTGCCATTTGTACGGGTTCGGTGACCGCCCTCAAGGGTCACTTAGTGGAATCACGGCATCTTGCATTGTGCGAGGGCGTGAGGAGATTACGGTGGCCCTAGTGGCTTCTTGGGGAGCATTGCGCCTCCACACCGCTCCAAACGGAGATTAGCATCCGCAAGGGTGTGAACTTCGGGATACATCGTCGTCTCCGCGTGCCTCGGTTATCTCTTACCCGAGCTCTTTACTTATGCACTTTACTTTGTGATAGCCATATTGTTTCTTGTCATATATCTTGCTATCACCTAGTAGTTTATCTTGCTTAGCATAAGTTGTTGGTGCACATAGGTGAGCCTAGTTGTTGTAGGTTTTGTGCTTGACAAATTAACCGCTAGGTTTATTCCGCATTTGTTCAAGCCTAAACCGTAATTATTTTAAAAGCGCCTATTCATCCCCCCCCCCTCTAGGCGACATCCACGATCTTTCAGCTTTGTCACCCAGGTCCATTTGTACAAAGAAATCTCCTAGATCGGCTTTCATGGCCCTGTATTGCTAGAGGGAAAAATAGCGTGCAAGCCAAGACAGGCTGGATTCGATCCCGCCAAACGCTGAACTGAAAGCTAGGGAATACGATATCCAATTTAAGCTTTTCAATCGAGACATCCAAACGCAGCATTACAAACAAAGTTAGTTCATCAAAGGAAACAAAGTCATTGCATTGCACCATATCCTGACTAGACTGTACACATCCTTCCACCGATGCGGCCACGCCGATCTCATGGGGCCACTCGTGTACCGCGAGCGTCGGCCGTGGTGTCCAAGTCCAACTAGATCATCGATGGCGCGCGTTGTTGCGCCCATCCATTTTTACAATAAAATGGTAGGAAGGAATTCTGTAAATATGTGGAGACAGACAACATGATAGTAATATTTGCATAAACATATATGATTGAGGGTATTTTGTGTTGGCTAAAAAATAAACAATAGTGAAACCATATTGGAGCTTAGACATTGGTTGCATTAATCATTTCCCAATCTTTGAAGCAGAATTGATGCAACAATGAAACTACATATGCTTAGAACATAAAGGCACTTGAAGAAATAATAGTAGAAAGATCATGAGATGTTATGTCTCAAACCCACTTCATCATCCATAAATATTTTTGATAGAGCTAAAAATTCACCGGATCATATTCTTCCCTAAGAAAGCCTAGTAGGAATTTTAGCCCAGCCAATATTAGAAAAGAAAGGTAAGACATCAGTCTAATATAATAGAGTTTCTATCATCCCGGATCACATGGGAAAAACAGAGATACAACGATAGTTCCACTGATGAGAACATGGAATGGAAATTGAATAATTGAGATTCATTGGCTATGAATGGTTTGAGAAAACTTTCAGGAAGAGAAACACAATATTCCAAGTATACTTCTTCTCCAAGAAAATTGTGGCAGATACCTCAGTTATAATATCTTCTCTCCAAAAGATTTATTTCTATAAGGTGAAGCCATGCCCTATAACTATTATACAGATTATCTTGAAGTGGCGTATACAAAGAACATACATTAAGTTCACAAAGGAGGAAAGGCCGAGTGCAAGAATTGGCAATCAACCTTTTTATGGCCCTATTTGGTTCAGCTTTTATCGACGGATTCCGCTACCGTGCAGCAGAATCTGAACCAAAGGGCGAACCCAGCAGAATCCAATTCCAGAAATTCGCTGCCAAAATCTGAACCAAAAGCGGAAGCAGCCCAGGACGTGCTTTCCAAAATCTGATTCCGCTGCGGGCCAAAATCTGAAAAAGCTGTATCAGCTGGTTTGCCAAATGACCTACATCTTTTTCACATGAGATTTTCCACAACTGTTTTTCCACAGCAGATTTTTCACAGCTACTTTTAGAAATCCACAGCCGAACCAAACGGGGCCTATACCTTTTGTGTTTGTGTTACAGATTATATACCAACACACACATGTGGGTTAAACCACGGTCATATTTTCCACAGTATGCAGTGTAAGATTATATACTGATGAGATGACACCATGTACGAGTCTAAATCTGAACATGACTATTTAACTATGTCATCTGCGACTTCTCTTCATTCCACTGAGGCACGTCAACTACATCGGCAAGTTCTGAACTAGAGATAATATGGCAGACCACAAATCAACTCTGCCATAATGTTAAAAATTGGGAGTCAAGTAGTGAAGGTACCCGTGAAATCAACTGGAGATAATATGGACATAATGTTAATTTCCATGGAAGAGATCACAAACACAATTAGAATTACCAACGTCATCATGGTATGCGGAATCAAGTAAGAGATTTGAGTACGTACGCACAAAACAAATACTCGCATAGTTCTCAAGAGTATGCAAGTCTGAACATGAATATAAAATACCAACAGTGTGATTAGAATGATAGGCAAATTGGACACAAAAAGAAAAAAATGACAGAAAAACTATTGTATTACTTCTGTCAAAGCAGTTCAGATTCATGTGTACCCATCAATCAGTTTGCATTGGTACAACTACATGAGCAGGACTCAGGACCATTGACCTACTAACCTTTTGCAATGCAGTCAGAGGCTCTAAGTTGTTTCCCTTCAGACCGCAGTATATTAGCCGGTACTAGCCAAATCATGTAATCTGAACAAGAGAAGAAACTTTTTACACCGCCAAAAAAAGAAGAACCTTTTTAATGTAGGATTTTACACAGGAAGACATGATAAGGATTGACGAAAATATCATTTGGTCTGACCGACCAGGTAGTGAAGGCCGATCTGATTCAATGGGTACACATGCTCCTTTCATTCTTTGAGCTGCCAGCACGTCATTGTCAATCCACATTTGCACATCGGCACTTGTGACAGCAACTAAGAGATCTAGGCAACAAGGAGATCTCTTCCTTTCAGTAAGTATTGCTAAACAATACTGTATTGTTGCAAAAAAGATAGACTCATGAAACAGGCAAACCTTGATTGGGTCGGCCGCCGCCGCGCCTATGCCCCCAGGCCGGTGGCTACAGAACCATGTTGCTCGCTGAATTTCCATGGAAATTCAGTGCTCTCGCCAATGGTGGAGGGCCTTCGCCACTATGCCTGCGCCCCCTGGCCACCAGCTGCTTGCTGCGTCTCCATGGGGATCCGGTGCTCCCACCAGTGGAGATGTGGCATGCGCGCCACTTGTCTCCATGGGGATTCGGCGCTCCCACCAATGGAGGAGAGGCCGCATGCGCGCCACTTGAGGGCGGCGACATGCCTAATGGCGTCATACCCATGAATCGACTGGAGATAATATGGACATCATGTTAATTTCCATGGAAGAAATCACAAACACAATTCAAATGTACATCATGGTCTGGGGAATCAAGTAAGAGATCTGAGGATGAACGCACAAAGTAGATACTCCCGTGGTTCCCAAGAGTATGCAAGTCTCAACATGAATATGAAATACCAACACTGTGATTAGAATGATAGGCAAATTGGACATCAAAGGAAAAAAAGAAGATGGTAGAACTATTGTATTACTTGGCATCAAACAGGGGCACATAAGTAGCTACTAAAGTGGGATGTTTGTCCATACTTTCAGACTGAGAAGATTTTTTCATGGTTTCGGAGTGCAAGTTGTCAAAATAAATACTACAAATAACTACCCAAGCCAGAAAATCACATCCCAGACTTGTCAAATCAACTGTTAGATCAGAAATGTTGAAATTCTAGAACAATGTAAGGATCGATGGAGTCCAGTGATGAACCATCTAGTCTTAATTGGAGAGGCCTTGTGTTCCCTATTTCAGATTCAAATGCTGAGCATAGGACATATTAGGACTAATATAAATATAGATGGACTAATGGGCATCCCAAGCCGATATGTTTGGTCACTTGATGCGGATGATGAGAGACTTGAATACAGCATATTGGATGACGCCTTGTGTTCCCTATTTTAGATTCAAATGCTGAACGTAGGACATATTAGGACTGATATAAATATAGATGGACTAATGGGCATCCCAAGCCGATATGTTTGGTCACTTGATGCGGATGATGAGAGACTTGGATACATCATATTGGATGACCTTTTACCAACATGTGCAACATCAGGGGCACCGTTGTCCACACTTGCTTCAGGAAACTTCAGAGTATTACCAAAATTATGGATATCTAGCCTGCAAGAATCCCCCAAAGCAACAGATCAGAACCAGCCAGGGGCATTTGTGGTGCGGGTACCTTCAACAATTGAATGGCCCTTGTCATCTGGATCCCCTCATCGGCTGGATCGGCTCACCTCGCGCGCCTTGGCGATGCGCGTCGTGCTGGATCACCTCCCTCGTCTCGGAGGTGCTTTCCTACCCTGGTAGCGGGCGCCTCTCCCGCCATCACCGGTGAGTTCCCGAGGCACCGCAGTTCGGCCTTGCCCCCTTAGGCGGTATACCTGGAAAGCTGGCGTGGGCTTCATATGGGCGACAGCGCGGAGGCGGCATCCTCGGTGTCGAGGGTGTGCCTACAGCGGGATTAAGGGCGCGGCCAGGCAAGATGATCTTCTTTAGGGCTTCTGCTGGCGCCAGGGGTGGGTGCAGAGGAACAGGCAGAGTACAGATCAGATGAAGCAGTTAAAGAAAGGCTTTCTTTGAGCGCGATCGGGATAAATGGGCTTTCTGTGGGAGACAAAGTCCAATCAACCACAAACCTGCAAATCGGCCACCAGAATAGCTGCCTACATAACAGCCCGTTTGGTTTTGAGCAGATGGCAAATCGTATGGCCAAAAACGCTCTAGACATGTCATTTGACGGTTAAAATCGCCAAGTGTGTGAGAGGACAGGGATTAGGCTGTTCTTAATCGAAAATCTGTTTTTGTGCTCGAGCTTAGATGCTCCCGATATCTATGCCGGTGGTCCGCGACGAGATCCGTGCGTCATTTTGTATTGCATGACCGTATATGGATCCCCCCGCGCCGCAGTCGTTCATTTATTGAGACGCGTCGTTGCGTCGCCGTAGTGGATCAGGAAGGCTAGCGATGGCTCGGCTCATTTCCTGAGCCATCATGAGCCGTATGTGACACGGCCTCACCGAATGACGTCGCCCGTTCATAAATGCCCCCAGCTACTCGCTCGCCATCCGCCCACCGCATCTATTAATTATACAGGCATCCTCTGCCCGTCATCCGCTTAGCTACTCGCTCATCCATCCCCATCTTCAACCTCGTCCTCTCCGTCATGTCTGCCTCCTCGTCAACCTCTCTCCCCGTCCCACCGGATTGGCCACTCCCTCTCATGACGTGCCATTTTGCGGTGACCAGGTTGTCACCAATGTAGCGAGATCCGACGGGCAGGCAGGGGATCGGTTCTACAAGTGCATGCTGTACGATGTAAGTTTCTGTTCTGAATCTCGAAGGCTTCGCATTCGACGCATCACTTTTTCCAAAGACGAGGCTTGCCTAATGCTTGTGGATATCATACCTTGTTCTTGTGCAGGCACGACAGTGTCGTTTCTTCGAGTTCCAGCAAGCATACTGCAGGAGGATGACCCCTCACCAGATCGCCACTGCTCGGCGGCAAGCCAGGATTAACCCAGCTGGCCAGGGATCTGGTGTCTACCAGGGCAACGGGGTGGCTCAGATGGTTCCTGTTGCCACCCAGGCCCAGATCCAGGCGCAAGCTCCACACCAAGTGCAGACACCCCCGCCGACGGCGAGCAACCTGATTGCTGAAGCGGATAGGCCGGCCGCCGTAGCCGGAGCCGTCCTTGCAGGACAGGGCCTCGTTGTTGTCTCTATTCTCATGGTAGCTGTCAACATCATGCTTACTGCTCTTGTTATGGTGGTTGTTCTTGCTAAGTAGGAGGGAGGTGGGGCTGAAGCCGTAGTTTTCATTTTCTCCGCATTTTTTTTCTATAAATGGCTCTGGACTAAGCACACGAGGGGACCCTTCCCGTGATTGTACGCAGTATGTAATTTGCAAGCAAATTACTGCATCAGAATTGTTTTCTAACCTTTTGGTCCAGCCGGGGGCCTCTGGATTAACCCCGTCGGTTGACTGAGCGGACCTTGTCGGAGACGCAGCTCGCCTTCGCCGGCCATCGCCCTGCTCGTCGGGCGAGACTTCTTCCCCGGCCAACTGAGCCACGCCAGACCCACTGTTCGCCGCAGCACCCCCTTGCTCTCTGCCGCCCCCATTTTGTAACAAGTATAGAAGAGGCACCGGATCTGGTTGTTCAAGGTTATTAGCAAACTCCTGCCGGACAGGGAACCTAGGAAATCGGCAGCGAATCACATAGGGTAAATCTACATAGTTTATGCACAACACAAATCTGACAGGCGGTGAGTAGGGGATTGACTGACCTGTCGACCGCATCAAGCAGAAACTCCATGCCCTCTGTGTCCATCAACACGCAGGCCGACGACAAATGTAGGGCGCCCCCACCCCACCCACCTCCGAAATCACACCCTTCCGGTGACCTTGCCTGTTCTTCCTTTTTTTTTCTTCTACGTAGTTGGTTGAGGACGACCGACAGCCGAGGTCTCTAGAAAGAACGAGGTTAATCCTTGGAGATGTCATTTTCTTTTCTCGCCCGCACGTGCATGCTCGGCGTGACCACGCCGACCGGCAGGCGGCTCAGACAGTGACACCCGTCACGGACCCATTATCTGATCCTTGGCCCTGACAAAAAAGCAAACGTTCTGGTCCACGGCCCATTGGCCAAGTCACGGTCCTGGTACACGGCCCAGACCGACTCGGGCCGACGGCCGTCAGGCCTCCCCACGCGCATGGCCACTGTTCGCTACCGTATTCAACCGTATATCCGCTTTATCGGCCTTCACAACCACCAGGACAGCTGGATTTGTTCGGATCACGAGACTGGAACAGACGAGGGAGATATCCGGAGCAGCTGAGCCCGGGCTCCAAATCGCCCCACTCGTTCTTAATTGGCTACTTGCGCCCTACTCTTGCTATACTCACCCGTTCTCACCGTCGAGCGTCCTTTATAACAAGAGATTGCACAAGCGGAGCCTCCCCCAAAAAGAGCGCGACAGCTAGGGTTCCTAGCCGCCGCCGCCGCCGCCCCTGCCGGCCGAAGCCTCTGCTGCCCGCCGCCGGTACAGGAGCCCAGCAGCGCCAACCTCCGTCGAGCAGCCGCTCCCACCAGCAGCGCCTCCCTCCCTGGTAGCAACCACTCCTTCCTCTTGAACCCTCTGATTGCTCAAATTTTTCTTGCTGTAGAAGTGTTACCCCACACGCCAGGCGACGCCCCGAACCTGACCCCCGCCGCCGGCCGGGCACCCACCGTCCGCCCACCCCGCGTCGCCGCCGCCGGCCGCGCCGGGCCCTGGGATGGCGGCGGCGGGGCCGTTTCTCCTTCCCCGAGCCCCAATTCCCCGCCCTCTCCAACCTCACCGCCCAGATTTCGTTCGGCGGCTCCGGCGGCCTCCACCAGCGTCTGCAGCGGCCTCCCACGGCTTCCCCTGCTCGCTAGCGGCGCGGGTGGCTTGCCGCGGCCGCCCCCCCGTTGGCTCCCGGACGCGATTTGGGTGCTCCTCCCAGCGGGTGACGGTGCTTTCCGCCCGGGTGCGCCCTAGCGGCTACCCCCGACACCGAGCCACCCCTACTCCCTGCTCGAGCTTCGGGCCGGCCTCTTCGGGAGGCAGCCATGGAGGCGGTTTGTCCTGCAGGACGGTGCCTGTTTGTTGCAGCTCGCCGATCAGGAGTGTGGCTGCGCGCGTGACCCCTTCAACACCACAGCCACCCACCACCACCCCGCAGGGGCGGCTTCTGCCCGGCGGCCATGGACCTGCGTCCCTTTCCTGTGTTCATGGTCGGCGCGGCCTCGGACCCAGCGAGCCCCGGGGGCTGCGCCCTTCCGGCTCCTTTGGCTCACTAGCTCCTCACGCATCTCTGCACCACCATCACCCTGCCGGTTCCTTGGTTGGCCGTCCATCCCGGTGCATCTTTGTCTCCGACATTGCTCCAGGAGCTGCGTGCCCTTCCAGCTCTTGGGCCCGCCGGCGCCCTGCTGCTCCGGTCCCGGGTGGCCCGGGTCTGTGCTCCCTTCCAGATCGTCGCTCGTCCGGGGCTACGGCCACCGTCTCATACCCGCCGCCTCTCATTCCGCGCAGCCATGCAACCTCGCCCTCCTTCGGAGTTCGCACGTCCAGCGGCGCCCAGTGCCTCCTCCGGCATTGTGCGCGGCTCGCCTTCCTGCAGTCGCAACTCCGGCCAATGCCTGACGACCTCCTCTCTGATTCGTGTTCCGACGGCTTGGGATTGCTCGAAATTGGCCAGGGAGAAATCCCTGCATCTTATGTTGGTAGCGGCGACACCCGCGGGTGCCGTACCCTTCTTGGAGGCGCTGCCATGGCTGTTTTTCTTATGGTTCGGATTTCCCGGTGTCGTTCTCCTTCTTGAAGGCGCTGTCTTGGTTGCTCGCGGCGTCCTCGGTGCTAGATTCGGAGCTTTTGGTCATCTAGTTGATTGGATTGCTTCTCTGGTCGGCGAGTTTAGCTGTGTTCTTCTTTGCTTGGGTCGAGTATCTTATGTCTCTCCGCTTCGGGCACCATGTTCACGCCCCTTGCGTCCGTGTCATGTCTTGTACCACCTGTTGTACTCATTCTAACTTCTTCTATCAATGCAACGATACGCAAGCTTTGCGTGTTCCCGAAAAAGTACTTGCTGTAGATCTGATATTATGAGAATATAACGATGATTATTTCTTGATGAGTACTTGCTTCATGATTTTTCCAGTGCATGTTCAAGTTTACATGTGAGAGGATTTTGCTTGGTAGGTGTTTGTGATGATAATGCTTGAAGGGGCAAATATTTACAAATTGTAGTTCAAGTTTTTCAGATGAGCAAATCTTTTGGTTTAAACTTGTTAGCAGTGAAACATGCAATGAATGACGATATATGAAAAGGAAAATATTAAGTTGTTTTATCTGCATCGTGTTGACCTGAAAACAAAGCTTAGCAGTAACATGCAATTTGAGAGAGCAGGAATTGGTTAACACATTAGTACTAGTGGTATTAATGGCATGATAGATTTACCAACTCTTGTTTATTACTGGGAATATAGTGGCTGTTACGCTGTGCTGTTGATTTTAACAGTCAGACCTAAAATATTACCTTTTGAAGTGGTTGTTTCTCCTTTCAGTATTGGCCCGATACTGATACACGTATCAGTAGAGGAAGCAAGCCGAATCCCTCCCTGCTTGCTCCTCATGAATTTTTCCTAGCTTATTTGATTGTGATTTGTCTTTTGTCTACCTGTGCTGCAGCGGTGGTTCGGGATCTAGCCATGTCGACCAACAAGGGCGGAGGTGGAGGTGCGTTCCTGTTTGTCTTCTTCTTGAGTTGTTAACTCCTCTGGATTTGAGTTTTGATATTTGATCTTTGCGTTCTCTGAGCTTGTTTCTTGGTTTGTGGATTGCAGGGAAGAAGAAGAAGGAGGTGAAGAAGGAGACGAAACTGGGGATGGGGTACAAGAAGGATGATAACTTCGGGGAGTGGTACTCCGAGGTGTGTCTTCTTGCTTATCGTTGGCTTGGTGAGGTTTATTTACAAGTTGATTTGGGCGCATGGTGAATTGGTGGGTGCAATGTGGAAATAGTTCTGTAAGGTGCTCATAGTATCTGCCCAAGGCAAGATTTCGTATGATAGCCGTGTTTAAAGTTCTGTGTTGTGATAGTGTTAAGATTGTTGACACATACTACTGCACCAATCTGCAATATTGGCGCACATATTATCTACTGCTTTTTCTTTTTCCTTTTTGAACTGTTCTATGTCAAATATTCTGTTTGTATGTTGTTCTTGAAGAGAAACTACAGATCTTCCAGGATTTGATGATGTTATAGTTTTTGCTTTTGAGTATCAGACATTCTATTAGCAAAATTTCCTTCATACTGCAAATTAATCCTGCTCTTGGTAGGGGCTTCTTTTAAGCTTTTTTATTTGTTCGTCCAGGTTGTTGTTAACAGCGAAATGATTGAGTACTATGACATCTCTGGTTGTTATATCTTGAGGCCTTGGGCGATGGAAATATGGGAGTTGCTGAAAGTAAGTTTTCTAATATCATCTGGAATCTAATATCCAAATGACCAAGCTGTATTTCACTGTTTCTTAGTAGTATATTCCCTTCTATGCAATGAAATATATGCATCCTTTCTTAAGAGTTGCCTCTTTTTCGGAGACTGATTTTGGGTGCCATTTGAAACTTCTCTTATGCTTATGCCCATGTTGCTTCCTTTTCTTTTGCCAATATCCAATCAACATTTCATAACACATAATCCTTGATGCCTCTTTTCAGTGTTATATGTTTAAGTTCCATTTGTCCTTCATTGCTGTGTTGCTGTCTTGTTGGAAAGCTGTTATTGCATATGTTTTATTTCTTATCATACCTATACTTTTTGACTCATAATCAACATCAGTAACCTTGCCGTTGATGTTGCTATTAGTTTTTATCTTTCAATTACCAAGCGATAGTGACATTATTATCTTTTACTTGTAAGTAACAACAATGTGATTTGGTGCAGGAATTTTTTGATGCGGAAATAAAAAAGTTGAAGCTGAAACCGTATTATTTCCCTTTGTTTGTTACGGAGAATGTTCTGCAGAAGGAGAAAGACCATATTGAGGGCTTTGCCCCTGAGGTGTGCCTTTTACTTCTTTTCGGATGAAGTATTTTGCAAGTTAATATGTTGGTTTAGTCAGCTATTTGCATGTACACCTATGACAGTAGCTGTTGGAAAGTTAACATTTGAAAGGAAAATAAACAATAGTGACAACAGCTCCCAGACCTGTGACAAAGTTTGTCAAGGTACCACTGTGGACCAAAAGAATAATTGTTTTCTTTAACCTTAACACACCTAGTAAGTTGTGTTTTACTATTTGCTTTGACCCGTGTAGTGGTTTTTATATGAATTCATGGTATAGGACAGAAAACAAAAGGTATAGGAAACAATGTGCTTGGTCACCAGTTCATCATGATACAGCTCTATGGGTATTATGTTAATTATTTTTTCTCTGTGCTATGGTTCTAATTAGCTTGTTCCATATTTACTTTATCTCTTTCTTATATTGTCTTCTGAAGATAGTAACCTTTTCATTTGTCCTCCAGGTAGCATGGGTTACTAAATCAGGAAAATCTGATCTGGAAGCTCCTATTGCAATCCGTCCAACAAGTGAGACGGTCATGTATCCATACTTCTCTAAATGGATAAGAAGCCACCGGGACTTGCCTTTGAAGTGTAACCAGTGGTGCAATGTTGTTAGATGGGAGTTTAGCAATCCAACTCCTTTCATAAGGTAGTTCACTGTTTGGTGGCCCATCATCACATTTGTTTAGGCATTTCTCCGAGTTTGACTTTCTTATAGTGCCTGTCTTGTTAGTAGTTAATGGTGCGATAGTGTCTAATTGCATGCTTGATAATATATTAAATTATTGCAAAAGCAGTACATTCATTTGCAAAAAGCAGTATCTTAGCAAGATGGCTGTTGAAGTGCGAAACTTTTCAAGTATTCCAAGGGTCAAGGACATCACATTTAATATTCCCATCAAAATCATGAAATTACTATAGTGAAAATTTTCATGCTAATATTGAGATGATTGGTTGCTAGACCATTTGAAACAAAAAAACCAAAGGAAGATAAATGAGGTTTCATGACTTCAGAATTTACACTGAAAATTTTCAATCATTCCAGTATTTGTGTATGGTACCAATAACACCCACCAACTTTGTTCATTTCTTTTGTTGGGGTGAGAATTACCTTTCTTCATTTGTTATATTCTAGCAATCTGCTGCTCATTTACTCACAATCATGATGATGTTTTCACAATTGATTTTCTCAATGGATGTATAAACCGAATTCATGCACCTTGTTTCTGCAAAGCTTGTCATTATGGCTAATAGGCCTTTTTTTCCTATGTAATGCTTGTGACATGTCTGGACTAAACATTCTGCATGTGCTTCAAGTTATTTGATTTGACATGATCTGTAACCGTTCTCCTCAGGAGCCGTGAATTTCTTTGGCAAGAAGGCCATACAGTTTTTGCAACTAAAGAGGAGGCAGATGAAGAGGTATTACATCCTCCGTTCCTGAATGCATGGCATGTTGAGTATTTATTAGGCCATATATACACTTTAACCAAGATACAAGCAAATAAGACTGCACTACCTATTTATTAGGCCACTTATCACTATTAGGAGGCAGGTAATTTCGTTTGTAGTAATAAATGACATTAGAATTTGGAAATAACCAAATGGAGGGTATATACTCGTTGAAAATGTAAGCTATGGAAACTTGGATCAGCATTTTGACCTTGTAAATTACACAACGCCACACACCCATAACTTTACTTGTAAGCTCTAAGTTGTTATTCTGCTTGCAAAACTATTTAAGTCAATCCTCATGGGTCGGAGTAACACTTGAATAAATGCAGTATTGTGATATCAGTTCTATGATTGATAAGATGATTTTATGAAATTTGCATGTTAAATATCAAAAGGATAACCAGTCATTTATGGCAATGTTTATCAGGTCCTCCAAATATTGGAACTCTACAGGAGAATATATGAAGAATTTTTAGCAGTTCCAGTGTCCAAAGGGAGGAAAAGTGAGATGGAAAAGTTTGCTGGTGGACTTTATACAACCAGTGTGGAGGTATGGATAAGAAACTGCTTGCTGCATGTAGCTTTTTCGAATCTATCCTGGTAAAAATACAAGTGCTATTTTCATTTACTGCAAGATTAAAGTTTATCGGTTGTTTTTCTTTAGGCCTTCATTCCAAATACTGGCCGTGGTATACAAGGTGCAACTTCCCATTGTCTTGGTCAAAACTTTGCAAAGATGTTTGATATCACTTTTGAGAATGAAAAGGGTGAACGGTCCGTGGTGTGGCAGAACTCTTGGGCATACACTACCCGCTCGGTAATTCTTGTATTTCTTTTACTCGAAATGGATTTTGCTGGGATCCTTTTTTTTATTGCTAAAGTTTTGGAAGTGGCATCACTTTTTGAATCATATTGGTGCGCTTACTGCTTATATATCCTGTTGTGATGTAAACGTTCCAATAAGCTTATAAGTTTGATCATAAAAGATCAAATGTTGGAGAATAGGTTCATGGTAAAGAAGTATAGTGTTAATTTTGCGAAGGCATTGACAGAATGATAAATATGAAGTACTAGTGTGGGGAATGCCAGTATACACCTCGATGTATTTTTCTTTCCAAAATGTATAGGTTTCATTTAGAGGAATCTCGAAAGACAGGAGCTCTACAATTTACGAGTAGAAATTGACTTTGCCTAGTTTACTAGGGAAAGACGTGCAATAACCAGTAGAATGGGCCCCTGCCCCAACAATGGGTATATTGTATGTAATGTAATTAATCTAATTTTGCAGTTCCATGTAATTCTATGTATATCATGTATAGAGTTGCCTAACTCAAAACAAGGCCTGATCCATTGTTTTTTTGATGAAAATCATGATGACCAGTCTTCTTTTTTTGTTCTATCCATTGTTTTGTTGAGAACTTAGTGTGCCCTAATACCAAGCACTTGGGAGGTACTGCCAATATAAGATCGTTTTTTTTTTTTTTGAGAAAACGCAAATAGCCTTTGCGTTTCATTGCATTGGAAAAGCTATGTTAGCTTGAAAAATGATCTTATATTGTGGGACAGAGGGAGTAGCTTTTAATACTAGCCCAAAGTGTTGGCAATAGCCATGTGTTCTAACTTTTTGGCTATATCATGATTTTGTTTGTTAAAATATCACATAGTATATTATTTTGTGTATGTGATTTTTCAGTCGCTGAATGTTCTGTTTAGTTATGCTTCCATTTATAATATGTAGGCTTTATGCTGTTATTGCAGATTGGAGTCATGATAATGACACATGGTGATGACAAGGGCTTAGTGCTGCCGCCAAAGGTGGCACCTATCCAGGTCATTGTTATTCCTGTGCCATTTAAAGATGCTGACACAACAGCTATTAAAGGGGCGTGTGAGTCGGCCGTTTACACCTTGAATCAAGCTGGGATTCGAGCAGATTTGGATGCTCGTGAAAACTACTCTCCAGGTTGGAAATATTCTCAATGGGAAATGAAAGGTGTTCCTTTGAGAATCGAGATAGGTCCAAAAGATCTGGCGAACAAGCAGGTACTGGTTATTGACTCTTAATCATGTGAATAATTTGCTCCATAATTTGTCACATAGTATATTATTTTGTGTATGTGATTTTCATTTTGCACTCTACAAATATTCACAATTGGCACTATTGCCTTTCATATCCGTCATACAATTCTGCCACCTTATGACAGGTTGCTCTCCCCCCTCATATAGCATGTTTTCTTTTGTTCCTATTTGTTGAAGATGCTGGATGTTTTGCTTCTTTGACTTGTTCCTGAAGCCTAAGATGTGTGTATGCGCTTGTGTTCAAAATTTTATGAAAACGTCATACATTGCACTTAGGCCGTAACTACTTTTTTGCGTGGTGAAAGCAAGTGGCTAATGTTAACATACACATGTTAGAATTTAAGTACTAGGTATTTTTAACAACCGACCCGAAATTAATATTTTCTCTTTAGCTGTTAAGAGTCCAATGAATTATGATTAACCTTTTGTCTACTGATTCTCACCTGTATCCTGTTTGTTTTGTTCTCTTACTGGGTTTTGGCAATTTTGAGTGTTGAGACGGTTAGCAAACTATTTTTTTAGAACCCTTTTATAATTGAATGTCAAAATAGAAGGGAATCATTGACTCGTTGTGCATCTGTGCTATTGTTTTCTTCACATCATTCTTATTTAATAATACTTGATATTCTAAAAGATACTACATGTTCTGAATAATCAGGAATAAGCATTCATGTGTACTGAATAAGCCATTTGTTCTACAAATTCTTTGTACGAAATATCTTTAGTTGCTGACTATTGTTTAGATCTAAAGCTGCATGGACTGATTTCTCCTTTAAGAATAGATTCAGTGGGATATCTTAGGCAGAGGAATTTAGAGTTATTTTGACTTGCCTGATTAACCATATGATTTCGCCCACAAACTGGTTCATCTTTGGAGGATTAGATTTATGCAGAATTGTAGCAAAGATTCAAAGCCCTTAATTTCTTATCATTTCATGAACTTCCATTTGGCAGAGGAATGGAATATAATGTTTTGTATTTACAGGTGCGTATTGTCCGACGAGACAATGGTACAAAGGTTGATATTCCTTCAACCGACTTGGTTGAGCAGGTTAGAGTGTTGCTGGATGGGATTCAAGTAAACTTGTTGGAAACAGCAAAAGCAAAAAGAGATGCATGCATTGAAATCATCAGCACCTGGGATGAATTCATAGCGGCTCTCAACAACAAAAAGTTGATCTTGGCTCCATGGTGTGATGAAGAGGTATTTTATTTCCTGCCCTACATTTTTGCTATTCCCCTCCCACCCTGATATTTTTCAGTCAGTTACTTAATAACTAATAGGAACTAATGACTATGGCACACATGTTGGTATCTAGCGTATGTTCTATGCACTTTACTATACTGCAAAGCTGGTTGTAGTAGGAGTAATGGGATGTGCACATTTGTGCAGAACTGTTTTGATACTTGTATAGCTAAACCTTGATATTATATAAAACTCCAAAAAGTTGGTTAAACTGAAGCTAATGCATGGAGGAGGAAGTTCTAGTTTCAGTTTGCTCATCACCTGATAGCTCCATTTACAATCCAGGCATACATAAGATTCAGAGCACCCCTCCTTTGTTAGGTCACTTATTGCTCTTGGATGCTGTTTGTGCTCTCTAGTTCATATTAGTAAATGCTGTTGTTAATTACCATGATCCTCATGAACGGGAGGCGGAAAAATTATTTCAAATCATATTAACCGCAGGATGACTTGTTCGAGTGGAGGACTAGCATTTGGCACAAATTCTATGTTGCTGTTGTTAATTGCAAACTCTGGCATGTTTAGCATACAATTCCTTCCCTTGTGCTGTGCAGGAGGTCGAGAAGGACGTGAAAGCTCGGACCAAAGGTGAACTTGGGGCTGCGAAAACATTGTGTACTCCATTTGACCAGCCAGATCTTCCTTCCGGTACGCTATGCAGACAGCAGTGCTTTTATTTCATTCTGATTTCTCTTTTGCTGTGCTTCTTGCAAATGATGCTTCCATACAAGATGCACTAACATTGACATTGATGTTCTGCACAAAACTTCAGGAACCGTGTGCTTTGCTTCCGGAAAGCCCGCTCAAAAGTGGTCATTCTGGGGTCGCAGCTATTGATCTCTGTGTTATGTCACCTATACATTGCCATTTTCGTGGATCTTTTGGTCTAGCAAAGCTGTTTATTATACTACCTGATTTTTGAGTAATGCATTCGTATGATACCTGTAACTGCGGATTGGTTGTCCATTTGCTGATCAGTTCGGTGCCGAGAAATATACATTGTTAATGTTGAGGATATTACTTATCGTTAGCGTTTCATCAGCTGGGGATTAGAGATTAATCAGAAATCGGCTGATTACTCAATTTTATCGATCGGCTATTAATTGACTTACTTTTTTTGCAAATCCTGGGTTCCTAGCACTAAAATATGCTATATTTTACAAAAAACACTATTGGATAGAATTGTTACACTTGCCTTGGAATCCTTGTACAATGACAAATAAAGTAGGACCCTCCGTTCTGAATTACTTGTCGCAAGTATGGATGTATCTAGATGTATTTTAGTTTTAGATACATCCATTTTTGTGACGAGTAATTTGGAACAGAGGGAGTATATTATAGTACATAACAAGGTCCAATTTTTTTTAAACATAGTTCTTGCACATATGGTGCTAGGAATATGCCTGATCTGTCGATGTATTGTCAATAAATTGCTTGTCAGAGTTATAAGTAGGCCCTATAGATAAACGGTGATGATAAGGCGTAATCTTATCATTCTCCCCTGAGTAGTGATAAATCAGACGGTAAATCACTGGATCGTCGGTGTTTTGAGCATCGCGTTGTGTACAACTTAAGTGATAAGACCTGCTCATGTCAATATTGCCACCGTATAAAGTGCCCGAGTTAGCTCTCTGCTCCATCCACATCCAGGCTTTGGATGAATTAAGAGCATCTCTAGCCCATCCCCAAAAGTCAAATTTAATGGAGTTTATGATTTGGAAAATTAAACTTTGTCTGGTCCATCATCAAACCTAAAAGATACACCTACAGCACACCAACTTGCATTGCGGGAACACTTCCATACAAAAACTTGAAAATTGAGACAAATGGGTCACTAAACTTGCTTTGTGGGAACAAAATATTGAAAACATATTTGAAATATTTAATAAGTATTAAAAATGCTGAACACAGATTTGAAAAAAATGTTGAAATGTTGAACGTGTATACAAAAAATGTTGACCACTTGTTACGAAAATGTAGAGTGAAAACGAAAACAAACATAAGAAAACACAAAAGAAAAAGAAAAAAACAGAGAAGAAATACGAAAACCAAACAAAAATGAAGAGAAAACCAAACAAAAAATGGAGAAGAAAAAAGAAAAGAAAACAAACCAATAAAAAAGAAAACCAAAAAAGAAACAAAATAAATCAAAGAAAAAGGAAAATGAAAAAACTAAAGAAACAAATGAAAAAACCCGGAGAATAAAAAAGAAAAGAAAACCAAAATAAAAAAGAAAAATAAAAAAACAGAGAAGAAAAAAAGAAAAGAAAACGAGAAAAAAAGAAGAAGAGAAAACCGACATTTTTGCTTCAAGTAAATCGCGCCCCTATGTTTTACAAACTGTTGGCTGGCGTAGTGGCTAGTACCGCTGCCTTGTGTCCGTGATGGCCAGGTATTGATTCCTGCTGATCTCTCTTTTTCCCGTCTATTTTGAGGGATCGCTTAATGCGACAAATAGCTCTCCCGGTCAGCCGTAGGGTAGATCACGGATCGACGGCTCTGGAACAGACCGACGGATCAACACTATTGGACGTCCGGGCCCCTGGGCCAGTCCAAGTTTTGCTTTGAAAAGCATGACCTATAAATGACCAGCCCGGCCTGAAATGTATATAAACTATATCATTCTTTTACTTAATTTAATTATTTCCCAAATTAAGAAAATGCTATGGTAAGCCACCTCGTTGCCAAGGGAATATCCTTCGGTAGCTACTCCCTCCGTTCGGAATTACTTGTCTCGAATATGGATGTATCTAGAATTAAAATACATTTAGACACATCCATTTCTGCGACAAGTAATTCCGAACGGAGGGAGTACATATTTGTTTTGCTTTTCATTATTGTAACGAGGGAAGTCTTCACTTAAGCACATATTTGAATGTTTGCTTTCACAAAATAGGCGGCGAGCTAAGGATATAATCCCTTGGTTTGCCTAACTTGAACTTGTCCTTTTCAATCTTGATGATGATCTTCACTTGATGTTATCCTCTCATGGAGTATCTGATTTTTTTATACAAGCCTATGAGTATCACCTAGCCTACACATACGACTCTTATCTTAATTTCTCGAAGGCCACAATGAACCCTTCACTTCACCTAATTGCTCCAAGACGTGATCACCAATGACTCAATTCGCTTGTGGTCCTTATTGAGTTGCACTATAAGCATCATGTTGGTCATCACTTGTCTTCGTCGTGCTCTACCACAATATCTTGAGGCACATGATGAAATATCCACTTGAATTACTTCAAGACTTGATCAACCATGAATCAACTCATGAGCTCACCATGACCATATCTTGGAGTCATGTCCGGAAGTCTTGTCTATAATTCATTCTCTTGAGATCTTGAATCCATTCAATATTGTTCATGCATTGCCTATGCAACAATCCTAAATATACATTTCAATGACAACATTGGTCCATAGGGATTGTAATTACACCAAAACCACTCTTTTTTTTACTGAACCCAAAACTAAACTCACATGCACTTTCAGCCCGTCCACCCCAAGAGCA
>NC_041384.1:661544651-661553620 GCF_002162155.2 Triticum dicoccoides
CAGTCTAGACCACCCAATCAAAGCTCCTAGCATGTCGCGCCGCCACTAGAAACCTTAGTGCCAAAAATGCAAATATTTGTTTTTTTAAAACGGAGGCAAAAGATTTGCCTCATCGATTAATTAAGCAAAAGAGAATTGCCTAGTTAATTTACGGAAAACCAGGCGAAAACCGATACAAACAAATCACGTGCGGACTACTCACAGAGAATGCAACCCCATAAGCACATGATCGACCCGACAATCATACCCAACACATAACGACCACCACTCCCCACACTGCTACATCGCAAAGAAACCCTCAATGAAGACCACAGGCACCACCAAATCCACGGAGACAAGCGAAGCCATAAGAACAACCCAAAAGACTGGTGACCAACCATCAAGCAGCTGCGGACGCCTTTTCCGTGGCGCTACTCTTCTTGCTCTTGCTCTGGAGAGCCTCCTCCACAATCTTCTTGCCAGATCTAGGGCTAGCCCTCTCCAAACGTGCGAACAAGCTGTGAATCTCCAACTCAAAGAGAATCTCGTTGACCTTGTCACGCGCAGAAACCTGCCCAACTGTCACTTGCGACTGGGTGACCGAAGCGTCAGAACCTCCATGATCCACAAAGGCAAGCGGCTGGCTGGGCTCCAAAGGATCAGGCGCCAACACACCGACCACATCAACATCATCAACCACAGGTACCACCGACACGATGGACTCAGGCGTCTCCAGATGCACACATGACAGAGGTGAATCATGTCCCTCATTGTCCACAACGACGAATGGCGGGCTTGCCGCCAACATTTGCAAAGACGGCATCATGGGCATCACCAAGCCCATCTCCTTTGGAAGCACCATCGACGAAGGCGGAGATGGTGCCTCACATAGCTCCTGCAGCCCAGGCATAATCTGCACGTCTGAAACATGAAAATATGTGCATTTTACATGGAAAAAATCATGCCACTGTTCTCCTGATAGGTTTATCGAGTGAATACTTCCTCCTCTTCTACCTCTTCATAGAGGACGTTTGCGACTGAGTCTGGCCAGCAGAAAAATCATAAGAAAGAAAGCACAACGGTAGACAAATCGTTCGCATGTTTAAGATCTTGAGCAATTTTCTGTCCATAGATTTCGCAAAGAAAAAATGAGGAGTGTGTGTTAACAACCGACAACCCAATCTTTCGTAACACAAAAATCAACACACAACCCCTCTCCATTTCCCCGCAGCAAAATACAGTGCTATGCATGACAGATACTCCATGTTCCTGAATCACGATAGGCCAAACATTAGGATTCAGACAAATGCATGGCACTTCGTTTACTGGCAGACCGTGAGCTATATTATCTAGCCAGCTAGCCCCAAATGCTATATGTCCCATTCGCCGGCCATGCACATGAATTCCTCTGTAGACGCCATGCTCTGAACTCCATCTGGATTCAGATGAATTAAGATCGCCCACTTGGCACAAAACGGCGCCCCAACATGCCTCCAATTCCAGCCAAGAAATAAGACTCACATGTTACCGGCTTTGTGCTTGCCCATTGGCTCGGTCTGCAGTGCCAGAACGTACCGCATGCAGGTACGTGGAAATATACGTTCGCGTTGAATGTATCATGGCTTCGTGCCGACGATCTGACCTGGCTAGCTTTGCCCGTGACCTAATGCGGCCAAGCGCGCGGCCACATGCGCGTCGTCACGGGCCACGGTATCCCCACGCTATATAAGCGCTAGCCATCGCCCACCGTGACACACCCAGACAACCGACTGCCCCCCACACACGCACACATCAAGCAGCAGCTGATCCACCAGTCGATCGATCCGACAGCTAGCTAGCCATGGCCGCCGGGAGGAAGGTGACGATGAGCAGCGCCGGCGTGGCCGCCGCGCTGGTGGCGCTGCTGGTCGTGGCGGCGGCGTCGGGCGCGGCCGGGCTCAGGGTCTGCAACGTGGACAGGGACAGCGTCGTCAACAACTGCAAGTCCTACTGCACGGTGGGCAGCACGGAGGCCAGCCCCAGCGGCGCGTGCTGCAACGCGGTGCGCGGCGGCAACTTCAAGTGCCTCTGCCAGTTCAGGAACGCGCTGTCCCCGGACATCGACGGCAACCGCGCCATGCAGATCCCCGCCAAGTGCGGCTACGAGGCGGCCTCCTGCTAGTCACCGTCACGCACTATGCAGCCCGATACGCGCCGGCCGCCGCGGTCCGCCGCCGGTCGCCGGTTGCACCAGTAGATCGTAACGTGGTGTTTTGCTGTCAACTTTCAGTCGTTCGTAGGAGTACGTACGTTCTGGTCGGCTGGCTGATCCGAACGCGCTCCTGCGTGCGTGCATGCATGCTTTGTGTTGGCCATGCATGCTAGTACCTTTGTATCCTCTTCTGCTTTTCGTAAGTGATGTTGCTGTGTGTCTACAGCCATGTCGCAGAAATAAACTTGTTCTCCCGTGTTAGTTAACTTTTAGTCCTTCTCTATATGTTTGTAGATTTTTTTCTGGATCATCTATCAATAATTCCAATAAGTTCTGTGAAACTTTTAAATAAATACTCCCTCTGTTTCTAGAACTAAGTCTTTTTAGAGATTTCAATATGGACAACATACGGATGTATATTGACGTACTTTAGAGTGTCGATTTACTCATTTTGCTTCACATGTAGTCTGTATTGAAATCTCTAAAATATTTTATATTTAAGAACGAAGGGAGTAATAATCTGAAACACATTCCTGCAAAAATAGAAGATCATAGGCCATGGGAGGAGAGTCTTCGGGAAATGTAAACAAATTTTAGTAATTTATATATAGCTCATAATATCCGTAAAGGCCTTATCCACGAGGGCTCCAGTTTGGCGCTTCACGCGCCGAATTGCGGGCAAGGCTAAGGCGAAACAAAAGACAGTGGGCCGGCCAGGTAGCCATGTGGTTTCGTCATGCTGACATCACATACATGATTTTCTTTTTAATTTTGTTCATATTTTGGAAAATACTAAATACATATATTATGAAAAATAATTTAATTAGCTTTATTAAGTGTTCATAGCACATTTAAAAACTGTTCATGCAGTTTATAAAAATTGTTCGCCCAACTTTTTAAAAATGTTTGTGTCAATCAAAAAAAGTATTTCCCCGGAAAAACCAAAACATTATGTGACATTTAAAAAACGCTCACTCAATTCAAAAAATGTACTCGGCATTTTTGAAAAAGTTATACAATGTAAAAAATCATGTAATTCCAAAAAACTATTTCTACCATTAAAAAATGCATGATGCATTTAAAACAATGTACAGGTGTTTACAAGATAATTTTGTAATATTTTAGAAAAATGTTTATACAATGTCCAAATAGGTTCACGTAATTAAAAAAATGTTTCAACCTGTATTTGAAAAATGTTTAACATGTATTCATTTTTTCCGAAACTTGTATTTGAGAAAGTGTTAATCATGGGTTTGGAAAATGTTAAATATAAATATAAAATGTTTTGCATGTGTAGAAATGTGTATGAATAAAGTAGACGCCAAAATTATATCTGAAAAAAATATTAACCATGTATTTGAAATTTTTTAAAGTGTATAAAAATATTTTCTTTATGTATACAGAAAATGTACAATGTGTATTAAAAATTATGCATGCGTTAGAAAAGGAAAAACTGACGGGAAAAAAGAAAACTGAAGAAAAAGAAAAACTATCAAAAAGAGAAGAAAACCCAAGGTAAACCAACGCAAAAATGCGAAAAACCGATAAAAACCGAAAAAACAACAACTCACGCAAAACTGTACTGTTAGGTCCGCCTAATAGCCCCGCGCTGTAGGCGAGACTTATTACGTCTCAGTATGGGCGAGATATAGCTGAAAGCGCCTGTGCAAACGCTCATGGGCCGTGGCTCAATTAGTAGTAAATCTCTCGCTGAGCTTTCCCCGTTTGGGCCGGGCCGGCCGGGCCTAAAAAAGCTCACGGCAGAAAACTGAGGCCTAGGCCTTCCCATGCCCTACCATCAGGCTACTTTTCAAGCCCAAGCCCGGCCCATCTGGTAAAAAGCCCTTAGGGCTTAGGGCTGTGGGCCGGGCCTCTTCTTTAAAATGTCAATGTGTCAAGCCCAAGCCCGTCCAGGCCCTGCTGCTAGGCTCAAAACTCAGGCCCAAGCCCACCCCACGAGCAAGCCCATCAGGCCTAGGCCCTGGATTTTAGGGCCGAGCCTGGGTGGGCCGACATGGCCGGGCTGAAGATGGCCAGGACTACTCCAAATTCACGGTGTGTGGGAGAAGCCACCTCCCCAGCAGATCCGCTGGAGGCGCACGAGTGAAAGGCCCGGTCACCGCTGACACCATCTAGCCTTTGCCCGGCGACAGCGAGAGGAGGGTAGCAGAAGGAAGACGACCGAAGGAGGAGACGCGTGAGGTGCCCGTGCTAGTGGAGGAGACCTGAGAGCGACGCGGGGGTCTTCGTCTCTTTGAAGAAGACGCTCCTTGGAAACTGCCGCTTGTGCTAGTGGAGTGGAGTGCGGTACCATTCACGTAGCCTTGGAAATTTCCTTGCATCGATCGATCTTGGCACATGCAGCAGCTTCACTTGTGCTGGTGGAGTGGAGTGCAGTGCCATTTATGCGGCCGCTGAGGCGACCCGTTGATGATCAAAAAGTGACTGACGTGTCGCGCCGACACCCGTGAACCGAACATGCATTGTCTATGGGTTCAAACAGTGGACCGCGTACATACTTCCTATGGTCCTTTTTACTCTGCATATTAAATTTATCTGAAGTCAAACTTTGCTAAGTTTGACCAAATTTATATTAAAAAATATTAACATCTATAATACCTAATGAGTATAATATGAAAATATATTCCAAGATGGTTCTAATGATATTGGTGTTGACATATAAATGTTAATAATTTTTTGTATAAACTTGGTCAAACTTTGAAGAGTTTGACTTCAGACAAACCTAATATGCAGAGTAAAAAGGACCGGAGACAGTATATACTCCTTCATTCTAAAATAATAAGTGTCTCGACTATATACAAAATTCAGTGCAAAATTATATTAAGCTTTTTTTTTGAAAAAAATATTATACTAAGCTTGAGACATTTATTTTGAAACGGAGACAAGAAATAGCATTTTCTCGTAGTTACAAAGTCACGTCAAAAACTCGGTCGACCGCCAAATGCATCGCCCAGGAAATCCAGCGTAGCCACTAGAAAAATGTACTATGCATCTTGCTTTTTTTTAGTCAATGTTTTACCATTTGTCAAGGATTCGGCGGTAACATTACGGCTACAGGAAGCAGAGCATCATCAGAAACTCTACTCCTCTTGTAGTGTACTAGTAACTATGCACGTGCACGCACATATCCCTCATCAAATATAAATGTGAATATGCTCAAAGTACCCAAAATTTAAAATCCATGTCCTAGTATAATTTTTAAAAAAATGTTTATAAAAGGGAATCTATATATAAGTATTCTAGAATGAGCTTTCGGAGATAAATTATAGTTGAACATAAGAATCTTAAGATTCCTTTCAAAAACCAATAAATACATTCAGTAAACACCATGCTAGGTGTATGCCAAGTGCACTTCATAGAGTTTTACACTGAACAAATACTATGCCAAGTACATATCTGCCTTTGCAGGGTGCTCAGCATAGAATGTTTTTTATGTAGTGTATTTGCCCAAAGAAAAATTTCAACATCACAAACTGCAGGCTCCTCATAGAGAAAGATCGTTTTGATATACTGAAGAGGCATTTAATATTACTGTGAAAATAAATGAGGTTACATCTATTGTTAACATGGTATATAGATACAATCCACCAAATACAAATAGGGCCATTCAAACAAGACTTCAAATCGTAATCTGAAAATAAGGAGGTGCACTTAACTTTGGTGGCAAACAGAGCACATAACAAATCTGACGTGAATTATCATATGCATGTGTGCAAATGCACATACAAAGTAATGCACAATTTTTTTTTTCAATATTCAAGCTTGTACTATGTACAAATAACCAAGTCAAAAAATATTGCAGTACGATCGAATATTGGAAATCAACTACATATGTTCAGATTTTCAGTGTAAAAACAGGGCAATAAAGCAGGAATACAACGACGCTGGATGTCTCCAAGCAGCTCAAAGCAAAATCCTGTTAGGCAATGACCTCACTATGTGTGTCGCTGCTGTTGATGGCGTCTTTGTCTTCTATGCATGACAGAAGCAACTTATATGGGGCATGAAGATGACAATAACTGTTGCACGGGCATGGTCCCAAGCTAAGCTATGCTCGCCTGAATTAGAATTTGGCGAAGAGCATTGTTGTATCATCACTTGTGTCTGAATTAGAATATATGATAGCTGTGTTGCAAACAGAATATTCAGTTTCGCTATTTCTATAAGTAAAATAAAAACCACAATCCATCAGTGTGTAATTCCATCTATCAACAGAAGGCCATATATTTTATTTAAATTTGAATGCAGATTGGCCTATTTCTTAGCAAAAGAGTCCATATCTGGAAAAAGAAATTTTGGATTGGAAAATGCATTTAGGAAATTTCAAACCAGAATCACCACGTCTTAAGCTCAACTTAACTGGAAGAACCACTACGAAGTTTTCAATACAAAATAGTCAGATTGTTACGCAAAAAACATTGAGAGTAGCATTACTACATGTGGAAATCATCATAATAATTAGAAGAGCATACCCTGCCCAGATGGATAGGGGAGCCGATACATATAGACCAGTGTGCAACACATGTAATCAACAAATATAAGGTGAGATTCTACTCACCATATTTGTGTCGCAAAATCAATTTCAACAGTATAATCTAATAGTAGAGGGTAAACATAGATAAGTGTTTACCTCTTGTCCGATGTCTTTGTTGACGCCATTGACATTTCCAAAATCATCCTGCAACCTTCCATTTATGTGATTGTTATAAATACACCTCAAATCTGATGTGATCACAAACTGTAAAAAATAAAATGAGCAGATAAGCATCACATTCCAACCATAATCCATCAAACTTTAATAAGTAGTACATAGATAAGCTATAAAAACTATTTTCTTAATTCAGTGAAAGCACAAAAGAAACATTACTGGATGAGGTAATAAAGAATAGCTAAATGATGCAACAATGGGAACATATTCAGATTTCAGAATACAACAAGTTTGAGGCTCGTATTAAAAAGGAACTTCAATGCCCTTCATTTGATTTTGCTGGAGAATGTTTCAAGGGATTTCTGAATAACTTTATCGTTTCTAACTAAATTGCAAGGTTAGTTTGTAAAGCCAAATATCAAATTAGCATTGAAAAGAATACATATAGATTACACGTTTGCACTTAGTTTATGTACATACCCAGCACCGGGGTGTACCTTCATGTGATTGAAGGCTGATGTAGAGAGCCAAGAGTTACGCAACAATACACATGTTGTGGAGCATCTATATCTCGTATACTAACTTCACACCTCAATATTTCTCTGAAATACAACCATAAAAAATATTAAGCCAAAGTGCCTTGTCAAATCTGAAATTTACAGCATGAAAATAGTACTAAGATAACAATAAAAAAATTAAGCCGAAGTGTCTTGTCAAATCTGCAATTTACGGCATGAAAAGACCACTAATATCACACTATCGTTTCAGAGTGGCACACTATCATTTTCCTCTGCTAACGTACACAAATATAGAAATTCAAAAGGAGCCTCAAACTAACCTTTCACTTTACCACTCCCTGCCTTCCCCTTTGCCATTGCTGGGACCATATTCTTCATGTTCATCTTCTAGGTAGCCCACTCGCAACAGCAGCAAGCCACCGGCCATGTCGCTACACTGCCATGTGCCCTTGCCTACAGTCTGCTGCCTGCAGATGTGCCTGATATCTGCTCCGGCAAAACAATCACATGTCTGCTCCAGGCCTCCCCCTACACACCACTATGCTAGCAGCTTGTGTTTCTACGAAATTCAGAAGGTTCCAACATAACTGTAATGCTATGCTAAATTTTACTCCATGCGGAATAGGTCAAATATGCATTGCTATATATATTTAACATTGCCCAGGATAGTTCTTGACCCTCGGCAGAATAATTCACTTAAGATAAGATAGCTTAATTAAAATACATTAACAAGAAAATAATGTGGTAGGTTGAACTTCTTTGCAGTGGTGCTGAAGCTTTCCTGGCAGATTTGACAATTAGCCTCACTAATCAGGTTCTTCGTATCATTGAAGAAAAATGAAGGCCAGTCACAATTTTGAATGGATAGATAACCGTCTAGTATCAACCAACTAATAGTAAACATACGTGAAGATGGTACTATCATCCGGCATTCAGCGCTGCTCCCATGATTGCAGAATGGGCAGGAAAAGACCGTATCGAGTTTGTCCATCCACTTCCTAGGGGGTGGCCTAGCGGCCGCTTTTCTCTTCCCAATGGTTCAACTTCTCTCCTTCATTCAAAATCTACAAAGAGCAGCGGTGTTATAATCTATCTATCAAAATGACGAATTGATGATAATACATATAACACACCAATGGAGTTGCTAATCAGGAGGAAATCAATAGTTGATATTTTCCTGAAACATACAACAATTGTACGCATGAGGGTATTCAGATGCATAGTAGTAATTATTAGTATTACCATAATAAAAAGCACCAAGCTATCACGCATCATCCATTGTAAAAGATCCCTGAAATTTGCAACCACGCAAGATAAGACAGCGAACCAATCATACACATATCATCCAGAAGATGGAATCAAGGAACACAACAACATGCATGATCCTACCATGGACAATACACCCAGGGGCGGATCTGACATAGAAATCGTGTGAAGGCCCCATCCCTACCCTACTCGAATTGATCGATTTGGTTTAAAAAGAAAGAGAATTGAGGCCGCAGTGGATGAGAAGAAACAACCCATCTAGCTGCTCATGCATACCTCAAAGAGAGGGAGGAGATAAGAAGGCCGGACGAGTGACACAAAGGGGGGCTTATGATCAAAGGCACAC
>NC_041384.1:661553889-661613589 GCF_002162155.2 Triticum dicoccoides
ACGGGGTGGAGACAGCAGCAGGATGTCCCCAGGCCAGAGGAAGTTCCGGAGAGGCGACGGCGAGGGGGTGGAGAAAGCAGCAGGATGTCCACCTCGATGCCCTTGTGCTGCACCTGGGCGCACTCGCGGCAGTCTTGCTCCTCGTCCATGAGCGCCCGGTCGAGCACCAAGAGCAGCCTACTCCTCGCGCCCACTCCGGGCCCGGAGACGGTTGAGGCGGCTGCGTCCTTCGAGGCAAGCGTATGGAAACGTGAGGCCTGCCGGGGGTGAGGGAGAGGAGGCAGCGGTGGGTGAGTCGGAGCAGGGCGAGGGAGAGGAGAGAGATGGTGGTCGCCATTTTCGTCCTCTGCTGCCCGCTTATCGTGTGGGATGGTGAAGAGGGAGAAGAGGGGAACTTGGGAGGAGATCCCCGCCTGCGTCGCGTGGGGGCGGCGGTGGACATGACGCGGCCGTGGGGAGAGGTGAGCGGGCGAGGGGAGGGAGCAGTTATTTTTGGGAGACAGAAGTGGAGAGAAACAAGAAAAATCTTTGGTTGTTTCCATAATTAAGGGAATCATGCGAGCGAGGGAGATCACGCACTAATTTTGTTCCATAAATCAGGCAGGTGGGCCGCGGGATCGAGGGATGCGGAGCGTGGAGAATTGGCAGACGATAGCGTCTGCTTGGCAGAACATTTAATCTGAGACGTTGATTTATTTCGCTGACCATTGACATAATATGGACGGTAGGATATGTTTAAGTTAATTTAATCAGAAGGTCCTGATTATCCCGTGTACAGTTTATTGTGTGGCTTTAGAAAAGTTTATGTTTGCTCTTTTAATAATAGTATAGAAGATTAAACCTAGTACAAATATTACAAGGTTACAACAGCCCACTCAATTATGAAATACAGCGGAGTAAGTATCTCAGCCCAACAAAAGATGATAGGTTCTGATGCCACGGACGCACGCCGTTGCTTCAAATTCATTTATCAAAAAAGATTTCGTCCCGCTTTATATATTAAGCAATGGACATCCACAACCCGGTACAATCGCGTGCCACCACATTACACGTACATATCCAAGACATGATATATAGGTGTTGAGCGCAGCAACACAACCCAAGCACCACAAGAGCAACCGGGGTCATCAGGCGTGAAGACGTCACCACAGAGAGATGAAGCCGCATACACCGAACCGTGGGCTCCAAGGCGGTGCCTTCAGAAAGGATATGACACCGGAGTGCCGCCACCGCCCGACCCAAGGGTCAGAGTTTCCCCTGGAGCAACATGACGGGCAATGATGGCCGCGACAACGCCTTCAGGAAGGGAACGAGCTTCACCGCCGCTGATCCGTCCGGAGGTAGAACAGGTTTTCACCCCGGCCAACACTCACCACCACCGAGCGCCACACCGCGGCTACCATGCTGCCCACACGGCCCTGGTCACCGGGTTGCACCAAGCCATGGGCTCTGACCATGAGCACCGCGCCACCACCACCAGGGTCGCCACCCTGGCATCCAAGACCTTGATACCACCTCACCTGACACCCACCGCTACCCCACCTAAAGAGACGAGTGGAAATGTCCCGCCTTTCGCATCCCTCGGCGGCCCCCAACACCGAGACCAATAGGCCGGCCAAAACTAGCCACCATCGACCCGTACTGCTGCACCGGGCGCGAGACGAGATTGGTCTTGCTGCCGGGCGCGAGATGAGCTCGGTCCTACTGCTAGCCGCGAGACGAGTCCGGTCCCGCTGCCGGGCTCGAGATGAGCGATGGAACGCAGTTGGGAGAGGGCCAACCCTTTGATGAAGGTAGCGCCCGGACGATGATGAGAGGGATCGAAGGTCGACACATGCCGCTCACTGACAGGCCGATGCCAGAGATGTCCAGCCGCCGCCGTGAACCGACCCAGACCATCGTCGTGAGCCACCACCACATTGTGGCAGTCCACATCCACGTCGGGACCCCGAGGGGTAGCCCCGAGCCGCCCTACAACAGTAGCGCCACCACCCTCGTAGCCAACGGCCGCCGCATGCGAGGTCCTACCGAAGCTCACACCGCCGCAAACGCCACCACCAACATGATCCACCACTGCACTGCCACCCCACCAGCCGACCGCCGCGGCAGGGGGTAGCCGCCCTCAGCCCGCACCGGGATATAACATTAATCAACTTTGGAACAGGATTACACTTACCGACTAAAACCATATCGAGGGTGCTAATCACCATTCTCCATTATATGGTTGTAAGGGCATCTCCAACGGTGACCTGCAAATTTCCCCCCGCATTCCTCTGCGGATAAGGGGGACCAGTCCGTGAACATTAATGCTGGAGGCCGCCATCAAACGCTGCCTGCATACACTATTCCGACTAACCGGACGAAATTCGTGCAGACCGGGCGGATTTTGATATAACCCGAACGAAGTTCATGTAAACTAGGATAACTTTTACATAAAACCAGATGATATATCCTCTAGTGAACTAAAAACCTTAAAATAAAACTCCTAAACTACCCTATACTTGACGGTGACCTCGTAAGCCATGTCGGGATGGCTGGCGGCTCCTCCTCCGCCATCGTCGCCGGATCCGGCGTCTGAGTCGCCGTCGTCGGGCTTCGGGTGGCATAAGAGGACGGCGTCACGACAGGGCTTCCCAGCAGCCGCCCGACACCCGCGGATGATCCTCTCCGCTTCCTCCTGCGACGTGTGTAGTGCGGCCGCGGCCACCAAGGACGTTGGCTGGGGGATAGGGCGGCAGTTCTTGGAGGAGGCATCGTTGGCAGCGGCGATCTCGCTGAGAGACCACTCCTCGCCATACTTGGCCATCTCTCCGTCGAGGCGGCGGAGGTGGCACTTGGTCGTCTCCGATGTTGCCTCAGAGCGGTCTAGGGTCTAGGCATATGCCAGGTCCCACTCCGCCGCGATGTGTGGCGGCGGGACGTCGGAGTCCATGAACTTGGACCGACGTGCCACGTTGCGCCTGTCCCAACAGCGCTTCTCACTGTCGGCATACTCCTGTGCCGGCATGGTGCTCCGGGATGACGAACAGGTGCTGCCGCCCTGCCGCTGTAGAGGTAGTGGAGAATGTGACCGCACACCTTCGCCGTGATCACATTGAGCAGGGGCGGCGGTGAGTGGCGCTCCTCCTTGACACGGGGAGGGAGCACCCGGTGGAGCCGTCGGTCCGTTTAGTTGGAGGATCGAGCAACTGGGCATCAATTCCATCTACTTGTCCTGGTATTTGCATGGCAGATGCCATGGGATGGCTTACCTCATGTGGTTAGGGACCGATGAGCGCAGACAGTGTACGGGTGCGGGATTAGGCACAAGCACTGACTAACACAGCAATGTACCCAGGTTCAGGGCCCTCATGTGGAGGTAACACCCCTACTCCTGCAAGGATCTCAATGATGAACTCATGATGTACAAGGTTGCTCCTGGAGTTGTATCAAAGGAGGAAGAAGTGGGCTCTAGGCTCTGCTCTCTCCCTCGTGTGTGTGTGTGTGTGTGGAATGAATGACCGGTCTCACACTATTGTGGTACTTACACGAGCGTCGAGCATCTCCTCGAAACTGAACTTGGGCCGCCATGGCATCTTCTCACTGGCTCGCTGGTGTCGGGTACCGCCCACGGCAGCCGGTCACTCCTCCTCCACGGCTGCGACTTGCCGGCAGCCGTAGCGGATGTCTGGTTGCTCGTGTTTCCACTTGCCATGGTCACTCTAGCGCTGCCTCGAGGAGACGGAGCCGCCATCTTCAGCCATCCGGCGGTCAGTTGATCGGCTGATCTTGGATTGCTTTGCCGGCAGCATCGAGTCGGAACGACACTCGCATCAAGGAGTCGGCCGCAGCGTACTTGTCTGTTGGGGAACGTAGCATGCAATCTCAAAAAATTTCCTACGATCACGAAAGATCTATCTAGGAGATGCATAGCAACGAGAAGGGGAGAGTGTGTCCACGTACCCTCGTAGATCAAAAGAGGAAGCGTTAGGTTAACGCGGTTGATGTAGTCGAACGTCTTTGCGATCCAACCGATCAAGTACCGAACGTATGGCACCTCCGAGTTCTGCACACGTTCAGCTCGATGACGTCCCTCGAACTCTTGATCCAGCAGAGGGTTGAGGGAGAGTTTTGTCAGCACCACGGCGTGGTGACGGTGATGGTGATGTGATCTGCGCATGGCTTCGCCTAACCACTACGACGCTATGACCGGAGGAACAAACTGTGGAGAGAGACGCCGCACACGGCTTGGGACAATTGTTGTGTCTCCAAGGGGTGCCCTACCCACGTATATAAAGGAGGAAGAGGGAGGAGGCCCGCCCTAGGGGGCGCACCATAAGGGGGGATTCCTACTAGGACTCCGAGTCCTGGTAGGATTCGGTCCCCCTTCTTTTCCTTCTCATGGAGGGGGAAAGGAGAGGGAGTAGGAGAAGGAAAGGGGGGTGGCGCCCCATTCCCTAGTCCAATTCGGCCTCATCCCCTGTGGGGGGCGCACCAGCCCCTTGTGGGCTGGTTAGCCTCCCTCCTATGGCCCATATCTTTTCCCGGGGGGTTCCGGTAACCCCTCCGGTACTCCGGTATATACCCGATACACTCCGGAACCCTTCTGGTGTCTGAATACTAGCTTCCAATATATCAATCTTTACCTCTCGACCATTTTGAGACTCCTTGTCATGTCTGTGATCTCATCCGGGACTCTGAACAAACTTCGGTCACCAAAACACATAACTCATAATACAAATCGTCATCGAACGTTAAGCGTGCAGACCCTACATATTGTAGACATGGCCGAGGCACATCTCTGCTCAATAACCAATAGCTAAACCTGGATGCTCATATTGGCTCCTACATATTGTACGAAGATCTTTATCGGTCAAACCGCATAACAAGATACGTTATTCCCTTTGTCATCGGTATGTTACTTGTCTGAGATTCGATCGTCGGTATCCTCATACCTAGTTCAATATCGTTACCGGCAAGTCTCTTTACTCGCTCCATAATGCATCATCCTGCAACTAACTCATTAGTCACATTCCTTGCAAGGCTTATTATGATGTGCATTACCGAGAGGGCCCAGAGATACCTCTCCGGTACTCGGAGTGACAAATCCTAATCTCGATCTATGCCAACCCAACAAACACCTTCGGAGACACCTGTAGAGCATCTTTATAATCACCCAGTTACATTGTGATGTTTGATAGCACACAAGGTGTTTCTCCGGTATTCGGGAGTTGCATAATCTCATAGTCAAAGGAATATGTATAAGTCATGAAGAAAGTAATAGCAATAAAACTTAACGATCATTATGCTAAGCTAACGGATGGGTCTTGTCCATCACATCACTCTCCTAATGATGTGATCCCATTCATCAAATGACAACACATGTCTATGATATATAAGTGAAGTATGGTCAATGTCCATATTACTACAGACTATTATGTTTTTGACAGATTCTGTTTTTGTTGCGTTGTATGCTTATTTTGATGAATCTATGGATTGTATTGGAGGGTATAGTCCATAGTAAAGTTAGAATAAAGTAGGTATAATGCAATTATAAAATATGAATGGGTTTGCCATAGTACTTAAAGTGGTGATTTGTTTTATTATACTAACGGATCTCACAAAGGTTTTGTTAAGTTTTGTGTGATTGAAGTTTTCAAGTTTTGGGTGAGATCATGATGGATGAAGGAATAAGGAGTGAAAAGAGCCTAAGCTTGGAGATGCCTGATAACCCACAAGTATAGGGGATCGCAACAGTTTTTGAGGGTAGAGTATTCAACCCAAATTTATTGATTCGACACAAGGGGAGCCAAAGAATATTCTCAAGTATTAGCAGCTGAGTTGTCAATTCAACCACACCTGGAAACTTAATATCTGCAGCAAAGTATTTAGTAGCAAAGTAATATGATAGTAGTGGTAACGGTAGTAAAAGGTAACAATAGCAAAAGTAATGTTTTTGGTATTTTGTAGTGATGATAGCAATAGCAATGGAAAAGTAAATAAGCGAAGAACAATATATGGAAAGCTCGTAGGAAATGGATCGGTGATGGAGAATTATGCCGGATGCGGTTCATCACATAACAATCATAACATAGGGTGACACAGAACTAGCTCCAGTTCATCAATGTAATGTAGGCATGTATTTCGAATATAGTCATACGTGCTTATGGAAAAGAACTTGCATGACATCTTTTGTCCTACCCTCCCGTGGCAGCGGGGTCCTAATGGAAACTAAGGGATATTAAGGCCTCCTTTTAATAGAGTACCAGACCAAAGCATTAACACATAGTGAATACATGAACTCCTCAAACTACGGTCATCACCGGTAAGTATCCCGATTATTGTCACTTTAGGGTTAATGGATCATAACACATAATAGGTGACTATAGACTTGCAAGATAGGATCAAGAACTCTCATATATTGATGAAAACATAATGGGTTCAGATCTGAAATCATGGCACTCGAGCCCTAGTGACAAGCATTAAGCATAGCAAAGTCATAGCAACATCAATCCCAGAACATAATGGATACTAGGGATCAAACCCTAATAAAACTAACTCGATTACATGATAGATCTCATCCAACCCATCACCGTCTAGCAAGCCTACGATGGAATTACTTACGCATGACGGTGAGCATCATGAAATTGGTGATGGAGGATGGTTGATGATGACGATGGCCATGGATTCCCCTCTCCGGAGCCCCGAACGAACTCCAGATCAGCCCTCCCGAGAGGTTTTAGGGCTTGGTGGCGGTTCCATATCGTAAAACGTGATGAACTCTTCTCTCTGATTTTTTTCTCCCCAAAAGAAAATATATAGAGTTGGAGTTGAGGTCGGAGGAGCTCTAGGGGGCCCACGAGGTAGGGGGGCGCGCCCTAGGAGGGCAGGCGCGTCCCCACCCTCGTGGACAGGTGGTGGCCCCCCTGGTCTTCATCTTTTGCAAGGATTTTTTATTTCCGAATAGATGTTCTGTGAAGTTTTAGGTCATTCCGAGAACTTTTGTTTTTGCACATAAATAACACCATAGCAATTCTGCTGAAAACAGCGTCAGTCCGGGTTAGCTCCATTCAAAGCATGCAAGTTAGAGTCCAAAACAAGGGCAAAAGTGTTTGGAAAAGTAGATACGACGGAGACGTATCAACTCCCCCAAGCTTAAACCTTTGCTTGTCCTCAAGCAATTCAGTTGATAAACTGAAAGTGATAAAGAAAAACTTTTACAAACTCTGTTTGCTCTTGTTGTTATAAATATGTAAAGCCAACATTCAAGTTTCCAGCAAAGATTATGACTAACCACATTCACAATAACGCATAGGTCTCAAGTTTACTCATATCAATGGCATAATCAACTAGCGAGCAATAATAATAAATCTCGGATGACAACACTTTCTCAAAACAATCATAATATGATATAACAAGATGATATCTCGCTAGCCCTTTATGAGACCGCAAGACATAAATGCAGAGCACCTTTAAAGATCAAGGACTGACTAGACATTGCAATTCATGGTAAAAGAGATCCAGTCAAGTCATACTCAATGTAAACTAACATTAATGAATGCAAATGACAACGGTGCTCTCCAGCTGGTGCTTTTTAATAAGAAGATGATGAATCAACATGAAAGTAAATAGATTGGCCCTTCGCAGAGGGAAGCAGGGATTTGTAGAGGTGCCAGAGCTCGGTTTTGAAATAGAGGTGAATAATATTTTGAGCGGTATACTTTCATTGTCAACATAACAACCAAGAGATGGCAATATCTTCCATGCTACACACATTATAGGCGGTTCCCAAATAGAATGGTAAAGTTTATACTCCCGCTCCACCAACAAGCATCAATCCATGGCTTGCTAGAAACAATGAGTGCCTCCAACTAACAAGAGTCCCAGGGGGAGTTTTGTTTGCAATTATTTTGATTTGATTTGCATAAAGCATGGGACTGGGCATCCCGGTGACCAGCCATTTTCTCGTGAGTGAGGAGCGGAGTCCACTCCTCTTGAGAATAACCCGCCTAACATGGAAGATACAGACAACCCTAGTTGATACATGAGCTATTCGAGCATACAAAACAGGATATTTATTTGAAGGTTTAGAGTTTGGCACATACAAATTTACTTGGAACGGCAGGTAGATATCGTATATAGGTAGGTATGGTGGACTCATATGGAATAACTTTGGGGTTTATGGATTTGGATGCACAAGCAGTATTCCCGCTTAGTACAGGTGAAGGCTAGCAAAAGACTGGGAAGTGACCAGCTAGAGAGCGACAACAGTTATGAACATGCATTAAAATTAATCAACACCAAATGCAAGCATGATTAGGATATAATCCACCATGAACATAAATATCGTGAAGGCTATATTGATTTTGTTTCAACTACTTGCGTGAACATGCGCCAAGTCAAGTCACTTAAATCATTCAGAGGAGGTGTGCCGCCCGGATAATTAAGCTACAACAACCCTCTGCTAATGATGCCACGTCACTTCAATTAATGTTGCTAATCTCGCGGTAGTTCGAAACCGATTCAAACTGAAATTCAAAATCCATCAAACAATAAGGGTTTTCAAATGTCAAGACTAAAATGTTCAAACCGTGGCAAATAATCATTCATTAATATTGGTGGTGAACCAATTTTTTGCAAAATGTTTAAATGCCCTAAAGTAAATAAATAGTGGTCCAAAATAATAATAATAAATAAATTGCTTTTTAAATTATAAAAATACTAAACTAATTTAATTTGGGTCCAAGATAACAATTGTAGTGGCCTAATTATTGATACTAAGTTAGGTTCTAACTCCAAATTTATAAGCTAAGATAAAAATAAAAGCTAAAAACTGGAAATAAAATGAAAAAAGGGGAACCCCCCCTGCTGGGCCACGGCCCAGCAGGCCATCGGGCCGCCAGGCCGGCCCAGCCACACCCCACACCCTCCCCCATATCCACCCCACTGGGGGGAAAAACCTAACCACCCACCCCACTCCTCGCACCCACTCCCCCCCGCTAGATTTGGATCGGGGCGCGACGCCCCGACTCCACCGCCCGACGCCGCACCACTGCCGTCGCCGTCACCGCCTCGCCGGAGCGCTCCCTCACCGGTCTGCCGCCCCCTACGCACGTCGTCACCGCCGTCCTCCCCAAGCCACACTGCCACGAACCCTGCATCTCGCGGTGAGCCTCGCTCCCTCCCTCCCCACGCTCGCGCTCACCGCCGCGGCCGCGCTCATCGCGGCCCTTCGCGCCCAGCCCGCGGTTGCCGTGGACCACACACGCCCGCGCCGCGCCGCTATCGCTCCGCCTCCCTACCCAGACCTCTTCCCCCTGCTCGCTCGCGCGCATCCGCGCCAGCTGCTGCCGCGGCTCTGCTTCGCCCCACCAGCGCCGCCGACCGCCTGCGCTGCTGCCGCCTACGACCGCGCCCGGCTGCAGTCCTCGCGCACGCAAGCCCTTGGCCTCTCCTCCTCTCGCACCCGCGCGCACCCCGCGGCCACCACTCGCAACCCTCCCGCAGCTGCTGCTCTGTTGCAGCTGCAACTGCTACTGCGGCTGCGCCGCCCCGCCGCCCCTCACGACCACCGCCACTCACCGCGCTCGCCTCGCCCACCGACCCCGTGCCTCCCTTCCACTCACTCACCGCCGCTGCTCTGCAGCTCGCTGGCCGCGCCCCGTCGCCTCTGCTGCCTGCTCGCCACTCGGCGCGCGCCTGGCCCTGCCTCGCCGCCGCTGCGGTGGCCTTGCTGGCCCACGCGCGTGCAACCCTTCGCCGGCGCCGCCCATCGCCGGCGCCGCCCGCTGCTCCCTCTGAACCGCGCGCTCCGGCGCCCGCAGCATGCGCCTGCACCACCAGGGCGAAGCCCTGGTTTCCCAGCGCCCGTAGCCGCACGTCCCGGCGCCCACCCACGCCCGTGTGCCCGATAAGGCCCTGGGGCCTATGACAGATGGGCCCCACGCCCAGAACGTTTTGTTAAAAAAGGAATTAAAAATAATATATATAATAAATAAATAATAATAAAATTAATCAATTAATTAACTTAATTAATTCTGATTAAAATTAACTAATTAGGATTAATTAATCTAATGTCTAATTAGCCTAATTAACTACTGTTAATTAAACTAACAGAGTATGACAGTGGGGCCCACCCCCTAATTAATTCTAATTAGGTTAATTAAATTGTTAATTAAATTGTTAATTAAAATGTGTCACTGACCAGTGGGACCCACTGGTCAGGTTGACCAGTTAACCCCCTTTGACTGCTGACATCAGCATGACATCATGCTGATGTCATAAATCCATTTTCGAATTTAATTAAAAATTAATTAAATTCCAAAAGTTAATAAAATCTTTAGAAAATCATATCTTTTAATCCGTAACTCGGATTAAATTATTTTCGACATGAAAGTTGCTCAGAATGACGAGACGAATACGGATACGCAGCCCGTTAGTCCGCCACGCATCCCTAGCATAGCGAACACGCAACTTTCCCCCTCCGGTTCATCTGTCCGAAAACGCGAAACACCAGGAATACTTTCCCGGATGTTTTCCCCCTTCGCCGGTATCACCTCATACCGCGATGGGGCACCCCTAGCACCGATACTTGACATGTCATGCATCGCTATGCATCTGTTTGCTTAAATATTTATTGTTTCTTCCCCCTCTTCTCTCGCTAGACACCGAGACCGACGCCGCTGCTACCCAGTACGACTACGGTGTTGACGACCCCTCTCTCTTGCTAGAGCAACCAGGCAAGCCCCCCCTTGATCATCAGATAACGCCTATTCTTCTCTATACTGCTTGCATTAGAGTAGTGTAGCATGTTACTGCTTTCAGTTAATCCTATACTTCTGCATAACCTGTCCTTGCTACTACTGTTGTTACCATTACCTGCTATCCTACTGCTTAGTATAGGATGCTAGTGTTCCATCAGTGGCCCTACACTCTTGTCCGTCTGCCATGCTATACTACTGGGCCGTGATCACTTCGGGAGGTGATCACGGGCATATACTATATACTTTACAATGTTACCTTACCGGTGATACTGTTTGGAGATGGGGGCTGAAGGGGCAGGTGGCTCCATCCAGGTAGTGGTGGGCCTGAGTTCCCGACGCCCCCCGACTGTTACTTTGTGCCGGAGCGACAGGGTAGGTTGAGACCACCTAGGAGAGAGGTGGGCCTGGCCCTGGTCGGCGTTCGCAGATACTTAACATGTTTAACGAGATCTTGGTATTTGATCTGAGTCTGGCCACTGGCCTATACGCACTAACCATCTACGCGGGGACAGTTATGGGCACTCGACGTCGTTGTGTCAGCCGAAGCCTTCGTGACATCAGCGACTGAGCGGCGCGCGCCGGGTTGGACCGCGTAACGCAACTTCCTTTGTAATGGAGGTTGCCAGGTTTGCTCACCGGCCGCGTACGCAACATCCAGGTGTGCAATGGGTGATGGGCCCAGACCCCTGCGCCATAGGATTTAGACCGACGTGCTGACCTCTCTGTTGTGCCTAGGTAGGGCTGCGACGTGTTGATCTTCCGAGGCCGGGCATGACCCAGGAAAGTGTGTCCGGCCAAATGGGATCGAGCGTGTTGGGAAATGTGGTGCACCCCTGTAGGGAAGTTAATCTATTCGAATAGCCGTGATCTTCGGTAACAGGACGACTTGGAGTTGTACCTTGACCTTATGACAACTACAACTGGATACTTAATAAAACACACCCTTCCAAGTGCCAGATACAACTGGTGATCGCTCTCTCACAGGGCGACGAGGGGAGGATCATCGGTTAGGATTATGCTACATGATGCTACTTGGCAAACTTACCATCTACTCTCTTCTCCTGCTGCAAGATGGAGGTTACCAGAAGCGTAGTCTTTGGAAGGACTAGCTATCCCCCTCCTATTCCGGCATTCTGCAGTTCAGTCCACATATGATAGGCTTTTTCATTTGATACCAATGCATACATATGTAGTGTAGCTCCTTGCCTGCGAGTACTTTGGATGAGTACTCACGGTTGCTTTGCTCCCCCTTTTCCCCCTTTCTATACTCGATTGCTGCGACCAGACGTTGGAGTCCAGGAGCCAGACGCCACCGTCGACGACGACTACTACTACTCGAGAGGTGCCTACTACTACGTGCAGCTCGCTGACGACGACCAGGAGTAGTTTAGGAGGATCCCAGGTAGGAGGCCTGCGCCTCTTTCGATCTGTATCCCAATTTGTGCTAGCCTTCTTAAGGCAAACTTGTTTAACTTATGTCTGTACTCAGATATTGTTGCTTTCGCTGACTCGTCTATGATCGAGCTCTTGTATTCGAGCCCTCGAGGCCCCTGGCTTGTAATATGATGCTTGTATGACTTATTTTATTTGTAGAGTTGTGTTGTGATATCTTCCCGTGAGTCCCTGATCTTGATCGTACATGTTTGCGTGTATATTAGTGTACGATTGAATTGGGGGCGTCACAAGTTGGTATCAGAGCCGACTGCCTGTAGGAATCCCCTTCCACACTCCTTGGCCGGAGTCGAGTCTAGATATTACAAAACTTTTTACTAACATGGATGTGTGCCTTACAGCCCACGTTGCCATCTAGGTGGTATTAGGATCTTTTACTCCTCGATCCTTATTCTAGGACTATGATCTCTCTTCTACTCGGGTTAAATGATTTTACTAAATTTGACTCTAGATTCTCGTAACTACTTCTCCCGGAGAGCCCCTTTATCACAGTTGATCGCCTACTGCACCAGAAGAGATTTCGAAGATACTCTCTGATGTTTTCCCGAGACCCTTGTACCCTTTGCCATTGCTATATCTACCACCGATAAATCGTTATGGATAACTACCCGCATTTGTCGTTTGTACCTTCATCCCCAATTGCTCTTGGTATTACAAGATTCCCTGAAACATTCCAATATCTCGAGAATCCATTATGCCTGCTGCCTTGCAGCTCCATTTTCACTTTAATACATCTACGGATAATTCCTCACACTCATCGAGGATTTGTTCATTCCTAGTTGATCATGTGATCCACAAGATACTTTGAAATACTATCCGGACTGCCGATAATCCATTGTCAACTATTGCTCTGAAAATACTTGTCTGCTTGCATTATGGTTACTTTCCATATGTCTAGCAATATTCACGAGCATCCTTTGTCACCGTCATTTTGAGTCTTTGATCCAATATGTTTGCGAATGCTCGCAATCATCAATCCAACCCAGAATTCATCCTTCCAGCTCAGACATCATTTTTAACATGAGCTGGTTCTCGACCATTCAAATAGTTGTCAATTGTACCCCTAAGGCTATTCAACTTATCCAACCCTAATCAGAGTGTTGCTTCTGATCCCTTGATTTGAAAATCATAATTCCGTTGCATTTGAGCTTAAATTAGTCAGTTGTTTCTATGGTTTCACCTTCTTACCTTTTTCCTTCTTCTGGTTGAGTACCGATGCTCACATCAGATCCCTTGTGGACCACCAGATCCTTTGTTGGATTTTATTCGACACCGTCCTTCATATTCATTAAACATTGTGAGCTTTTCTTCGGATACATAATGCCTTTGGTAAATTGTATCCGCTGCTTTGCGAACCATGCTCTACTTTCGAGCTTGTATTTTTTACTCCGAAGTTTGTGGTATATGTTCCTAAGATGCCCTGATGGGTTGAACCTATGCCTTCCGTAATCCATGCGAACCCGAAAGATTACACGGGTCATACTTATTTGGTATTGCACCAAGTAAAATTTTCAACATTTATTGTCATTTTCGAAATATGAGAGGTGAATGAAAGGTTATGCGTTGAACAAGTGGGAGTCGACCTTGAACCCTGTGTTCATGCCCATGGACCCGATGTATACCTTATCATGGAAGCTTCTCTTAAAATAATTATCCCCTTGTTATAAGTTCATCTTGTATCTGTGGACGTGGTTCCGACCATGTTTCTCCTTGATTCCATTTCTCGTGCAAGTTTGAGCACTTGTCTTCTCCAGAGCATTACCCTAGTCCAACCTCTACTTTGATCTGTCGTCGAGTATTACCCCCTGGTATCTCGAGATTATCATGGAACCGCATAACTTCTTATGAGTTCTTCATCAAGTGCTACATTCTCATTGATTCTAATTTTTCACGGGCTCTGAGTTATTAAACACTCAAAGACACCAATAACTGACTCAAGTCTGCACCGTGATTAATCAGCTTTTCGTAACCTTCATTACTTACGAGTTTGAACTCGATCACGTCATCCCTAGCCTGCTTGGCTATATCCTTGTCGTGCCGATTTTAGTTGTGCTACCTGGTCCTTCTTCCCGGAGCAAAAATTTCGATGGTGAGCTAATCTTACGTCGATCTTCCTCGTCGTATCAATTGTCCTTGAACAACAAGCTTGATTTCAAGTTTGTTTCATACCATGGCTCTGATAACTTTTGCTTCATCATTCATTTGACTTGATGTCATCGCCGATCGGTTACAACTTCATGAAATCTCTCGACAAATGTGTCATGATCAGCATCAGCATTCTGAGCTCTTCCAAGATATCAATTGAATTCATGATGAGAAATACCATCCTTGCCCTCGATGAATTGTGTTGTCATCGACCACTTTATTGCCTTCCCTCCAACACAAACTTGTTCATCTTTTGTGATAAACCTTGAGATGCTTGCTACCCAGCATTTGTTCTTCTTTACCTTGGAATATTACCACATTTTATGCCAAGGATGTCGTGAGAATTTTACCACTTCTTAAGAATTCTTGATACAAGTGATACCTCTTGCTATCTTCGTTCATTCCTTGGTCCCCGTGTTGTTTCCAACCGAAAAACCGACAAATGGACCGTGATGTGTAAAATTCAAAATTTCTAGCAACCCTGTTGCTTTGACGTTAATGGTCGATAGCTTCATTCTAAGTCTATTGCTTATTGAATCATCATTCAAACATTGATCGTGCTACCTAGTCCAGATTCTTGGGTGCACTTTTCAGCCAATGTTTAATTGTGTATGTTTTTCCTTGAGCATACACCATTATATCATTTGATCCGACAAATGTTATCTCCTTGTTCACATAACTGTGGAAATCCATCTTTTTGGATACCTCGTTGAATTATCGCTGAGTCCATCAGCCACCTCCTCATCCTCTCCTTGGCTTAATGATGAATCCCTTCGTGTATCCAGAGTCTGACCTTTGATTGAATACCATGTCAATGCTATCTCGAAGCATGTCTGTGGTACTCTGATCATCGATAAGAACATTTGAAGCGCCATGCTAAATTTCCTTTATCAATTATTCAAACACCATTGTTTGGGTAATGTCATGAACTTCCTCTGGCCTAACCTAATTGGTTTTCTATGTTATATCCTGTCATGGATATCATGCTCTGCTTGGCTTTGGAAAGGATATACCCCTGATATACGTGTTTAAGCACATTTTCCTTTCCATTGCCTATTTAACCTGGTAATCACCTTTCCTTTCCTTTGGTTTGTTTAAACCCTTTCTATGATCTATATGATATAAGCAGTAATAATTCTCTGCTTGTGCAAACACATCGGTGTACAAATCTGTCAGTAAGACCCTGTTACTAATGTTGATGACATTCCGGTAACCACCGATGGACGAGAACTTTGCCTATTGGTCCGCCTCATTCAACGAGCAGGAAAATGGTTCTCTTCGTCCCTCGCCCTTGGTACCGACGTTGCCGACATAATTGATAGGCTATCCTCTGACATGCCTTGTTATCATGACTGTGGAAAATATCATCGTCCTTCCTAATTTTGAACCACATGGTGGGCCCATAACCCATAGTTCCACAGGATCGAAACCTGACTCTCCGGTAACCCCGGTTTCCAAGGTTATTCCTCGCGCTTGACTCTGTAAGCATCCACAGGTCACCTTCCTAGAGATGACCTATTCTAGTATCAGACACAATATTTATTCGCGTTGCCCTGAAACCCTTTCACCTTCTGGCTAGGCATTGAACGATTGCCTTGCTGCTTGAAACTTCTTGTTGTACCTTCGAACTTTACTCTCGATGTGTTTTATTTGTTCAACTTGAGAGGTACTCGTATGATCATTCATGGGTAAATCCCAGATTATTACCCTTATAGCATTCTGTCATTGCCAATCTGCCCCGTTACCTATTCGTAAGAACGATGGAACCCACGAAGAAAGGATGAAGACTTCATAATGATGACCTGAAGCAGTGGAATGAAGACATCAATGTAATGGATTGACCTCTTCAAGAACAACAACCAAGACCGAGGAGATCCGTTAGAATTTCGTAACCACACTTTCCCCCCTTAAACACCTCTTAAATCTCGAGACGAGATTTCTTGTAGTGGAGGAGAATTGTGACGCCCGGATAATTAAGCTACAACAACCCTCTGCTAATGATGCCACGTCACTTCAATTACTGTTGCTAATCTCGCGGTAGTTCGAAACCGATTCAAATTGAAATTCAAAATCCATCAAACAATAAAGGTTTTCAAATGTCAAGACTAAAATGTTCAAACCATGGCAAATAATCATTCATTAATATTGGTGGTGAACCAAATTTTTTGCAAAATGTTTAAATGCCCTAAAGTAAATAAATAGTGGTCCAAAATAATAATAATAAATTAATTGCTTTTTAAATTATAAAAATACTAAAATAATTTAATTTGGGTCCAAGATAACAATTGTAGTGGCCTAATTATTGATACTAAGTTAGGTTCTAACTCTAAATTTATAAGCTAAGATAAAAATAAAAGCTAAAAACTATAACTGGAAATAAAATGAAAAAAGGGGAATCCCCCCCTGCTGGGCCACGGCCCAGTAGGCCATCTGGCCGCCAGGCCGGCCCAGCCACACCCCACACCCTCCCCCATATCCACCCCACTGGGGGGACAAACCTAACCACCCACCCCACTCCTCGCACCTACTCCCCCCACTGGATCTGGATCGGGGCGCGACGCCCCGACCCCACTGCCCGACGCCGCACCACTGCCGTCGCCGTCACCGCCTCGCCGGAGCGCTCCCTCACCGGTCTGCCGCCCCCTACGCACGTCGTCGCCGTCATCCTCCCCAAGCCACACTGCCACGAACCCTTCATCTCGCCGTGAGCCTAGCTCCCTCCCTCCCCACGCTCGCGCTCACCGCCGCGGGGTCGCGCTCACCGCGGCCCTGCCGCGCCCAGCCCGCGGTTTCCGTGGACCACACACGCCCGCGCCGCGCCGCCATCGCTCCGCCTCCCTACCCCGACCTCTTCCCCCTGCTCGCTCGCGCGCATCCGCGCCAGCTACTGCCGCGGCTCTGCTTTGCCTCACCAGCGCCGCTGACCGCCTGCGCTGCTGCCGCCTACGACCGTGCCCGGCTGCAGTCCCCGCGCGCGTGAGCCCTTGGCCTCTCCTCCTCTCGCACCTGCGCGCACCCCGCGGCCACCACCCGCAACCCCTCCCGTTGCTGCTGCTACTGTGGCTGCGCTGCCCCCCGCCCCTCACGACCACCGCCGCTCACCGCGCTTGCCTCGCCCACCGACCCCGTGCCTCCATTCCGCTCACTCACCGCCGTTGCTCTGGAGCTCGCTGGCCGTGCCCCGTCGCCTCTGCTGCCTGCTCGCCACTTGGTGCGCGCCTGGCCCTGCCTCGCCGGCGCTGCGGTGACCTTGCCGACCCACGCGCGCAACCCTCCTCCGGCGCCGTCCGTCGCCGGTGCCGCCCGCTGCTCCCCCTGGACCGTGCGCTCCGGCGCTCGCCGCATGCGCCTGCACCACCAGGGCGAAGCCCTGGTTTCCCAGCGCCCATACCCGCACGTCCCGGCGCCCACCCGCGCCCGTGTGCCCGGTAAGGCCCTGGGGCCTATGACAGATGGGCCCCACGCCCAGAACATTTTGTTAAAAAAAGGAATTTAAAATAATTTATATAATAAATAAATAAATAATAATAAAATTAATCAATCAATTAATTAATTAACTTAATTAATTCTGATGAAAATTAACTAATTAGGATTAATTAATCTAATGTCTAATTAGCCTAATTAACTACTGTTAATTAAACTAACAGAGTATGACATTGGGGCCCACCCCCTAATTAATACTAATTAGGTTAATTAAATTGTTAATTAAAATGTGTCACTGACCAGTGGGACCCACTGGTCAGGTTGACCAGTCAACCCCTGTTGACTACTGACGTCAGCATGACATCATGCTGATGTCATAAATAAATTTTCGAATTTAATTAAATAATTAATTAAATTCCAAAAGTTAATAAAATCTTTAGAAAATCATATCTTTTAATCCGTAACTCGGATTAAATTATTTTCAACATGAAAGTTGCTCAGAACAACGAGACGAATCCGGATATGTAGCCGTTTGTCCGCCACGCATCCGTAGCATAGCGAATACGCAACTTTCCCCCTCCGGTTCATCTGTCCGAAAACGCGAAACACCGGGAATACTTTCCCGGATGTTTTCCCCCTTCGCGGGTATCACCTCATACCGCGATAGGGCACCCCTAGCACCGATACTTGACATGTCATGCATCGCTATGCATCTGTTTGCTTAATTATTTATTGTTTCTTCCCCCTCTTCTCTCACTAGACACTGAGACCGACGCCGCTGCTACCCAGTACGACTACGGTGTTGATGACCCCTCTCTCTTGCCAGAGAACCAGGCAAGCCCCCCCTTGATCACCAGATATCGCCTATTCTTCTCTATACTGCTTGCATTAGAGTAGTGTAGCATGTTACTGCTTTCACTTAATCCTATACTTCTGCATAGCCTATCCTTGCTACTACTGTTGTTACCATTACATGCTATCCTACTGCTTAGTATAGGATGCTAGTGTTCCATCAGTGGCCCTACACTCTTGTCCGTCTGCCATGCTATACTACTGGGCCGTGATCACTTCGGGAGGTGATCATGGGCATATACTATATACTTTACATTGTTACCTTACCGGGATACTGTTTGGAGATGGGGGCTGAAGGGGCAGGTGGCTCCATCCAGGTAGTGGTGGGCCTGAGTTCCCGACGCCCCCCGACTGTTACTTTGTGGCGGAGCGATAGGGCAGGTTGAGACCACCTAGGAGAGAGGTGGGCCTGGCCCTGGTCGGCGTTCGCGGATACTTAACATGTTTAACGAGATCTTGGTATTTGATCTGAGTCTGGCCACTGGCCTATACGCACTAACCATCTACGCGGGGACAGTTATGGGCACTCAACATCGTGATATCAGCCGAAGCCTTCGTGACGTCAGTGACTGAGCGGCGCGCGCTGGGTTGGACCACGTAACACAACTTCCTTTGTAATGGAGGTTGCTAGGTCTGCTCACCGGCCGCGTACGCAACATGCAGGTGTGCAATGGGTGATGGGCCCAGACCCCTGCGCCATAGGATTTAGACCAGCGTGCTGACCTCTCTATTGTGCCTAGGTAGGGCTGCGACGTGTTGATCTTCCGTGGCCGGGCATGACCCAGGAAAGTGTGTCCGGCCAAATGGGATCGAGCATGTTGGGAAATGTGGTGCACCCCTGCAGGGAAGTTAATCTATTCGAATAGCCATGATCTTCGGTAACAGGACGACTTGGAGTTGTACCTTGACCTTATGACAACTACAACCGGATACTTAATAAAACACACCCTTCCAAGTGCCAGATACAACCGGTGATCGCTCTCTCACAGGGCGACGAGGGGAGGATCATCGGTTAGGATTATGCTACACGATGCTACTTGGTGAACTTACCATCTACTCTCTTCTCCTGCTGCAAGATGGAGGTTACCAGAAGCGTAGTCTTCAAAAGGACTAGCTATCCCCCTCTTATTCCGGCAGTCTGCAGTTCAGTCCACATATGATAGCCTTTTTCATTTGATACCAATGCATACATATGTAGTGTAGCTCCTTGCCTCTGAGTACTTTGGATGAGTACTCACGGTTGCTTTGCTCCCCCTTTTCCCCCTTTCTATACTCGATTGCTGCGACCAGACGTTGGAGTCCAGGAGCCAGACGCCACCGTCGTCGACGACTACTACTACTTGGGAGGTGCCTACTACTACGTGCAGCCCGCTGACGACGACCAGGAGTAGTTTAGGAGGATCCCAGGCAGGAGGCCTGCGCCTCTTTCGATCTGTATCCCAATTTGTGCTAGCCTTCTTAAGGAAAACTTGTTTAACTTATGTCTGTACTCAAATATTGTTGCTTCCGCTGACTCGTCTATGATCGAGCTCTTGTATTCGAGCCCTCGAGGCCCCTGGCTTGTAATATGATGCTTGTATGACTTATTTTATTTGTAGAGTTGTGTTGTGATATCTTCCCGTGAGTCCCTGATCTTGATCGTACACGTTTGCGCGTATGATTAGTGTACGATTGAATTGGGGGCGTCACAGGAGGATACCACCCTATCATACCACATCACAATCATTTTAATAGCATGTTGGCACGCAAGGTAAACCATTATAAGCTCCTAGCTAATCAAGCATGGCACAAGAAACTATGATCTCTAGTTGTCACTGCAAACATGTTTATTCATAATAGGCTGAATCAGGAACGATGAACTAATCATATTTACAAAAACTAGAGAGGTCGAGTTCATACCATCTTTTCTCATCTCAATAAGTTCATCATATAATCATCATTATTGCCTTTCACTTGCACGACCGAACGATGTGGATAATAATAATAGTGCATGTGCATTGGACTAAGCTGGAATCTGCAAGCATTCAATAAACAGGAGAAGACAAGGCAATATGGGCTCTTTTGTCAGATCAACAATAATGCATATAAGAGTCACTTCAACATTTTAATCATGGTCTTCTCCTATTGACCCCCAAAGAAAAGAAAAGAAATAAAACTATTTACACGGGAAAGCTCCCAACAAGTAAAGGAAGAACATGAAATCTTTTTGGGTTTTCTTTTTAATTACTACTACAAGCATGGAAAATAAACTAATTAAAAGCTACAACTATTTTTTTTGTTTTTCTTAAGGTTTATTAAACACACAAGAAGAAAGCATAAAAAGGAAATGAACTAGCATGGATGATACAATGAAAAAGTATGAGCACCGACATCTAGCAAGGAGTGTGTGAACATAAATGTAATGTCGGTGAGAAATACGTACTCCCCCAAGCTTAGGCTTATGGCCTAAGTTGGTCTATGGCCACGGTTGGCCTGGCGGATATCCATAGTAATAGTTGGGGTCGTACTGAAATGCAGCGGCTATCGCCTCCTGAGCTGCAGCATGGCGACGAGCGGCCTCCGCCCTCCTCTCGTACTCATCTGCCTCCTCTCTGGTAATAACATATCTTCCTTTTGCCTGATAATCAAAGAAGGCAGGAGCAGGGAGAGTAATACAGACAGCACGGCGCCTGTTAAAGATTAAGCGATACTGGAGAGGTGATTCATTCCTCTCGACAAACTGGTGGTGAACCATAGCCTCATAATCCAAATAAGCAGGAGGCAACTCAATATCATCTTCGCGTATGGCTATACCAAGAAAATTAGCTATGCGGGTTGCATAAATTCCATCAAAGAAATCTCCATTAAATCTATTAATATGCAACCTACGTGCAACAATGGCTCCCAAATTATAAGATTTATCTCCTAACACAGCACTCCTAAGAATACTGAGGTCGGGGACACACATGTGACATGCCTCATCTTTACCATTAATGCATCTACCTATGAAGAGAGCAAAATAATGTATAGCAGGAAAGTGAATGCTCCCTATAGTAGCTTGTGTTATATCTCTAGATTCCCCCACAGTTATACTAGCAAGAAAATCTCTAAATTCAGATTTGCGAGGTTCCCTGACACTACCCCATTGTGGAAGTTTGCAAGCAGTGGTAAAATCCTCTAAGTCCATAGTATATGAATGTTCATAAAGATCAAACAGGACAGTTGGAGAATTACGTGAAGATGAAAATTCAAACCTCCTCACAAAGGAACTAGTGAGATAATGATACTGGCTGCACTTTTCTTCCTCGAAGCTCACAAGATCAGCGTTACGCAAATACGCGTTAAATTCTTCCTTAATTCCCGCCCGATCCATAAAATTTTCCGAAGGCCATTCACAAGGATGCACTGGAGCGTTTCTTGGTGGCTCATCATCAGCATCACGCATTGCAAGCCTGGGCTCTTGTTTCCTTGAAGAGCCACCTTGGTACATTTTCTTAAACATATTTCTTCCTCTGAAAAATTTCTGAAATTTTTACTAACTTCAAAATAGAATTGAACAAAGCTCAATAATATTGATAGCAACTACTCCTACAAGTGCCTAGAGCCTATATCATGCATCAAAACTACTTTTGACCATATAAGTTTGACATGCAAGCTCAAGAACATGGTCACCTAGGCAGCATAAATTTGCAATGAATAAAGCACTAGAACAAAAACTAATTGGACCAATGGAGGAGTCACATACCAAGGAACAATCTCCCCAAGCAGTTTTGTGAGTAGTGCTTTGAGCAAGGAGATCGAAAATGGCAGGAAAATGAGCTTGGACTCGGGTATGAACTGGATATTCGTGTTTGTGGGAGGAAGAAGGAGTGTGTGGGTGCAAGGATAAGTGGAGGAGGGCCACCATGGGCCCACGAGGCAGGGGGCGCGCCCAGGGGGGTAGGGCGCGCCCCTGACCCTCATGGCCAGGTGCCAGCTCCTCTTGCTGTGTTCTCAGTGCCAAATATTCTCAAATATTTCAGAAAAAAACATATTTAAATTTCAGGGCATTTGGAGAACTTTTATTTTCGGGGTACTTTTATATTGCACGGATGATTCAGATAACAGACAAAAAATACTATTTTTATTTTATTTAATATAAATAACAGAAAGTAAAAGGAGGGTACAGAGAGTTGTGTTTTCTAGTTTCATCCATCTCATGATCATCAAAAGGAATCCACTAACAAGGTTGATCAAGTCTTGTTAACGAACTCATTCCGAATAACATGGAACCGGAGAAATTTCGAATAACACTATGTTACCTCAACGGGGATATGCACATCCCCAATAATAAGAATATCATATTTCTTCTTGACAGTAGGAAGAGGAAATTCAAAACCTCCAAATATAATGGATGGAATTTTTCCAATAGAGTTGATACTATGAACTTGAGGTTGTTTCCTCAGAAAGTGTACCGTATGCTCATTACCATTAACATGAAAAGTGACATTGCCTTTAGTGCAATCAATAACAACCCCTGTAGTATTCAAAAAGGGTCTTCCCAGAATAATAGACATACTATCGTCCTCGGGAATATCAAGAATAACAAAGTCCGTTAAAATAGTAACGTTTGCAACTACAACAGGCACATCCTCACAAATACCGACAGGTATAGCAGTTGATTTATCAGCCATTTGCAAAGATATTTCAGTAGGTGTCAACTTATTCAAATCAAGTCTACGATATAAAGAGAGAGGCATAACACTAACACCGGCTCCAAGATCACATAAAGCAGTTTTAACATAGTTTCTTTTAACGGAGCATGGTATAGTTGGTACACCGGGATCTCCAAGTGGTATTCCACCCTTAAAAGTATAATTAGCAAGCATGGTGGAAATTTCAGCTTCCGGTATCTTTATCTTATTTGTAACAATATCTTTCATGTACTTAGCATAAGGATTCATTTTAAGCATATCAGTTAATCGCATACGCAAAAAGATAGGTCTAATCATTTCAGCAAAGCGCTCAAAATCCTCATCATCCTTTTTCTTGGATGGTTTGGGAGGAAAAGGCATGGGTTTCTGAACCCAAGGCTCTCTCTCCTTACCGTGTTTCCTAGAAACAAAGTCTTTCTTATCATAACGTTGATTCTTTGATTGTGGGTTATCAAGATCAACAACAGGTTCAATTTCTATATCATTATCATTGCTAGGTTGGGCATCATCATGAACATTATCATTAACATTATCACTAGTTTCAGGTTCATTACCAAATTGTGTTTCAGCATCAGAAATAGAAATATCATTTGGATTCTCAGGTGGTTGAGCAATAGGTTCACTAGAAGCATGCAAAGTCCTATCATTTTTCTTTTTCTTCCTTTTAGAAGGACTAGGTGCATCTATATTATTTCTCTGAGAATCTTGCTCAATTCTCTTAGGATGGCCTTCAGGATACATAGGTTCCTGAGTCATTCTACCAGTTCTAGTAGCCACTCTAACAACATAATCATTATTCTTACTATTCAATTCATTGAGCAGATCATTTCGAGCTTTAAGTACTTGTTCTACTTGAGTGGTAACCATAGAATCATGTTTACTAATAAGTTTAAGTTTACCTTTAACATTAGCCATAAAATCACCCAAGTGTTCAAGCATATTTGAATTGTATTTCAGTTGTCTACCAAAATAAGCATTGAAGTCTTCTTGCTTAACCATAAATTTATCAAACTCATCTAAGCATGGGCTAGTAAACTTAGTAAATGGGATTTCAACTTTATCATATCTATAGAGAGAATTTACCTTTACTACCTGTGCTGGGTTATCAAGACCATGAGTTTCTTCAATAGGTAATGGATTAAGATCATATGTTTCTTCAACAGGCGGTAAATTAAGACCGTGTATTTCTTCAATAGGACGTAAATTCTTAACATCTTCAGCTTTAATACCTTTTTCTTTCATAGATTTCTTTGCCTCTTGCATATCTTCAGGACTGAGAAATAGAACACCCCTCTTCTTCGGAGTTGGTTTAGGAATAGGCTCAGAAGTGTCCAATTATTTTCATTTGTCAACATATTATTCAATGGAATTTCAGCTTCATCTGGCGTTCTTTCCCTAAAAACAGAACCAACACAACTATCCAGGTAATCTCTGGAGGCATCAGTTAGTCCATTATAAAAGATATCAAGTATTTCATTTTTCTTAAGAGGATGGTGAGGCAAAGCATTAAGTAACTTGAGAAGCCTCCCCCAAGCTTGTGGGAGACTCTCTTCTTCAATTTGCACAAAATTATATATATATCCCTTAAAGCAGCTTGTTTCTTATGAGCAGGGAAATATTTAGCAGAGAAGTAATAAATCATATCCCGGGGACTACGCACACAACCAGGATCAAGAGAATTAAACCATATCTTAGCATCACCCTTTAATGAGAACGGAAATATTTTAAGGATATAAAAGTAACGAGTTCTCTCATTATTAGTGAATAGGGTGGCTATATCATTTAATTTAGTAAGATGTGCCACAACAGTTTCAGATTCATAGCCATGAAAAGGATCAGATTCAACCAAAGTAATTATATCAGGATCAACAGAGAATTCATAATCCTTATCAGTAACACAGATAGGTGAAGTAGCAAAAGCAGGGTCAGGTTTCATTCTAGCATTAAGAGATTGCTGCTTCCATTTAGCTAATAACCTCTTGATCTCGTATCTATCTTTGCAAGCTAAAATAGGTAAAGAAGGTTCTTTATCAAAAACATAACCCTTAGGAATAACGGGCAAGTCTTCACCATCACTTTCATCAATATTATCAGATTCAATAGTTTCATTCTCTCTAACCCTAGCAAGTTGTTCATCAAGAAATTCACCAAGTGGCACAGTAGTATCAAGCATAGAAGTAGTTTCATCATAAGTATCATGCATAGCAGAAGTGGCATCATCAATAACATGCGACATATCAGAACGAATAGCAGAAGCAGGGGTCCTTACGGAAACTAAGGGATATTAAGGCCTCCTTTTAATAGAGTACCGGAACAAAGCATTAACACATAGTGAATACATGAACTCCTCAAACTACGGTCATCACCGATAAGTATCTCGATTATTGTCACTTCGGGGTTAACGAATCATAACAAATAATAGGTGACTATAGACTTGCAAGATAGGATCAAGAACTCTCATATATTGATGAAAACATAATGGGTTCGGATCTGAAATCATGGCACTCGGGCCCTAGTGACAAGCATTAAGCATAGCAAAGTCATAGCAACATCAATCTCAGAACATAATGGACACTAGGGATCAAACCCTAACAAAACTAACTCGATTACATGATAGATCTCATCCAACCCATCACCGTCCAGCAAGCCTACGATGGAATTACTCACGCACGGCGGTGAGCATCATGAAATTGGTGATGGAGGATGGTTGATGATGACGATGGCGACGGATTCCCCTCTCCGGAGCCCCGAACGGACTCTAGATCAGCCCTCCCGAGAGGTTTTAGGGCTTGGCGGCGGCTCCGTATCGTAAAACACGATGAATTCTTCTCTCTGATTTTTTTCTCCCCGAAAGCAAATATATAGAGTTGGAGTTGAGGTCGAAGGAGCTCCAGGGGGCCCACGAGGTAGGGGGCGCGCCCTAGGGGGGCAGGCGCGCCCCCCACCCTCGTGGATAGGTGGTGGGCCCCCCTGGTCTTCATCTTTTGCAATGATTTTTTTAATTATTTCCGAATAGATGTTCCGTGAAGTTTCAGGTCATTCCGAGAACTTTTGTTTTTGGACATAAATAACACCATAGCAATTCAGCTGAAAACAGCGTCAGTCCGGGTTAGTTCCATTCAAATCATGCAAGTTAGAGTCCAAAACAAGGGTAAAAGTGTTTGGAAAAGTAGATACGACGGAGATGTATCAATGCCCATGGCACGCTGCTACCTCTTGAGCACTTGTGTTGGTTTTCCCTTGAAGAGGAAAGGGTGATGCAGCAAAGTAGCGTAAGTATTTCCCTCAGTTTTTGAGAACCAAGGTATCAATCCAGTAGGAGGCCATGCACGAGTCCCTCACACCTACACAAACAAATAAATCCTCGCAACCAACACGATAAGGGGTTGTCAATCCCTACATGGTCACTTACGAGAGTGAGATCTGATAGATATGATAAGGTAATATTTTTGGTATTTTTATGATAAAGATGCAAAGTAAAATAAAAGGAAAAGGAAATAACTAAGTGTTGGAAGATTTATATGATGGAAGATAGACCCGGGGGCCATAGGTTTCACTAGTGGCTTTTCTCAAGAGCATAAGTATTCACGGTGGGTAAATTTTTTACTAATGAGCAATTGACAGAATTGAGCATAGTTATGAGAATATCTATGTATGATCATGTATATAGGCATCACGTCCGAGACAAGTAGACCGACTCCTGCCTGCATCTACTACTATTACTCCACACATCGACCGCTATCCAGCATGCATCTACAGTATTAAATTCAAGAGAACAGAGTAACGCTTTAAGCAAGATGACATGATGTAGAGGGACAAACTCATGCAATATGAAATAAACCCCATCTTGTTATCCTCAATGGCAACAATAAAATACGTGCCTTGCTGCCCCTACTGTCACTGGGAAAGGACACCGCAAGATTGAACCCAAAGCTAAGCACTTCTACCATTGTAAGAAAGATCAATCTAGTAGGCCAAACCAAACTGATAATTCGAAGAGACTTGCAAAGATAACCAATCATACATAAAAGAATTCAGAGAAGATTCAAATATTGTTCATAGATAAACTTGATCATAAATCCACAATTCATCGGTCTCAACAAACACACCGCAAAAGAAGATTACATCGAATAGATCTCCACAAGAGAGGGGGAGAACTTTGTATTGAGATCCAAAAAGAAAGAAGAAGCCATCTAGCTAATAACTATGGACCCGTAGGTCTGAGGTAAACTACTCACACTTCATCAGAGAGGCTATGGTGTTGATGTAGAAGCCCTCTGTGATCGATGCCCCCTTCGGTGGAGCCTCGGAAAAGGCCCCAAGATGGGATCTCGTGGATACAGAAAGTTACGGCGGTGGAATTAGGGTTTTGGCTCCGTATCTGGTAGTTTGGGGGTACGTAGGTATATATAGGAGGAAGGAGTACGTCGGTGGAGCAACAGGGGGCCCACGAGGGTGGAGGGCGCGCCTGGGAGGGGGGGGGGGTAGGCGCGCCCCTTACCTCGTGGCCTCCTAGTTGATGTCTTGACGTAGGGTCCAAGTCCTCTGGATCATGTTCGTTCCGAAAATCACGTTCCCGAAGGTTTCATTCCGTTTGGACTCCGTTTGATATTCTTTTTCTGCGAAACCCTAAAATAGGCAAAAAACAACAATTCTGGGCTAGGCCTCCGGTTAATAGGTTAGTCCCAAAAATAATACAAAAGTATATAATAAAGCCCAATAATGTCCAAAACAGAATATATATAGCATGGAACAATCAAAAATTATAGATACGTTGGAGACGTATCAAGCATCTCCAAGCTTAATTCCTGCTCGTCCTTGAGTAGGTAAATGATAAAAACAGAATTCTTGATGTGGAATGCTAATTGGCATAATTTCAATGTATTTCTTCTGAATTGTGGTATGAATATTCAAATCCGAAAGATTCAAGACAAAAGTTCAATATTGATATAGAAATAATAGTACTTCAAGCATACTAACTAAGCAAGTATGTCTCTTCAAAATAACATGGCCAAAGAAAGTTATCCCTACAAAATCATATAGTCTGGCTATGCTCTATCTTCACCACAGAAAGTATTTAAATCATGCACAACCCCGATGACAAGCCAAGCAATTGTTTCATACTTTTGGTGTTCTCAAACTTTTTCATCTTCACGCAATACACGAGCGTGAGCCATGGACATAGCACTTTTGGTGGAATAGAATGGTGGTTGTGGAGGAGACAAAAAGGGAAGATAGTCTCACATCAACTAGGCGTATCAACGGGCTATGGAGATGCCCATCAATAGATATCAATGTGAGTGAATAGGGATTGCCATGCAATGGATGCACTAGAGCTATAAGTATATGAAAGCTCAACAAAAGGAACTAAGTGGGTGTGCATCCAACTCGCTTGCTCACGAAGACCTAGGGAATTTTGAGGAAGCCCATAATTGGAATATACAAGCCAAGTTCTATAATGAAAAATTCCCACTAGTATATGAAAGTGATAACATAAGAGACTCTCTATTACGAAGATCATGGTGCTACTTTGAAGCACAAGTGTGGTAAAAGGATAGTAGCATTGTCCCTTCTCTCTTTTTCTCTCATTTTTTTATTTGGGCCTTTTTTATGGCCTCTTTTTTTCGTCCGGAGTCTCATCCCGACTTGTGGGGGAATCATAGTCTCGATCATCCTTTCCTCACTGGGACAATGCTCTAAAAATGATGATCATCACACTTTTATTTACTTACAACTCGATACTTAGAACAAAATATGACTCTATGTGAATGCCTCCGGTGGTGTAACAGGATATGCAATGAATCAAGAGTGACATGTATGAAAGAATTATGAACGGTGGCTTTGCCACAAATGCAATGTCAACTACATGATCATGCAAAGCAATATGACAATGATGGAGCGTGTCATAGTAAACGGAATGGTGGAAAGTTGCATGGCAATATATCTCGGAATGGCTATGGAAATGCCATGATAGGCAGGTATGGTGGCTGTTTTGAGGAAGGTATATGGTGGGTGTATGATACCGGCGAAAGGTGCACGGTATTAGAGAGGCTAGCAATGGTGGAAGGAAGAAAAGTGCGTATGATCCATGGACTCAACCTTAGTCATAAAGAACTCATATACTTATTGCAAAAATCTACAAGTTACCAAAGCAAAGTATTACACGCATGCTCCTAGGGGGATAGATTGGTAGGAAAATACCATCGCTCATCCCTGACCGCCACTCATAAGGAAGACAATCAACAAATAAATCATGCTCTGACTTCATCACATAACGGTTCACCATACGTGCATGCTACAGGAATCACAAACTTTAACACAAGTATTTATTCAAATTCACAACTACTCAACTAGCATGACTCTAATATTACCATCTCCATATCTCAAAACAATTATCAAGTATCAAACTTCTCATAGTATTTGTATCTGTCAAAACCGGTGGATCTCGGGTAGGGGGTCCCGAACTGTGCGTCTAAGGCGGATGGTAACAGGAGGCAGGGGACACGATGTTTACCCAGGTTTGGGCCCTCTTGATGGAGGTAATACCCTACGTCCCGCTTGATTGTTCTTGATGATAGGAGTATTACAAGAGTTGATCTACCATGAGATCGTAGAGGCTAAACCCTAGAAACTAGCCTATGGTATGATTGTATGTTTCTCTCTATCGACTAGCCTGGCCTAGGTTTATATAATGCACCAGAGGCCTAGGATAACAAGAGTCCTAGCCGAATACGCTGCTACGTCTTGAGCTTGCGTTGGTTTTCCCTAAAGAGGAAGGGATGATGCAGCAGAGTAGCGTAAGTATTTCCCTCAGTTTTTGAGAACCAAGGTATCAATCCAGTAGGAGGCCACACTCAAGTCCCTCGTACCTGCACAAAACGATAGCTACTCGCAACCAACGCGATTAGGGGTTGTCAATCCCTTCACGGTCACTTATGAGTGTGAGATCTGATAGATATAATATTTTTGGTATTTTTGGTATAAAGATGCAAAGTAAAAAGTAAAGGCAAAGTAAAAAGCAAAGCAAGATTAAAGTGATGGAGATTGATATGATGAGAATAGACCCGGGGGGCATAGCTTTCACTAGTGGCTTCTCTCAAGAGCATAAGTATTCTACGGTGGGTGAACAAATTACTGTTGAGCAATTGAAAGAATTGAGCATAATTATGAGAATATCTAGGCATGATCATGTATATAGGCATCACATCCGTGACAAGTAGACCGAAACGATTCTGCATCTACTACTATTACTCCACTCATCGACCGCTATCCAGCATGCATCTAGAGTATTAAGTTAAAAACAAAGTAACGCCTTAAGCAAGATGACATGATGTAGAGAGATAAATTCATGCAATATGAAATAAACCCCATCTTGTTATCCTCGATGGCAACGATACATACGTGCCTTGCTGCCCCTTCTGTCACTGGGAAAGGACACCGCAAGATCGAGCCCAAAGCTAAGCACTTCTACCATGGAAAGAACTACCAATCTAGTTGGCCAAACCAAATGAATAATTCGAAGAGACTTGCAAAGATAACCAATCATACATAAAAGAATTCAGAGAAGATTCAAATATTATTCATAGATAGACTTGATCATAAACCCATAATTCATCGGTCTCAACAAACACACCGCAAAAAGAAGATTACATCGAATAGATCTCCACAAGAGAGGGGGAGAACTTTGTATTGAGATTCAAAGAGAGAGAAGAAGCCATCTAGCTACTAACTATGGACCCGAAGGTCTGAGGTAAACTACTCACACTTCATCGGAGAGGCTATGATGATGTAGAAGCCCTCCGTGATGACAGCCCTCTTCCGGCGGAGCTCCGAAACAGGCCCCAAGATGGGATCTCATGGATACAGAAAGTTGCGGCGGTGGAATTAGGTTTTTGGCTCCTGTTCTGATTGTTTGGGGGTACGTAGGTATATGTAGGAGGAAGGAGTACGTCGGTGGAGCACCGAGGGGCCCACGAGGCAGGGGGCGCGCCCTAGGGGGGGGCGCCCCCCACCCTCGGTGAGAAAATCATGTTCCCGAAGATTTTATTCTGTTTGGACGCCATTTGATATTCTGTTTCTCCGAAACACTGAAATAGGCAAAAACAGCAATTCTGGGCTGGGCCTCCGGTTAATAGGTTAGTCCCAAAAATACTATAAAAGTGGAAAATAAAGCCCAATATAGTCCAAAACAGTAGATAATATAGCATGGAGCAATCAAAAATTATAGATACGTTGGAGACGTATCATACGCCGGTGGGGAGAAGTCCTTGTCTTGATCGCCAAGTCTTGTGGAATCTTCCTTGTATGCGGCAGCTGTCCGAACTGGCCCATGAGTATACAGCCATGGGGGTCCTCGGCCCAGTCTAACAGATCGGGAGATGACGTGGTGAGTACCCCCTAGTCCAGGACACCGTCAGTAGCCCCCTGAACCGGTCTTCAAGTTAGGGACGCTCCTTGATTCTTCCGAACTGTTCTTCATCTTCGGTCGTCGGTCTTGAAAACTGGTTTAACAAATCTTCCTATCTTCTATCTTGAGGACCGCCGAGCTAAATCTGAAGATCTCACACATCGGGTATTCGAGGAGCCCTTTAAGTCTTCGGCCTTTATCAATGCCTTGTTATTTTTATGCCACACCTCGGGTTTGAAGTTGTTTCCGGGCGGCAGCGTCCTCTTGCGTCCGAGCTCCAACGCCGGACTACATTCGAGGTATCTTTTGCAGCCGAGCACCAACGCTGGACCGCTTTTCAAGCTCCAACGCCGGAATGTATCCGAGCTCCAACGCCGGACTATGTCCAAACTCCAACGCCGGACTGTATCCGGGCTCCAACACCGGACTATATCCGAGGTGTCATATCACCTTGGTTCAAAAAAGTTGAAGGAGTTTAGCCGAGCTTAATGCTGGAAATGCCCTCTATGGAGCCAGCCACTAGCGCCCGAGCTTTATGCCGGACTGCTTCTGAGGTGGTGCACCACCCCTACTGTGGGCCAATTTTTTGTCAATATTTTTGATTGGTGCAATTTATTCTCTGCCGAGATATATAGCCAGTAGCCCTCAAGGTGTGTATCGGTTTAAAACCTGAGATGCACTTGAAGGATGATGTAATACCGCTGATCCTAGTAGCCGCTGAGACTCATGTTGATTTGCAAAATCGGCCTGAGGATCAAGTCCTAGCTCGGCAGAATATTCCGGGACACAAAAAGCGGCGTGCTGAGTCCTCGAGACTCTGGTTGGGTGCGGCCGACCAACCTGAGGATCAAAATCTCCTTGGAAACTGTATTGCACTTAAAATTTTCTGCATTGGACAGGCAATGCAGTAGCCCCCGAGACACTGGTCGGGTAGCAACACCAGATCAGGGGATCGATGTACCCCTTTAATATTTGTAAATAATAAGCACGAAGCCCAGTAGCCCCCTAGCCTTAATGTGGGCACGTGTGGCCAAATTAAGGATCGATATCCAAAGTAAAATCACAAATTATGTGTAATGACTCTATGTATCCAAGTACTTTATGTCATTAATGCTCGGATCCGCATTGTACAAAACTTTGTTGACCGACCATCGGCTTCCACCTCCTCGGCCAGTAGCCGAGGAGTGTTTGTCCTACTTTATAAAGCCTTTATGAAGGCAAAGATTTACGACAAAGAAGGCGATCTGGCCATACAGTTTTATAAACAAAGGTACGCAGAGAGATATGTTATATTACTGTTTAACATAAGAAATGTCTTCCAAAGAAGATAGTCCCGCTATCGGTTCCTTTCTTTGGGTTGTCATGCTAAGCATGATCATGAAACCTCAGCTCTAATGTAAGAGCAAAATATTGAGGATTTAGTTTGGGAGGCTAGTTACTAGCCCCCGGTAGTGTTCGGCGACAATCGAGGTCAAGCCGTAAACACTTCAGCCAATGTTATGAATGGCCCATCATTTAACACAGTCATCGGATCGCTGACCAGTTTACGCTTATTGTGACAGCCAGTTTTTGGCTTTCTCCACTGAGGTGCTTAACCATGTGAGCTGGAAGCACAATCGCAGTGGTTCTCCCTTTGCACACCTAGCCGAACAAAGCGGAACGTAGGAGGAAAGTGCAGGAGCCGGGCAACCCAACTATTGACCGAAGACACAATTCGAAACCGATGCATATATAGCAATATCCGAGAATGTTTTTGCTGAATCTCTAAAGGTGTCCGGCGTTGCACTGCGAGACTTGTGCTGAAAACACACAAATAGTTTAAAAGTGCCAAAAGCTTGGAAAACCAAAAAACGCCAGTAAAAACATGACGTCCGAACAATATCAAGTGTTTGGTGCCAATCCAAAAATTGGAAGAGAAAAAATTATGCTTCTGTCGTGTTTTGACAACGACCAAGAAGAAAACACATTTACAGCTCATATATAAATTTTAAGAGCCCCCAAGTGACTTGGGTAAAATAATTTTATGTATAATGATTGTATGTACCAAAGTACTTATATTATATATGTGTTCACCCGAACTTTAAACGCGTCTTAACCGACCGTCGGCTTCTCCCTCTTCGGCCAAGGGCCGAAAAGTGTCATGTACTCCACCTGTCGAGAGTATCGACGGTGTTTCTGATGACCAGGCAATCAGGCCATAAGGCTGTAACAGACAAAGTGCGCTCAGGGAACTTATGATATATTACTGACGAAGTGTAAGAAGCATCTTCGAACAAAATAGTACCCCCACCGATACCTTTCTTTAGTGCTCATTATTACTGTGAGACTTGTGCAATATATTTTTTGTACTCATGAGTTCCGTTGTGTGCCGACCATGATTGAAAACAATAAGAGAGCTAGCTTTTGGCTTCACCCAGTCTGAGGTCAGAGCTCGGATGACCCGGTCGTGACAATCGCAGATGTGCTCCCTTTACTCCCTAGCCGAACAATCGAGAACGTAGGGGTAAGCACAGGAGCCAGGCAATCCAGCTTGCAAATCGCTTAGGTCAATATGGTGCATATTGTGGCATAATATACGAACAAGGAATGAAGCCGTACAAATATAATCATATGCAAGAGGAAAAGCTCCATCAAGGGAGCCCCCAAATAAACGGGGTATTTGAATATGCGCATCACAGACAAAGTTTTGACAAGGAACTTTGTCACAAACAACTTTGTGCTGAAAAGTATAATGCTTGGTCGAACCAAACAAAATTTAAAACTAAAAGTTTTTTAGCATGAAAGCAACTTAGCTGGTTAATGTGCTCGGTGTTGATGACGCGATTCGGGCTTGTGGCGGGACGAAGACGCCCATTAATCTGTGACAAATCCGACAAGGTTGGTAGTCCTCGGCATGGCCAAGGTCCCAGACCCCAGGCCCGAGGTGTCCGAGCAAGGAGTTCGGCACTCCGGAGTAGTGACCACCTAACGCGGTCAAAATCAATTACCTGCACACATAAAACAGTGCGGCCTAAGAAATTATATATATATATATATATATATATATATATATATAATCGTTGCATAATTTCTTTACGGAAAAATAATTTATTTAAATAAATGTGGCCTGGCGCCGAAGCCAATGTCGATGCAGGGCATCAGCGTGACGCAATGAAGGCGTGACAAATCCTGAATTTGCAGGGCGGTCCGGGCTCCGGATGCGGCGTTCGCCGAACTATGTACAGAAACTGACCGAACCACCACGTGACCGTTTTTAATGTGGCCGCCATTTGATAGACCTGTGTACAGATGATGGAACAAACCAGAGTAATAATTTCTTAAGAAAAATAAACCCAACAAGCAAAAATTGTTAGGATTAATAGCACCTAATTTATTTGTTGTAGCATTCCGAAGAAAAGCGACTCCCAAAATCGGGAATCGATCCGCACACCCATTGCCCGATGGGCGATAAAGCGATGGCATGGTGACGCTGGCAAAGATTGGCTTGCCGAGGCGAAGCTCTCAGTCCAGCTAACGTGACGAAGCTGGTCGGCTGGTGACGCCGAAGTCACCGGAGTATGTTGATGAAGAAATAGTCAAGTCCCTAGTCTAGCCGAGGTGACAGAGTAGGCCGGTGAGGAGTTGTTGTAGCTGCCATGTCAGCCGAGGTGTTGAAATAGTTCGGCGTGATGGACATTGGCTCGAAGAAGCAACAGTGCGGCCATGCCGACCCATGTCGTAACTTGTGACGCGGCCAATGCTGGTCTGATGAAGTGACCATGTGGCGATGCCGGTGTGCCTGCTCCGTGTAATCCGCAGGGCGGCGATGTTGGTGATCATTTATCCTTGTTGATTCCGAACTCTTGTTCGCTCGCCGAGATGATGATCTGAAGAAATTGAGCTCGGCTCAAAAGGCGACGACGTGTCTAGCGCAGGTCGGTAGCCGTGGAGCAGTATTGCCGGACTGGTTTGACACCTGCATGATACTGAATATTACCTCAGAGGAGGCTTAAAATTTTATGGGCACGTGTTTAAAAACAACACACAATACCCTAGGAGAAAATTCCTTTAAAAAGGTTGTCCCATATCACGTTCATAAAGAAACATGAATTCGGGTCGGATCCGTATTCACGCAGAAAACAGACCCGAAAAGTGATGCACTAATCGGAAGGTTTCTGGAATTTGGACTGTCGGATCAAGCTGAAATTTTGAGGGGTGTTAGATATAGGAATTCCGCAACATATGAACGGTTGGATCTTCCAAAGGACGTCCGAGCTAAGTGCTGGAGACCACAGCCTAAACTCGTCCAGATTCTCGTCCAGATTTGACAGGGCTCCGGTATTATCGTACATTGCTGGAGATTCCTCCATCGGAACTCGACAAAATTTTGCATGGTTGTTATAGACCACACAATTCCACCAAAGGGATCGTCAAAGCAACACTCTAAGAGGTGGTGGTAGCGGATACAAGTTCGCTGTTCGGAAAAACAGCACGGTCGCCCGAGGGCAATGTTGACGTTGAGCCCGCAGGCTCCATGGACGATTCCTCCATGATCTTGATAGAGATCAGAGTTGGTGTTGATGAAGGACCTCATCCGAACATGATGATTGGAGATGGAGCACGGTCCTCGGTCGAGCCAAGGTGACCAGTCGAGCCGGCGACGAAGATGCCGACATCGCAGTTGACCTGCAGACGAGCCATCGATCCTTTTGCCGATCACACAGCGGAACTCTCAATGAAAGCACCAATGTCGGTGTCAAAACCGGCGGATCTCGGGTAGGGGGTCCCGAACTGTGAGTCTAAGGCGGATGGTAACAGGAGGTAGGGGACACGATGTTTACCCAGGTTCGGGCTCTCTTGATGGAGGTAATACCCTACGCCCTGCTTGATTGTTCTTGATGATATGAGTATTACAAGAGTTGATCTACCACGAGATCATAGAGGCTAAACCCTAGAAGCTAGCCTATGGTATGATTGTATGTTTCTCTCTATCGACTAGCCTGGCCTAGGTTTATATAATGCACCAGAGGCCTAGGATAACAAGAGTCCTAGCCGAATACACTGGTGGGGAGAAGTCCTTGTCTTGATCGCCAAGTCTTGTGGAATCTTCCTTGTATGCGGCAGCTGTCCGAACTGGCCCATGATTATACGGCCATGGGGGTCCTCGGCCCAGTCTAACAGATCAGGAGATGACGTGGTGAGTACCCCCTAGTCCAGGACACCGTCAGTATTCAACACACTCATAAGAAAATTTTATTATTAATCTTGAATGCCTAACATAACTAAAGCAAATTATCATGCTGTTTCTATAAAACAAATCCACCGACGTGCTCTAAAAGATATAAGTGAAGCACTAGAGAAAAAACTATATAACTCAAAAGATATAAGTGAAGCACATAGAGTATTCTAACAATTTCCGAATCATGTGTGTCTCTATCAAAAGGTGTGTACATCAAGGATGAATGTGGAAAACTAACAAATAAAGACTCAAATAATACAAGATGCTCCAAGCAAAACACATATCATGTGGTAAATAAAAATATAGCTCCAAGTAAAGTTACCGATGGAAGTAGACGAAAGAGGGGATGCCCTCCGGGGCATCCCCAAGCTTTGGATTTTAGGTGTCCTTAGATTATCTTGGGGTGCCATGTGCATCCCCAAGCTTAGGCTCTTGCCACTCCTTGTTCCATAATCCATCAAATCTTTTACCCAAAACTTGAAAACTTCACAACACAAAACTTAAAGTATAAAATCTCGTGAGCTCCGTTAGCGAAAGAAAACAAAACACCACTTCAAGGTACTGTAATGAAATCATTATTTATTTATATTGGTTTTAAACCTACTGTATTACAACTTCTCTATGGTTTATAAACTATTTTACTAGCCATAGATTCACCAAAATAAGCAAACAACACACGAAAAACAGAATCTGTTAAAAACAGAACAGTCTGTAGTAATCTGTAGCTAACGCAAGATCTGCAATCCCAGAAATTCTAAAATAAGTTTCTGGACGTGAGAGAATTTATCTATTAATCATCTTCAAAAATAATTAACTAAATAGCACTTTACAAATAAAAATGGCAGCAGTTCTTGTGAGCGCTAAAGTTTCTGTTTTTTACAACAAGATTAAAAAGACTTCCTCAAGTCTTCCCAACGGTTCTACTTGGCACAAACACTAATTAAACACAAAATACACAACCAAAACAGAGGCTAGATAAATTATTTATTACTAAACAGGAGCAAAAAGCAAGGAATAAAAATAAAATTGGGTTGCCTCCCAACAAGCGCTATCGTTTAATGCCCCTAGCTAGGCATAAAAAGCAAGGATAGATCTAGGTATTGCCATCTTTGGTAGGCAATCCATAAGTGGCTCTCATAATAGATTCATAAGGTAATTTAATTTTCTTTCTAGGAAAGTGTTCCATGCCTTTCCTTAACGGAAATTGGAATCTAATATTTCCTTCCTTCATATCAATAATTGCACCGATCGTTCTAAGGAAAGGTCTACCAATAATAATAGGACATGAAGGATTGCAATCAATATCAAGAACAATAAAATCCACGGGCAAATAGTTCGTATTTACAACAATAAGAACATCATTAATTCTTTCCATAGGTTTCTTAATAGTGGAATCCGCAAGGTGCAAGTTTAAAGAGCAATCATCAAAATCACGGAAACCTGGCAAATCACACAAAGTCTTTGGAATCGTGGAAACACTAGCACCCAAATCACACAAAGCATAGCATTCATGATCTTTAATTTTAATTTTAATAGTAGGTTCCCACTCATCATAAAGTTTTCTAGGGATAGAAACTTCCAACTCAAGTTTTTCTTCATAAGATTGCATCAAAGCATCAACGATATGTTTAGTAAAAGCTTTATTTTGGCTATAAGCATGAGGAGAATTTAGCATGGATTGCAACAAGGAAATACAATCTATCAAAGAGCAATTATCATAATTAAATTCCTTGAGATCCAAAATAGTGGGTTCATTGATATTTAAAATTTTGACTTCTTCAATCCCACTTTTAACAATTTTAGCATCAAGATCTAAAGACTCTGAATTCTTGGAATGCCGTCTAGGTAAAGGTAGATCATATTCAGTCCCATCATTATCAAGATTCCTATTGCAAAACAAAGATTTAATAGGGGACACATCAATAACTTTTAGATCTTCATCTTTATTATCATGGAAACTAGAAGAACACGCTTTTATAAAGCAATCTTTATTAGCACGCATCCTAGCGGTTCTTTATTTGCACTCATCAATGGAAATTCTCATGGATTTGAGAGACTCATTAATATCATGCTTAGGTGGAATAGATCTAAGTTTCAAAGAATCAACATCAAGAGAAATTCTATCAACGTTCGTAACCAACTAATCAATCTTAAGCAATTTTTCTTCAATCAAAGCATTGAAATTCTTTTGCAAAGTAATAAATTATTTAATATTAGATTAAAAATCAGAGGGCATCTTATTATAATTTCCATAAGAATTGTTGTAGGAATTACCATGATTATTAGAGGAATTACTAGGATACGACCTAGGGTTAAAGTTTCCTTTATACTCGTTGTTACCAAAATTACTCCTACCAACAAAACTCACATCCATAGATTCATTATTATTCTCAATCAAAGTATACAAAGGCATATCATTAGGATCAGAAGAAACACTTTTATTAGCAAATACTTTCATAAGTTCATCCATCTTTCCACTCAAAACATTAATTTCTTCTATCGCATGCACTTCCTTATTAGTAGATCTTTCGGTGTGCCATTGAGAATAATTAACCATAATATTATCTAGGAGTTTAGTAGCTTCTCCTAAAGTGATTTCCATAAAAGTGCATCCCGCGGCCGAATCTGAAAGATTTCTAGAAGCAATATTCAATCCGGCATATTTTTTTTGTATAATCATCCACAAATTCAAACCATGTGTAGGGCAATTACCTATCATTAATTTCATCCTCTCCCAAGCTTGTGCAACTTGTTCATGATCACGTTGCTTAAAATTCATAATATCGTTTCTAAGATAGATGATCTTAGCGGGAGGAAAATACTTAGAGATAAAAGCATCTTTGCACTTATTCCACGAATCAATACTATTTTTAGGCAAAGAAGAAAACCAAGCTTTAGCACGATCTCTAAGCGAAAAAGGAAATAGCTTCAATTTAACAATATCACTGTTCACATCTTTCTTCTTTTGCATATCACACAAATCAACGAAGCTATTTAGATGGGTAGCGACATCTGTCGTGGTTCTAAGTATGACAGTAGAATGGGGGTAGGAATGTAGAGGCAAGATCCTAGCTATGGAGGAGTTGTACATGCGAGTTTTGCGAGTTCAGGCCCTACTCGAAGGAAGTAATAGCCCTACGTCTCGGAGCCCGGAGGTGGTCGACTGGATTATGCGCGTATGTGTTACATGGGGTGTGAACCCTTGTCCCGGAGGAGGGGGGTGGCTTATATAGAGTGCGCCAGGACCCCACTCCCTTCTGTTACACATGGTTCATTGTTCATAAAGAAGGAGCGTTACTGGTAACGTCCGAAGTAAAGTGCTATAAATGACTATTAAAGCTATGACTTAATCCCGACCGTTGCAGAGTGAGTGGCTCTCCATCTTCTGGTAGTCGAGTGGTTGTTCGCATGGTCGAGTGTCTTCAAGACTGTCGAGTGGAACATGGCTTTATGGTCGAGTGGACGATGATATTTCTTCGACTGCTTCTGGTTCTTTTAGAGACGTCCTTGGGGAGGGTATCTTGGACAGATCCATGACCCTACCCTAGGTACATAGCTTCGTCATTAGCCCCCGAATGGATCAGGGTTTGGATGAGGAAGGAGTTGAGAACACTTCCGATTCATTCTTCGTGCTATGAGTATATCTTGCTCTGGATCAATGAACTGAGGGGATAACATCAACTTCTTTTTCAGTCACCTTGGTCCATTCTTTGTTTTTGTCGAATGAACTTTCACGGTAGAGTTCCGAATGATGATGTGGAGGATGTTTTCAGTCTGACAAGTTGCTCTGCTCTCCGCGGATTTCGCGGGATTCGAATTTCGGGAAGCGCGCCAAACGAGCGAGGCCGTGGTAATCGAGATGGATTAGGCAGGCCGCCTCGATCCCCGCGCCACCTTTTTCGCCACGTATCGCGTGCGCGACTGTTGCGGGATTTTTTTAGATCGTCTGGGCCTACCAGTCAGTCACTCGGGGAATGGCCTTATAAAAGGCACCGGACCGGGCTTATGAACAGCGCGCTCCCATTCTCTTTCTTCTTCCTCGGGCTTCTCCACCGCGCTCGCTTCTGCTCTCGGTGCCGAAACCTCGCTTAGACTCGATCCGCCGCCATGGGAAAAGAGAAGACGGTGGTGCTGGAGCGCGCGAAGAAGGCGACTACGAAGGCGAAGGGCAAGAGGACCAGCCGGGGCGGATCTTCGTCAAGATCCGGCCTGCCGCCGGGCTGGATCTGGGGTGACTGGATCCGTTCGATGATCAGCCAGGACGACCTCGACGATCTGGTGGAGGGGGGACTGATCCCCCACAAATCGGCATGGCTCCCGGGGAATGAGACCGAGCCGCAGCCGCGGGAGGGTGAGTGTGTTCTCCTCGCCACTCACGTCAACCGCGGGTTTTCTCTGCCTCCCCATCCTTTCTTCCGTGGCTTTTTGAACTTCTTCGGGGCTCAACTCCACCACTTCACTCCAAACACCATAGTTTATCTGGCTGCTTTTGTGTCAATGTGTGAAAATTTCTTGGCTTCTCAACCGCACTGGGGTCTCTTCAAACACATCTTCACCTGTCGCTCCCAGTCGGTCAAGAAGGCCAACCCGAGTGACGAGAGGATGCACATGATCCAGATGTGCGGGGGCCTTGGGATCCAAATGAGGAACAAGAGCACCTTCCCAGCGATGATCCTTCCCGACTCGGTCCGGGGCTGTCAGTCAACTTGGTTTTACTGTAAGGACCAGCCGACCCCGGGTCAGTCGACTGGACTTCCTCCCTTTTCCCTGGCTCGAGTGGAGAAGCCTTCCTCCTTGAGGGTGGTCCCAGAAGAGAAGGCGCAGGTCAAGGTGTTGGTCGAGCGGGTCGTCCAACTTGTCCGAGACGGGGTGACTGGGATGGACCTGCTAGAGGTCTTTCTCAGTCCACGCATCCAACCGCTTCAGGACCGTGACCATCCGATGTGTATGTACTCGGGACTCGAGGACTCCACTCAGATCCACCCAGAGGACGTCAGTGAAGACACCTTGGAGAAGTGGCTGAGGGGAATCACTAGCAACAAAGACAATCCCTGGGGGTCTAGGAGGGTGATTCCATTCGACCACTCGCGCCAGCCGGAACAGGTACGATTCTGCTTCACCAAGTATCTTCTCGATTCACTGTGTGACACCTTGTTGATGGTCGACTGTATTCTTTTGCTCATTGTCCTTTCAGGCTCTCATTGATATGTACTCGATGCCCAATGGGGTGCAGGGGCAAGACGTCGAGGAAGGAGCGAGCGGGGGCGAGAGCGGTGAGTGGCACTCAGATGCGGAGGAGGACGAGGAGAGTGACGACTCGAGCGATGATGAAGAGGTCGACTCGCCTCCTCGTAGAGAGAGGAGATGCAAGCACGCTCACGACCCAGCAAGCACCCCGGACCTGGCGACCGCACCGACTGGGCAGTCTTCGAAGCGCCCCCGTGCGTCTTCCCCAGCGCCGATTGAGAAGGCCCCGAAGCAGCCCAAGGTTGTGCCGCCTCCAGCGCCAAAAGCATTGAAAGCCACCTCCTCCAAACTACCAAAGGCTTTGCCCAAGATCAAAGTGACCGTCCCTACCATCTCTGGGTAATCATCTGACTTGTTCTTTTCGTCGACTCGAGCAACAGAACGTAACCGACTGAGTGCGGACATTTGCAGTGCTGCTACATCAGGAACCTCTTCTTACCAGTACCGAGATGAGGAAATGGAAGATGCGGTTACCTCCAACCCAGGTTAAAACTCTTATGATCTTGTTTTTGACTACTCAGTCGATTGAATTCTAGCAGTTCACTTTGGGGTTGACTGATCTTCTCTGCAGCTCCACCCAATGTCATCAATCTCCCAGATGACGATGAAGATGTGGCTCCTAGGCCCAGAAAGAATAAAAAGGTGGCGGCTGGTAAGGCGTCTCAACAGGGACCAACGACAACACCAACCGTCCATCAATCTGACGACGCGGGCGAGGCCTCTGTAACCTTCGCTGAACCCTTATCGAGTGAGCGCCCCACACCGTCGACTGTACCGGTGATTCCTTAAGTCGTCCCATCTCACGCCTCGGAGGTCCAAGCTGCTGCACCTGGGTCGTCTGCCCTCTTCTTCACCAGCTACCCTGTCCCGGAAAACTAGTCGGATGCAGCTGCGGAAGCCATCCGTGTAACACCCTCGATGCGACTATAGCTCCCACTTGTCGAGGCACGACTTAGAGACATAATCGCATTGAAGGCATATGTCGCAAGTTAGGCAATCTTCACAACATCCCATGTAATAATAATAAAAGGGGAGATAACATAGTTGGCTTACACTCGCCACGTCAACCAAGTACAAAAATAACATTACATCATCCAAACACTCATGGCCCGACTACGGCGCCAAAATAAAAGAGAACCCAACATGCGACACGGTCCCAATCACCCCCAACTGGGCACCACTACTGATCATCGGGAAAGGAAACATAGTATCGTTGAGAGTCTTTGTCAAACTCCCACTTGAGCTCACACGCGTCTCCTGGAGCGGAATCATCAGGCCCTGCATCTGGTGTAATAGTAATCTGTGAGCCACAGGGACTCAGCAATCTCGCACCCTCGCGATCAAGACTATTTAAGATAATAGGTAAGGCAGGGTAAAATATGAGTGGAGCTGCAGCAAGCGACTAGCAAGTATGGTGGCTAACTTATTCGCAAAGGAGAGCGAGAAGAGGAGGCAAAGCACGAGCGAGAAACTAGAGAACAACCTGCGCAAACATTACTCCAACACCGTGTCCACTTCCCGGACTCCGCCGAGAAGAGGCCATCACGACAACACACTCAGTTGATTCATTTTAATTAAATTAAGGTTCAAGTTATCTACAACCGGACATTAACAAATTCCCATCTGCCCATAACCGCGGGCACGGCTTTCGAAAGTTCAATCCCTGCAGGGGAGTCCCAACTTAGCCCATGACAAGCTCTCACGGTCAACGAAGGAATAGACCTCCTCCCAAGACGTTCCGATCAGACTCGGTATCTCGGTAACTCAAGACACCTCGACAGGTTAAAACAAGACCAGCAACACCGCCCGAATGTGCCGACAAATCCCGATAGGAGCTGCACATATCTCTTTCTCAGGGCACACTCAGATTGTCCTAGGTACGGGTAGGCCAGCCCAGAGTTGCCCCTGGTGGCCACCGGTAGCTGACAGGTGGACCAACACTCAGAGGAGCACTGGCCCGGGGGGGTTAAAATAAGATGACCCTTGAGTCTGCAGAACCCAAGGGAAAGAAAAGGCTAGGTGGCAAATGGTAAAACCAAGGTTGGGCATTGCTGGACAAGCTTTAATCAAGGCGAAATATCAAGGGGTTACCATTATAACCCAACCGCGTAAGGAACGCAAAATCCGGGAACATAACACCGATATGACGGAAACTAGGGCGGCAAGAGTGGAACAAAACACTGGGCGAGAGGCCGAGCCTTCCACCCTTTACCAAGTATATAAATGCATTAAGTTAACATAGCAATATAATGATATTCCAACAAGTAAATAAATGTTCCAACAAGGAACGGCCTCCAATCTTCACCTGCAACTAGCAACGCTATAAGAGGGGCTGAGCAAAGCGGTAACATAGCCAATCAACGGTTTGCTAGGACAAGGTGGGTTAGAGTTTTGACATGGCAATTGGGAGGCTGACAAGCAAATGGTAGGCATCGTAGCATTGGCATAGCAAAGAGCGAGCAAACTAGCATAGCAAAGATAGTAGCAATTTCGAGGGTATGATCATCTTGCCTGCACAGTTGTCAGAGTTGACTGGATCCTCAAGAGCAAACTCAACAGGCTCCTCGTTAGCGAACTCGTCTCCCGGCTCTACCCAAACAAGACAAATAAGCAACAAGGATACAATCAACCACGTGCAAGACCAAGCAATATGATGAAATGATGATATGCTATGCGGGATGCGATGCGGGATGCGATGCGGGATGCAAAATGTAAGATATGACAGGAAATGCATGAACCTGGCCTCAACTTGGAATTCCAAGGGTTCCACTGGAAAGAGGGGATGAAATCGCTTGAAAACGATATAAAGATCATTGGAAACGGAGTTACGGTTTGGAAATGGCAAGCGTTTTAAGAATGACACCGGTCTGCAATTTACAGCAACTAGGCATCTAAATGCAATGAAATGAACATGCTACAACCACCAAACATGACAACAAAATACACGGCAGAGATGCACACAAGATGCTTAACAAAAGACTAGCACTGAGCCACGACCAATTCATCCATCATGAGGTTCAAACACGCATGGCAAAAACACAAATGCAAAACAGATCTCAGACTTAGTGAAATTAACACTTGTCTGAAATTTCAGATCGTGAAGCCCTCTTCGGAGCAGCAAAACAAGATGATACATGACCTGTTTATGACAAGGAAGAACATGGCATGGAGCTACTCAACAAGCTTAACAAAATACCCAAAGTGACCTGGGGCCAAAAAGGTTCACAAAATATACTAACGGGCAAACGAACATAGCTAAGACACAATCAGTTTTCAGACTTAGTGAAAACTGAGACATGCTGAAACATAACTCACGAAGGCATGTTTACGAGCTTGATGCACTCACCACGATGCAAGTCATGGCAAGACAAGCATACACCCAAAAATAAGACACAAAATACAAGCTATACATGGCAAGAACAATGACATAGCATGCACGGATCAACTACAATAACATCGACAAAATCGCAAACGAGTTGACGATCTGCCCAGATTCACCACGAAGCAAAAGTAGAGCTTGATTGACTCAATCTAGGGTGCTCCATAATTTCAAGTACAGACATGGATGGATAGAGCATAACAAGATTAACAAAACTCCTTTATTGATCATCCTCAAAAGAGGCACGGATCACTAGGAAACAGCAAGAACATATGGCATCATGAACTAAATAATCCCAAATTAGTGAAAACTATTAAGTCCCTGAAAACAGATCACCGGGTGCCTCGCTTTGCAAGCTTGTACAAGTCACCACACACATCCTAAAAATGCATGGGTTGCACCTCTGGATAGATGACAAAATTCTTAACAAAACATATGAAGGACTCACAGGCATAGCATGCACACAATAATCATGGCAAAAATGACAAAAGTCTAAGATGAACTAGCAGATCTGACAATTAACTCACGAAGCCTCCTTCTAACAGCATTTCGGGCATCAAAATGAACTCAAATGAAAATGATGCAATGGAACGAAATGATGTACTCGTCGAGGCGAACATTTTGATATGCTATATGCCCAAATCCGAGCTACGGATGCGGAGATACGACCGGTCAAAGTTTGCACAAAATTAGGGTTTCGGGAGGAGAAAGTCAACCGAGATGCTCAGATCTAGATCCAGATCGGGGCTGCACTGTTCATCGGGTGCGTTCTTCGAGGTTGGCCGGCGCCGGAGTCGAGGGAGGAGGCCGGAGCAGCGGGGAGAGGCCGGTGAGGGGGCGGCCGGATCCGGTGGTGGCCGAGGCGGCGAGCTCCGGCTCGGGCGGCGGCGTCGGAGCCGGAGAGGCGGCCCGCGGCGGCGCCGGTCGCCGGAGGTGGAGCTTCGGGCGGCGGCGGCTGGAGACGAAGGTGCGGGGGCGCGCGACGACTACGGGCTCGCGGAGGCCCGGCTTGGGCCTCCTGGGCCTCGGTGGCGGCTGGCGGCGGGAGCGCCACATGGCGGCGCGGGATTTGCGGTGCGGCGCGGCGGCGATTTTTGTCCGGCCGGCACAGACGTGTCCGGCGCGGTGCGGAGATTTTTTTGCTAGGGTTTCGGAGAGGGAGAGATCCGAAATGGAGGGGGGGTGTATTTATAGGCATAAATGGAGCTAGGAGAGTCCAAATGAGGTGCGGTTTTCGGCCACGCAATCGTGATCGAACGCTCTAGGACATGGAGCAGAGTTTGGTGGGTTTTGGGCCAAATTGGAGGGGTGTTGGACTGCAACACACACGAGGCCTTTTCGGTCCCTCGGTTAACCGTTGGAGTATCAAACGAAGTCCGAATGATACGAAACTTGACAGGCGGTCTACCGGTAGTAAACCAAGGCCGCTTGGCAAGTCTTGGTCCAATCCGGAAATGTTTAATCCCCACACATGAAAGAAAGCTAGAAGTGGCCATCGGAGGAGAACGAAGCGCCGGAATGCAAAACGGACAACGGGGAAAATGCTCGAATGCATGAGATGAACACGTATGCAAATGCAATGCACATGATGACATGATATGAGATGCATGACAAAGAAAACAACACACGGAGACAAAGACCCGAACCCGAGAAATAAATATAACTTAACGCTGGAAACGGCAAGAGTTGGAGTACAAATTGGGAAAGTTACATCCGGGGTGTTACAACACTCCACCACTACGAAAAGATCTCGTCCCGAGATCTAGGACTGAAAGAACTCCGGGTACTCAGAACGGAGGTGATCCTCGCGTTTCCAGGTAGCTTCACGGTCGGAATGGTGTGACCACTTGACTTTGAGAAATTTGATTGACTTGTTGCGAGTCTTGCGTTCAGTCTCTTCAAGAATAGCAACTGGGTGCTCACGATAAGAGAGATCTTCTTGAAGCTCAATGTCCTCGACGTTGACGGTGCGATTAGGAGTCTTGAAGCACTTTTGAAGCTGAGAGACGTGGAACACATCATGAACATTTGCAAAGTTTGAAGGAAGCTCGAGTTGATAGGCGAGGTCGCCTCTCTTGCTGACAATCTTGAAAGGTCCCACGTATCTAGGGCAAGCTTCCCTTTGATATCGAAGCGATGAGTACCTTTCATAGGAGAGACATGTTGGTAAACATGATCTCCGATCTCGAAAGCCAAATCACGGTGCTTACTATCATAGTGGCTCTTCTGGCGGGATTGGGCTGCTTTGAGGTTATCACGAATGACTTTGCACATTTCTTCTGCTTCTGTGATTAAGTCATTACCCAAAAGCTGACGTTCACCGGTTTCAAACCAGTTGAGAGGGGTACGGCACTTCCTGCCATACAGAATTTCAAAAGGGGCCTTGCCCGAACTTGCTTGAAAACTGTTGTTGTATGAGAATTCAGCATAAGGAAGACAATCCTCCCACTTCATGCCGAAGGAGATCACACAAGCTCTGAGCATATATTCAAGAATCTGGTTGACACGCTCGACTTGACTGCTTGTTTGAGGATGGAAAGCAGTGCTGAAGCGGATGTTAGTGCCCATGGCCTTCTGAAAAGAATCTCAAAACTTCGAGGTAAAGATGCTGCCACGGTCTGAAGAGATCACTTGAGGAATACCGTGCAGAGAGACAAATACGAGAGGTACAGAGTTCCGCCAATTGAGTTGCAGTGATCGACTCTTTGATAGGAAGAAAGTGAGCCACTTTGGTGAGTTTGTCGATGACAATGAATATAGCATCATTGCCACGCTTGGACTTTGGAAAGCCAGTCATGAAGTCCATTTCAATGTGGTCAAAATTCCATTCTGGAATGGCAAGAGGTTGGAGGAGACCTGCTGGCCTTTGGTGTTCTGCCTTCACTCTTCTGCAGACATCACATTCATTCACGAATTGAGCGATCTCGCGCTTCATTCGAGTCCACCAATAAGCTTGCTTAAGGTCCTGATACATCTTCGTACTCCCAGGGTGGATGGAGAGGAGAGAATTGTGAGCCTCATTCATGATCACTTTACGAAGTTCACCTTTGGGTACAACAATACGATCCTCGAAGAAGAGAGTGTCCTTGTCATCAAGGCAGTAGCACTTGTACTTGGACTAACTCTTGGCAATCCCAATCTTCACCTTTTTCACCATAGCATCAAGAAGCTGGGCTTGGCGAATCTGGTCTTCCAAGGTAGGAGAGACTTGAAGGTTGGCGAGGATACCTTGAGGAACAACTTGCAGATTAAGTTTGCGGAAAGCTTCACAAAGCTCGGGTTGATAAGGCTTAAGAATCAGACTGTTGCAATTTGCTTTGCTGCTCAAAGCGTCAGCAATCACATTAGCCTTGCCTGGAGTGTACTCAATACTCGGATTATACTCTTGAATCATTTCGACCCAACGAGTTTGCCTGAGGTTGAGATTAGGCTGAGTGAAGATGTACTTGAGACTCTTGTGATCAGTGAAAATGTCCACTTTTCTTCCCAATAGAAGATGTCTCCAAGTCAAAAGAGCATGCACAACTGGCGCCAACTCGAGATCATGAGTGGGGTAGTTCTTCTCATTAGGCTTCAATTGGCGAGATGTATAAGCAACAACTTTCTTCTCTTGCATCAATACTGCGCCAAGACCTTGGAGAGAGGCATCACAAAAGACCTCGTACGGCTTGGATTCATCAGGCGGAGTCAGAACTGGAGTAGTGATCAATTTCTCTTTCAATGTGTTGAAAGCAATATCACACTCCGGAGACCAAACGTACTTGACGTGCTTCTGAAGAAGATTAGAGAGAGGCTTCACGATCTTAGAAAAGTTTTCAACGAATCTTCGGCTATAGCTTGCGAGACCGAGAAAACTGCGGAGTTGCTTCACGTTCTGAGGAGGTTCCCAATTCACAATTGCGGACACCTTCTCGGGATTCACGGCAATGCCCTTGGCAGAGATGATATGGCCAAGATAAAGAACCTCATCGAGCCAAAATTCACACTTGGAGAACTTGGTGTAGAACTGATGTTCTCTGAGCTTATCAAGAACCAAACGCAAATGCTTGGCATGATCTTCCTTGTTCTTCGAGAAAACCAGAATGTCGTCGAGATAGACCAAAACGAAGTCATTGGTGTAGGCATTGAAGATGAAGTTCATCATGCGAGAGAATGTCGAAGGAGCGTTGGCAAGGCCAAAAGACATGACAGTGTATTCATATGAACCAAAGCTTGTTCTGAATGCTGTCTTGGGAATATCTTCTTCCCGGATGCGAATCTGGTGATAGCCCATACGGAGATCTAGCTTGGAGAAAACTTGGGCACCTTTGAGTTGTTCGAACAGCTCATTGATGTTGGGAAGTGGGTATTTGTTCTTGATGGTCTTCTTGTTCACTGGACGGTAATCAACACAAAGTCGGTCCGTTCCATCCTTCTTCTTCACAAAAAGAACACCACAACCCCACGGAGAAGAACTAGGCCGGATGAGACCCATTCTCTCTTGCTCATCGAGTTGCTTCTTCAGCTCCTTCAACTCTTCAGGTCCGAGCTTGTAAGGACGTTTGCACACAGGTTCCGTGCCAGGCTCAAGTTCAATAACGAATTCAACTGGCCGGTGCAGAGGCATTCCTGGGAGCTCTTCTGGAAAGACGTCTTGATATTCGCAAATGACTGGAATTTGCGAGATGGCATCCAATTCACCCTTCTCATTGAGAGAAAATAGACGAATGGTATCATCACGAGCGGCAAAGACAATTACATCCTTAGACGAATGAGTCAATTGAATCTGCCTGGTTGCACAATCAAGCTAAGCCTTGTGCTTAGAAAGCCAATCCATTCCGAGAATAAGATCAATATCCGAGTCACCGAGAACCGTAGGAGAAGCCAAGAACTTGTAGTCACCCAAAGTGATAGAAACATCTGGAACGATGGAGTTAGCCTGCATGCGCTTACCGAGAGAGACAACTGCTAAAGGACTAGGCAAAACTTGTGAAACCAATTCATGCCTATTTGTAAACGGTCTCGAGATGAAGCAATGCGATGCACCAGTGTCAAAAAGAACTTTAGCTGGAATATCATTAACAGGAAGGTTACCCATGATCACATCTGACGAGTCCTATGCCTGAGCTGCATTCATCAAATTGACCTTGGCATGCTTGGGGTTATGCTTGACCACAGCTGTACTTGCCGATCTCACAGGAGGAGGAGGAGGAAGATGCCTCTGGTTGAAACACTTGTTGGCATAGTGACCCTTCTGATGGCACTTGTTGCACGTTACCTCTGAAAGCAGACGGTGGTACGGAGCACTCGATCTTGGAGCTTGAGACGAAGTCTTGTTCTGAAAGCCAGGGTTGGGTGGGTGGGAAGAACCACTGCCACCTTTGCTCTTCTGCTGATACGGCTGACGGAATGGAGGAGGAGGAAGCCAAAACTTCTGCTGCTTGGCCACTTGAGTAGAAGAAGAAGGAGTAACATCTCTGACTCGCTTCCTGGAAGCATCACACCTCAACTGAGCAGCCTCTTGCTTCAGTGCCATGTTGTAGAACTCATCGTACCTCAAGGGCTCAAAGAGAACAAGAGCGAGCTGAATTTCTTCTCTGAGACCACCCCTGAATTGATATATCATGCTCTTCTCATCGGGCACGTCCTGCTTGGCAAAGTGGGCGAGCTTCTGGAACAATTTGTTGTAGTCATAGACAGACAAAGAGACTTGCTTCAGATTGCGGAATTCCTCACGCTTGCTTTCAACCACGCTCTGCGGAATATGATGAGCTCGGAAATCTCGACGGAAATCATCCCAAGTGATAACACGTCCACCTCTGGAATCCTTGTACTGCTGGAACCATTCTGCAGCTTGATCTTTGAGTTGGAAGGAAGTGAACTTGACAAAGTCCTCAGGCCTGACGTTACTGCACTCGAAATGCTTACACAGATCCACAAGCCAATCGTCAGCATCGGTTGCCTCAACACAATTGCTGAAAGTCTTTGGCCCGTTAGCAAGGAACTGGTTGAGTGTAGCAAAGTGACTCTGATTGCTGCCTTGATTCCCTTGACTGCCTTGATTACGCTCTTGAAGAATTTGCATGATCAGCTGTGTGTTTGCATTGGTTGCGGCCATCACAGCTTGCCATGCCTCTGGAGGAGGTGGAGGTGGTGGCGGATCAGGATTCGGAGTCGTGCGTGTTTGAGGAGCCATCCTGAAGAGCTTGACCACCATTAGCACATTGATAGATAAATATTGAAGCTGAATCCAACGGAATGAAAATTGCAACATATAGTCTTCACATCCGAACAAAATGAACGAATGCATTCCTCTTGAAATGGTCACATATCCATAAATTGAGAAGCCACGTAGAATTAAGGTAGAGAAATAAATCAACAAGGTACGGATCAAGAACGAATAATCGGTAAGAAATCCCAATCTCAAACCAATATCCGTGGAAGAAGAACTAGAGCTACTAGAATTCCCACCTATGAAACTCCCGAACCTTTCCGGTTATGCAATCAGGTGTTGGGGATACAGGGGAAGCATAATATCTCACCCAAACTAGCAAATCCTACATCCAGCTGTATCCATCCTTCAACACATAACCAAGAAACCTTCAGAAACCATCTACCTCAACCTTCGAAAAGCATCCGTTATACAAGTTATGGCGATACTCCCGAACTCCCGCCCCAGTACTGGGTGGCGTCGAGGTTATCTCACCAACGAACTGCATAAAAGAGATTTTCGATGTCGGCGTACTAAACTCAGGTATTCCAGAACTGCAACGATAAAATTATGATGACAACACCTCAGAGCTCAACTCCCCGGGACACTTCCACTAAACCCCTGACAGGAGGCACCAAGACAATGTTCTCATCATAAAACCATCAGAACGATTCCAAGATACCCGCGTGATCCTAAATTTTTTTTGGGTGAGATTTGAGAAGAGAAGAGTCAAAACTCTACGTCAGGATGCCTTACCAGAGCGATGAGGAGACTGGGAAGTAAAAAGAATTCCTAAACTCTCCGATATATAATTCCTAAATGACTCAAAACATTTTTCTAGACACAACTCGGTCGCTAAAAACGATCAAGCAATGGGGCTCCTAAGGTCGGGGAAGGCTCTGATTACCAACTTGTAACACCCTCGATGCGACTATAGCTCCCACGTGTCGAGGCACGACTTAGAGACATAATCGCATTGAAGGCATATGTCGCAATTTAGGCAATCTTCACAACATCCCATGTAATAATAATAAAAGGGGAGATAACATAGTTGGCTTACACTCGCCACATCAACCAAGTACATACATAACATTACATCATCCAAACACTCATGGCCCGACTACGGCGCCAAAATAAAAGAGAACCCAACATGCGACATGGTCCCAATCACCCCCAACTGGGCACCACTATTGATTATCGGGAAAGGAAACATAGTATCGTTGAGAGTCTTCGTCGAACTCTCACTTGAGCTCACACGCGTCTCCTGGAGCGGAATCATCAGGCCCTGCATCTGGTGTAATAGTAATCTGTGAGCCACAGGGACTCAGCAATCTTGCACCCTCCTGATCAAGACTGTTTAAGCTTATAGGTAAGTCAGGGTAAAATATGAGTGGAGCTGCAGCAAGCGACTAGCAAGTATGGTGGCTAATTTATTCGCAAAGGAGAGTGAGAAGAGGAGGCAAAGCACGAGCGAGAAACTAGAGAACAACCTGTGCAAACATTACTCCAACACCGTGTCCACTTCCCGGACTCCGCCGAGAAGAGGCCATCACGGCAACACACTCAGTTGATTCATTTTAATTAAATTAAGGTTCAAGTTATCTACAACCGGACATTAACAAATTCCCATCTGCCCATAACTGCGGGCACGACTTTCGAAAGTTCAATCCCTGCATGGGAGTCCCAACTTAGCCCATGACAAGCTCTCATGGTCAACGAAGGAATAGACCTCCTCCCAAGACGTTCCGATCAGACTCGGTATCTCGGTAACTCAAGACACCTCGACAGGTTAAAACAAGACCAGCAACACCGCCCGAATGTGCCGACAAATCCCGATAGGAGCTGCACATATCTCTTTCTCAGGGCACACTCAGATTGTCCTAGGTACGGGTAGGCCAGCCCAGAGTTGCCCCTGGTGGCCACCGGTAGCTGACAGGTGGACCAACACTCAGAGGAGCACTGGCCCGGGGGGGTTAAAATAAGATGACCCTTGAGTTTGCAGAACCCAAGGGAAAGAAAAGGCTAGGTGGGAAATGGTAAAACCAAGGTTGGGCATTGCTGGACAAGCTTTAATCAAGGCGAAATATCAAGGGGTTCCCATTATAACCCAACCGCGTAAGGAACGCAAAATCCGGGAACATAACACCGATATGACGGAAACTAGGGCGGCAAGAGTGGAACAAAACACTAGGGGAGAGGCCGAGCCTTCCACCCTTTACCAAGTATATAGATACATTTAGTTAACATAGCAATATAATGATATTCCAACAAGTAAATAAATGTTCCAACAAGGAACGGCCTCCAATCTTCACCTGCAACTAGCAACGCTATAAGAGGGGCTGAGCAAAGCGGTAACATAGCCAATCAACGGTTTGCTAGGACAAGGTGGGTTAGCGGTTTGACATGGCAATTGGGAGGCTGACAAGCAAATGGTAGGCATCGTAGCATTGGCATAGCAAAGTGCGAGCAAACTAGCATAGCAAAGATAGTAGCGATTTCGAGGGTATGATCATCTTGCCTGCACAGTTGTCAGAGTTGACTGGATCCTCAAGAGAAAACTCAATGGGCTCCTCGTTAGCGAACTCGTCTCCCGGCTCTACCCAAACAAGACAAACAAGCAACAAGGATACAATCAACCACGTGCAAGACCAAGCAATATGATGAAATGATGATATGCTATGCGGGATGCGATGCAGGATGCAAAATGCAAGATATGACAGGAAATGCATGAACCTGGCCTCAACTTGGAATTCCAAGGGTGCCACTAGAAAGAGGGGATGAAATTGCTTGAAAACGATATAAAGATCATTGGAAACGGAGTTACGGTTTGGAAATGGCAAGCGTTTTAAGAATGACACCGGTCTGCAATTTACAGCAAGTAGGCATCTAAATGCAATGAAATGAACATGCTACAGCCACCAAACATGACAACAAAATACACGGCAGGGATGCACACAAGATGCTTAACAAAATACTAGCACTGAGCCACGGCCAATTCATCCATTATGAGGTTCAAACAAGCATGGCAAAAACGCAAATGCAAAACAGATCTCAGACTTAGTGAAATTAACACTTGTCTGAAATTTCAGATCGTGAAGCCCTCTTCGGAGCAGCAAAACAACATGATACATGACCTGATTGCGACAAGGAAGAACATGGCATGGAGCTACTCAACAAGCTTAACAAAATACCCAAAGTGACCTGGGGCCAAAAGGGTTCACAAAATATACTAACGGGCACACGAACATAGCTAAAACACAATCAGTTTTCAGACTTAGTGAAAACTGAGACATGCTGAAACATAACTCACAAAGGCATGTTTACGAGCTCGATGCACTCACCACGGTGCAAGTCATGGCAAGACAAGCATACACCCAAAAAGAAGACACAAAATACAAGCTAGACATGGCAAGAACAATGGCATAGCATGCACGGATCAACGACAATAACATCGGCAAAATCGCAAACGAGTTGACGATCTGCCCAGATTCACCACTAAGCAAAAGTAGAGCTTGATTGACTCAATCTAGGGTGCTCCATAATTGCAAGTAAAGACATGGATGGATAGAGCATAACAAGATTAACAAAACCCCTTTACTGATCATCCTCAAAAGAGGCACGGATCACTAGGAAACAGAAAGAATATATGGCATCATGAACTAAATAATCCCAGACTTAGTGAAAACTACTAAGTCCCTGAAAACAGATCACCGGGTGCCTCGCTTTGCAAGCTTGCACAAGTCACCACACACATCCTAAAAATGCATGGGTTGCACCTCTGGATAGATGACAGAATCCTTAACAAAACATATGAAGGACTCACAGGCATAGCATGCACACAATAATCATGGCAAAAATGACAAAAGTCTAAGATGAACTACCAGATCTGACAATTAACTCACGAAGCCTCCTTCTAACAGCATTTCGGGCATCAAGATGAACTCAAATGAAAATGATGCAATGGAACTAAATGATGAACTCATCGAGGCGAACATTTTGGTATGCTATATGCCCAAATCGGAGCTACGGATGCGGAGATACGACCGGTCAAAGTTTCCATAAAATTAGGGTTTCGGGAGGAGAAAGTCAACCGAGATGCTCAGATCTAGATCCAGATCAGGGCTGCACTGTTCATCGGGCGCGTTCTTCGAGGTTGGCCGGCGCTGGAGTCGAGGGAGGAGGCCGGATCAGCGGGGAGAGGCCGGTGAGGGGGCGGCCGGATCCTGTGGTGGCCGAGGCGGCGAGCTCCGGCTCGGGCGGCGGCGTCGGAGCCGGAGAGGCGGCCCGCGGCGGCGCCGGTCGCCGGAGGTGGAGCTTCGGGTGGCGACGGCTGGAGACGAAGGCGCGGGGGCACGCGACGGCTACGGGCTCGTGGGGGCCCGACTTGGGCCTCCCGGGCCTCGGCGGCGGCTGGCGGCGGGAGCGCCACGTGGCGGCGCGGGATTTCAGGGGCGGCGGCGGCGATTTTTGTCTGGCCGGCACGGACGTGTCCGGCGCGGCGCGGAGATTTTTTTGCTAGGGTTTCGGAGAGGGAGAGATCCGAAATGGAGGGGGGGTGTATTTATAGGTATAAGTGGAGCTAGGAGAGTCCAAATGAGGTGCGGTTTTCGGCCACGCGATCGTGATCGAATGCTCTAGGACATGGAGCAGAGTTTGGTGGGTTTTGGGCCAAATTGGAGGGGTGTTGGACTGCAACACACACGAGGCCTTTTCGGTCCCTCGGTTAACCGTTGGAGTATCAAACGAAGTCCAAATGATACGAAACTTGACAGGCGGTCTACCGGTAGTAAACCAAGGCCGCTTGGCAAGTCTCGGTCCAATCCGGAAATGTTTAATCCCCTCACACGAAAGAAAGCTAGAAGTGGCCACCGGAGGAGAACGAAGCGCCGGAATGCAAAACGGACAACGGGGAAAATGCTCGAATGCATGAGATGAACACGTATGCAAATGCAATGCACATGATGACATGATATGAGATGCATGACAAAGAAAACAACACACGGAGACAAAGACCCGAACCTGAGAAATAAATATAACTTAACATCGGAAACGGCAAGAGTTGGAGTACAAATTGGGAAAGTTACATCCGGGGTGTTACACTCTATTAGGCTAAAGTGATGATGGAGCGGATGAAGACGGTGCACGAGAATAGCCAGGCTGCTTACGACGCCAGCGCAGCTCTCCGGGCCAATGTCCAGGTAAGTAAACTTTCAACTGACCTTGTTCTATCAGGATATGCTACCCAGAAATTTTTTCTTCCATATGATCTCCTGTTGTTTGCATCAAATCTGTACACCCACTAGGTGTTTTGTTGTCTTTGGTGTTTGCGCTCTTCCACTCGGTCTGGGCGAGTAGGATATGAACCGGTGGGGGCACGCTGAGTGCACCCACTGGGTGTAGTCCCCGAGACCGCAGTCGAGTGGGTGAGTTCTTTTTCCTTTCTTTTCTTCCACTCGACCCGGGCAGACTGGTCGAATGGGATTTGAACCAGTGGGGGCACGTCAAGTGCACCCACTGGGTGTAGTCCCCGAGACCGCAGTCGACTGCTGGCAGTCGGCCGGGGTCTGAATAGTTTTTTTATATACTCGACCCGGGCGGATCGGTCGAGTGGGGTCTTGATCAGCGGGGGCACGCCAAGTGCACCCGCTGGGTGTAGTCCCCGAGACCGCAGTCGATTGCGTGCAGTCGGCTGGGGTGTAAGTGAACTCTTTAGGTTTTATTCACTCAGAAGTAAATAATTTTTGATCTTGTCGATTGACACGTCTTTTGCCTCCTGCTGAAATCTTGTACTCTCATTTCCAAGCTTGCTGAACTTGAAGAGAAGCAAAGGCAACTCAACCTCGACTTGGAGCTGGCCCAACAGAATCTGAAGAAAGCTCAAGATGAAGCTGCTGGTACGGAAGGTAACTGCCTGTCGACTGTCTTTTAATATATTTCTTCGATCTCTTGTTTGATTCGATTGCTTCTTTTGCAGAGAAAATGAAGTTGGCTCTGGAGAAGAAGGACTCGAACCTCGCCACTGCACAGAAGGAAGCCCAAGATAAAACTACCCTTGCAGACCAGAAGCTGGCTTCAGTCAGAGCGCTGGAAGGGGAGGTGAACAAACTGAAGTCCTGCCTCAATGAGTCCAACCGAGAAGTGAGTCGTCTGAAGAAGGATAAAATTGTCCTGAACGAAAAGCTAGAGTCTGCGGTCCACAAGAGGAATGACACGGAAGCTTATCTGAGAACTCTTGCCAAGAAGCTCTATCTGATGCTGGAAGGTACTCCTTTCAAACCGACTGTGTTGATGCTTGCAAATGAATCCTGTCCAGTCGACTCACTATTTTTTTGACTGCAGAATTCTGTCAAGACTTTGACGAGGAAACCGGAAGGGTTGAGACGGGTCTGGACCCTATCGCTTCTCCAGTTTGCGATGAAACTGCCATGAATGTGCTCCGACTGGAGTCTCATGTCGCCGGCGTCACAAGTTACCTCGTGCATCTAAAGGTGGCAGTCTCATGAGTCGACTCATTGCTCTGGACAAGGGCGACACTTCAAAACGACCTGGAATCTCTGATGGCTCGACTAGACAAGATCCCTGACCGAGTGCAAGAATGGAAGAAGTCCTCTTCCCGGTGTGGTGCTGATGTGGCACTGTCCTTGGTGCGAGTCTACTACAAGGAAGCTGGTGAAGACAAGCTGGCGGCGATCAAGGTTGCCAACACCAAAAGGCATGACTTCCAGTCCGTTATGGAGACTTTCATTGCTACTGCTACTCGGATCGCGGATGGGATCGACTTGGACGAGTTCGTTGAACCTGCCAGCCCTCCTCCTGCCGAGTGAACAAACTTACGAGATTTGAATCTGCCTTAAATTTGCCTCGGGATGCCGAGTGATTGCTGTAACCGTTAAACTCCTTCGGGCTTGATGCTCGAATACTTTGATTTGCTGCTTGGAACTTTAGGATTTATCCGAATTTGGTTTATTTCCAAATATGCTTGCGTTTTGCCTTCAAGTGGACTTTGTTCTTTACTCGGAATAATCTTTGTGCTTGAGACGTAGCTTTGAGGTGGTGACTCCAGTCGACCTGCACTTCATCATCCTTGCGGATTGGGACGGAGCACGCATTGCAGTCGACCTACACCTTGTCGTCCTTGCGGATAGGGATGGAGTGCATATTGTACTTGTGGCGTAGCTCTGAAGGAGAGGGTTGCAGCCGACCTGCACCTCGTCATCCTTGTAGATAGGGATGGAGCGCACATTGTACTTGTGGCGTAGCTCCGAAGGAGAGGGTTGCAGCCGACCTGCACCTTGTCGTCCTTGCGGATAGGGATGGAGCGCACATTGTACTTGTGGCGTAGCTCCGAAGGAGAGGGTTGCAGCCGACCTGCACCTCGTCGTCCTTGCGGATAGGGATGGAGCGCACATTGTACTTGTGGCGTAGCTCCGAAGGAGAAGGTTGCAGCCGACCTGCACCTCGTCGTCCTTGCGAATAGGGATGGAGCGCACATTGTACTTGTGGCGTAGCTCCGAAGGAGAAGGTTGCAGTCGACCTGCACCTCGTTGTCCTTGCGGATAGGGATGGAGCACACATTGTACTTGTGGCGTAGCTCCAAAGGAGAATGTTGCAATCGACCTGCACCTCGTCGTCCTTGCGGATAGGGACGTGTTTCGAACTTATGCGAGTAATAGACTGCAGCTAAGCCCCCGAGTGGGAGGGTTGCTCTCCACTTGGTAGGATTTTTTAAACTTAGGTGAGTACTGGACTGTAGCTAAGCCCCCGAGTGGGAGGGTTGCTCTCCACTCGGTAGGATTTTACAAACTTAGGCGAGTACTGGACTGCAGCTAAGCCCCCGAGTGGGAGGATTGCTCTTCACTCTGTAGGATTTTACAAACTTAGGCGAGTACTGGACTGCAGCTAAGCCTCTGAGTGGGAGAACTTAGGCGAGTACTAGACTGCAGCTAAGCCCCCAAGTGGGAGGATCGCTCTC